>NC_134087.1:43713057-44019895 GCF_000715075.1 Nicotiana tabacum
GGCACCTCAAGGCGAAGGTGAGGTAAGAAATGGCAAACTGAGAAAGGTCTGTTGATAGAAACCGTTTTGCGGTACCGCAGGGAAACAAGGTTAAGGTCTGGATAAAACAAACAAGTGATGGAAGTTCTGGGCAATGAGGTACGGCAATTGAGAGTTGTTTGGTTGGACAGATTGGGCTGATTAATCCAAAATGCATGTCACGACCATTGGTACTAGCTGTCTCGCTCAGATAAGTTTCTTTTCCTTCTATTTTTAAATAGTCATCTGGTTTTGGATTCTTCTTATCCTTAACTCAAAAATCATCGCATTTCATTTTCTTTTGAGGGTTTTATCTAGCTGAGATGTTTCAGTACTAGTTTTGGTCAACACAAGCAGAAAGGGCGTCAAAGCTCACTACCAGCTTCCAGAATTGTAAAGCTCAACGTGGTTAGAGCATGTCAAAAACAACTTGATGTCAAGTGGAATACAGGAAATTAACGGAAGTTTCATCGGTGAAATGATTGGGGAATGTCGTAGGAAAGGCAAAAGCTTAAACAAAAGGTCAGAAAAGTGAAATAACAGCATGGCTATAAAACATTTATGTCGCCAGATGTTGGGAAATTTAAAAGTTGGTCAGAAAGTCAGGCGGTTCAGGGTCAGTGCATGGAAGGCAGTCAACACAAAGCAAGGCAGTGGAAGGATTTTTCAGCAAGAATGCCATCAACTAACCACCGTTTTAAACTGACGAAATTTTCTTTGATTGAAACAGGGGCAGAAAGTTAGCCGCTGAGGAGGAATTCTCCAAGAAGGAAAAACAAGGAGTCCGCCTGGATAACAGAATAAATGCAAGTTATCAGGAGTCCTCCTAGAGAATAGAGACATACAATTTAATTTTAGCAATCAGGAGTCCGCCTGGAGAATAGAGACATACGATTTAATTTTAGCAATCAGGAGCCCTCCTGAAGAACGGAGGTAATACAATTCAAGTTTTTAGTTTCCCATCAATCTCTTTGTTTATTTTGAAGTCAGGAACCCGCCTGAAGAACAGAGGTACAAAGTTCAAAATTCAGAAATCAGGAGTCCGCCTGGAGAATAGAGACATACAATTTAATTTTGGCAATCAGGAGTCCGCCTGGAGAATAAAGACATACTATTTAATTTTAGCAATCAGGAGCCCACCTGAAGAACGGAGGTAATACAATTCAAGTTTTTAGTTTCCCATCAATCTCTTTGTTTATTTTGAAGTCAGGAACCCGCCTGAAGAACAGAGGTACAGAGTTCAAAATTCAGAAATCAAGAGTCTTCCTAGAGAATAGAGACATACAATTTAATTTTAGCAATCAGGAGCCCGCCTGGATGATAGAGGGCTAGTTTCAATTTTAAGTTCAGCAGTCAGGGGCCCCGCCTGGAGAATGGAGGTGTTAAATATTTTAAGCAGTTGAAGTCAGGAGCCCGCCTGGATAATAGAAGAGCAGTTTCAATTTTAAGTTCAGCAGTCAGGAGCCCGCCTGGAGAATGGATGTGTTAAATATTTTAAGCAGTCGAAGTCAGGAGCCCGCCTGAAGAATGGAGGTGTTAAATATTTGTAAGCAGCCGAAGTTAGGAGCTCGCCTGGATAATAGAGGAGTAGTTTCAATTTTAAGTTCAGTAGTCAGGAGCCCGCCTGGATAATAGAGGAATACATTCGAGTTCGAGTTTATTCAAGTTCAGCAGTTTGGAGAAAGGGAATAACATCTCAATTCACCAGGGGAATAGCAACAGGGAATTTTTATCGAGAAAGCACAAGACAATGAGCCAACAAGGAAACACAATACAACAAGGCAGCAAGGAAGTACAAGAGCAAGTTTGAAGAATTTAGATAGGATTTTTGTAATTCACGGAGCATAGTTAGTTTAGCTTCTTTTATCTCTGACGTGGTGTAATAAGGGAGGTCAGCAAGCAGTAACAGCAGCAAGCGCAGTGAAATCACAGTTCTTGGTAGTCCCAGCTACCAGACACTCCCGAACTACACTAACCTGATTCCTGTTTAGCCCAGGATATGTAGGCAACCTCTGAAGCAAGATGCGGTCAGACTTTTCAAAAAATGCTTCACACGGAATTTCCAAACGGGCAAAAATCGCTCGTATTTGCTCACTTATCTTTGCCCGAAAACATTTATATTTTCGAGCAAAGAGGGGCAGCTATGAGCACGTGATTTTTGCCCTATATATGAATTATTCCCAAAAATTCAAGCAAAATGATTTTTCTCCATTTTTTGTGCATTTTGGTGTCGTTTTCTGATAATTGTTGCACTTATTTGCGCATGTTAATTTTTATAAAATACAAAAATATGCATTTCTGCATTTAAGTTTTAATTTCATATTTTAGTATCAATTAAGGGTTAATTTGTTTAAAACAAAACATGAAAATCACAAAATTAGTGCACTTTGCATTTTAATAATTTTTATTGTGAAATAGTTTTTAAACAATTTTAGAAATTAATTAGTCTTTGTTTTGAAATAATTAGGATTTCATGTTAGTTTTAAAAAATTAGAAAAAATTATAAAAATTTAAAAGTAAGAAAAAGAAAATAAAAAAGAAAATAAGAGTAGAAAAATTGGTCTTAATAAAAGACCCAAACTTAGGCCAAATCAGTAGAAATTCTCAGGCCCAAACACGTTTATATCTATGCCAACCAGTCCAGCCCAAATCCCACAACCCGGTTCGGTCCCTAATAAGTCCAAACGACGTCGTTTCCGCAGCCTTCAATCACGACCGTTGGATCTCATCAATCCAACGGTCTGGATCTAACTAGGATGTTTGTATATAATTGTCCGAAACCCCCCTACCCCATTTGCATTTGCATCGTCTCCCTCACCCTCATAAACCCTAATCCACGCCGCCCCCAAATCCCTCGCCGGCGGTGAACGTCAACTACACCAACGGTCACCCAATTAACACCATCAACTTCCCTCTTCTACCTCTTTCCAGTCCTGTATTTGTTTTTCCTCGAATCCGGCCAGAACTTGTTGAATATCGATTTGAATTTTTCCGGTCAGATCGCAGGTTCATCCAAACCAGCCCAAAATTACACCACACAATCCCCGGACTTCCCTCAACCCAAATCCATGATTATTTTCCTTCAAATCTCTGTGAAGCTGCTCGAATTTTAGATCTAAGAATTTCTGGCCAAAACCCTAAACCAAAATCTTTACGATTTCGAACCGTAATATCCTTAACCATGTGTTCTCTTGTAAGAACACATGGTTAGGGATGTTGCGTGTCAAAAATCGGAAAGGATTCGAACGTCAGTGACTGGCCGGAGTTTCTCGTGTTTCAGTGAGTTTTCCTGTTTCTTTTTACTTGCATTGTTGAGGTTTTAGTTACAGTCTTGATTTTATTAAGTGTTCTGTTAATTTTACGATTTATTTTTGTGTATTAGTATAGTTCTGTCAATTCCTGTTAGTTCTGAGTTTGATATTTGAATGGTCGATTGGGAGCTTATTGGTTAAGAATTAGTTTAATTTCATTTAATGGTGATCAGTAGCTTAAACTTTGCTTTGATCGATCCTGGTTTCTGGTTTTTCCTAGTTTGATTGAGTTGGTGTGATTGAACAATTGGGATTGGGTAGTTTGATTAGTTAATTTCTGAGTTCTAATTAATCAGTCTTAGTTAGTTTTGGATTAATTTAGGGGATTGGTTATAGCTGTTGAGAATGAGGGTAGAATCAGTAACTTTGAGAAGCCTTCAGGGGTAGTTTGGGCATGGAAAAGGGTAATTCTGATAGGAATAGTAATTTCAAAGTAATGAAAGGGCAGTATAGGTATTGCATGGGTAGAGGAATACCCTAGGGCCTTCTAGAATAGGATTTTAGTGCACATTTCAGCACAATAGAGGTGCTTACTTGGGTAACAAGTTAAAAATAAAGGGACTAAACTGAAAATAAGGGAGGGACTAAAAAGAAAACCAAAAATCTGATTCACCCTTTTGTGTCACCTATAAAAAGGCATCAAGTGCCTTGAGGAAGGGGATTCAACTTTCAGCCCAGAATTTCCCCAAAAGTATGTTCTCTAAATTTCAGATCTGGGATTTGAAATAACAACTCAAAACTTCAAAAAAAAACAATAAAAAAAATCTCAAAAAAAGGGGTATCAGAAATTGTTCTATTGAAACCGAGGATACATCTCGAATGTAGTTGTTAATTCGTTGCTCTTCATTCATGAGTTGACGACTGAAGTTCTGAAAACTACTTAGGATTGGTTTAAGGTCTAATTAGAGTGGGATTTAGTCATATTCGTTGGTGGTTTGTGATTGTTGAAGGGGTGGTTTGGTGTTGACTACTCGGTTATCATTTGATTTCAAATTTCCTTGTGATTCATGGCTGGTTGAGTGTTGCTCCTTGCTGCTGTGCTAATTTCTTCTCTTTCCTGTTGAATTTTGATTCCCAGGTACATTTCCTTGACTTGCATCTATGTAACTCCAAGTCAAAGTAGAGAGAATGAGAATGCTACTGGAATGTTGTTGCCTTTGAAAATATTGTCTGATGATTGTTATTCCATAGTTTAGTTTGTTTAAATTGTTTGACTGTTAATAATTGATTAAGTGGGTGTTAATTCGAGCCAATAACTGATTTGTAATAACAGGGACTGATAATTGGGACTGTCCAAGTCGTTGTGTATTTAGCAGTGGATGTTTAGGGATCTAGGATTTGTTAATTGGTTAGTTTGAGGGGGGCGAGCTAGAATTAACCTTGTTCTTGTTAAATTCAGTTGTAAATGTCAAAAGGTGGTCTGAAATAGGCAATTAATCCAGGTTTTGGAACTCTCGTGTGATAGCTGTTAGAATGGTGTGAGATTGCAATCATTTGAGCCTTGTGTGATATTTCAGTATACGTGTTTCATTCGCCTTAATAATATCTAAGGGTAAGTAGAAATAATCCGAGTGTTGCGTTAAAATCGGGATAGTTTAGTATCTTCCTCAAGCTGAATCACGGTCTCCTCTATTATAAGTGTGGAATACAAATAATTTGGAATTGTTCCTACGTATATTGCAACTGAAATTAGACTGTGGTTGCGAAGGATTAATGTGTGTTTATACGTGTGATTACAACTGTAATTGATACTCCGTTGAAGTCTGGACAGATTCGATGCTTGACTGGCGTTCAACATCTAGAAATGGAAATGGAGCCCTCAGTAATTGGTTATTATAATTGATTAGAATTTGGGAGGGCCGTTTAGCGAACTTCACGGCCTTCCCCAAATAATATTACGTGGCCTTCCCCAAATAATATTACGTTAGAATCTTTAGGCACGATTTGATTAAATCACTTTCTTAAAACTCGGGTGCGCATTGATGCGATCCAAATCCAAATCTCGACAAAGTCGAAATGTGTTGACAACCACGGGTGCATTGATTGCGACGTGGTTTGAAATGCGTTATCACGACGTCGTAATTCTTTTAGAATAAATAATGATAAAAACCGGTTTACGAATAAAAGGCACATAAGCTAACAGGTATTAAAAATCAAATAAAATCAAATACAACAGTTAAGCGACCGTGCTAGAACCACGGAGCTCAGGAATGCCTAACACCTTCTCCCGGGTTAACAAAATTCCTTACTCGGATTTCTGGTACGCGGACTGTTAACAGAGTCATAAATTTCCTCGGTTCGGGATTCAATCGGTGACTTGGGACACCATTAATCTCTCAAGTGGCGACTCTGAATAATTAATAACTAAATCCCGTTCTGATTGTCGTTTAATTGGAAAAACTCCTTTACGCCTTTGCGAGTGTAGGTGAAAAAGGAGGTGTGACAAGGAATATTAGAACATTTTGGCAGAGAGCGTTTTTATCTCTTTTAGTGAGCCTAGTTGGCACAAATTTGGATAATTAGTTTGGCTAATGATCAGTTTCAGATTCCGAATGCTGGAAGCAGATAAATTCGAAAAATATTTCATAATTCCTTGAGGCAAAAATATCATCGTGTACTAAGGAAACGCAGGATCAACATGAACGTAATATAAGCTTCTTCAAATAGAGATATTTCAAACAAAGCATGCTGCATTTGAAGCCAAAACTGCCAAACGAAATTACAAAGTATGCTGTTTTGAGCCAAAAGAAAATAGCAAGGGTATTTTTAGCTTAATAGGTGGATGTAAGATAGTTGCCAAAGCTCTAAGTGAATCCGAAATAGGCCATGGACTTGGATCTACCAAATGATAAGAATGCCTCTAAAATTCAATCATAAACCACGCCTCGGTTCTATGTAAACCCCCTCATCCCTCACCCCCACCCCCTAAAGTAGTAAAGTAAAGAATCTTTGGGGTCTAATTTTCTTTCTATCTGACAGGACAAAAAATAGGAAGGAATAGTTCTTTCATTCCACTGATAGAAGTCTAACTAGAAAAAGACTCCTAGTTAGGACTTGATCGAGGGATCAATTGACTCCGAAACATAAAGTAGCAAGACCATAACCCGTGCCCCCGCTTTAAAGGATCCCAACTCATCACCCTCATCTCCAACTTATTTGTGGTTTTAAGGTATTTTTTACCAATATAAAAATTTATTTGGAGACCAAGGCGAGGGGTCATCTTCGGCAACCAACTGGTGGAGCCGGCCTCCCCGTCGTCTCCCTTGCCCTCACCCTCCATAACGGAAGTACGTAGAAACCTACTTGTCAAACCTTCTTCTTCCTGGTCCTATCGAACCAGACACTAAATACGTAGCCTTACCCAAGTCTAGTTTCGAATCTAGTCTCGACATCAATCTGTGAAAGCCTTCAAGCTCAATCCCTTCCTTCTAGCCTTCCCCGCTCTTTGGTATATAGAATCCGCCACTATCGGTCGCATTCAGAATGAGCGACCCTTCGTTTTTTTTAACAGTGCCTCGGTTATCAAACGGCTTAAAATTCCAGAGCGTTTGTTTATAAATTTTAGGGTTTCTTTCCTCTTAGTGTTTTCTTGACAATCTCTGTGATCTTATTTTTGTAAATTCTTAATGAGAAATTGAATATTGATTTGCTGATCCATTTAGTTTGGTTGATAAACCATGATCTTCTTTCCTTTTCTCATTTTTTTTTAACCGGCTGCACATTTTATCATAAATGTTTTACTAAGTTATAGTTTACAACAACTCTGAAGTCTCAAAATATTTGACCTCTATGCACGAATAAAAAGTATTTTATACAATCTTCAAAATGTTCAAGAATTCTCGTTTATTTAACTATTTATAAATTTAAGATGTTAATGTGATAATTTTTCCTATTAAATTAACTTTCCACCACTACTATGTTTACATTTTTCTCAATTCATTTATAATATAGATGCATAGGGATGTGTCTGTACTCTGTATATTATTATCTGTATGGTAGAAAAGGATTTAATTAAGAATTTACCATATGAAAGAAGTGTTAAAGATATTCTTATATACACCTTTTTCTCTGGTCATGAATTCCAAGAAAGTTTATTCGAGTTTTGGTTCTTTAACAATTAACGGACCTCCATTTTATGGCATTTATAGTTCCCTCAATTAGCGTATTTCATCCCAGTTACTGGGTTGATTGGTATGATGAATAAGTAAAAATCATCTAAGGATAAAAATTAAGTACCGCCTTATTTCTTGTTTGGCTAATAATTCTGTGATAAGTTATCCCAAGATTAAAATAGTGCCGGATCGGAATAACTTAAATCTGCTCGGTGAAATAGTAATTCCAGGATAAATATCTCAGGATAAAGCAGTAAAATCGATAATATAAGGATTAATACAACATATCAAACATTCAATAAGAAATAACGCCAGAATAACTAATCCTAGTATAACTACTTCCAGTATAACTACTCGCACCACAACTAATCCCAACATAATTTATCTTCAAACCAAACGACCCCTAAACAACCGGTCTTGGACGTATTGTTCAGGAATGATTATCCTCTTTTAATGGAAAATATTATTTAAGAAAAATATAATCGAAAAAGAAATCCTATTTTAACGGAAAATAAATTTTAAGGAAAATATTCTTTGGTGTATGGTGGCCAGAAAATGACTCATTTTCTGGAAAATATTTTTTCTTGTTCCAAACACACCCTCTATGTTAATTTTTTTTCTTCTAAATTTCAACCTTGCTAGAAGGGCAAATACTTATACTGTTAGTCTAGCTTAGCTTGAATGAGACACTTGAATAAATGGTTGTTGCACTCGAGCAATCTTGACTGGCCAATATGTTTTGTTCAATAAAGCAAAGGAAGATAAAGAGAATATGAACACATGATTAACTTTATTCCCCTAATTGGGCACCAGAAGTGCGAGAAGTTCCAGTTTGAAAAGCAAACATACACGCTGCGTCGTTGTCCAATTGCTATATAGAAGCAACGAAGTACCAAACACAAAGAAGTGGTTATAATTACTCTATACAAATTGGTCTTCCTTTTGTAATGTTCTTCTTTTGTTTGGAAATCAAATGTGCTGGTCAATCTTAAACAACCTCTCGCCTATCGAAGTTCTGTTCAAAAATCTCGTCCGAAAACTTATATATATATATATATATAGAAAAGGATTTCTTACGGCGCAACAATTTTTCCATACCGGCACTGCTATTGGCATAACAATTGGTATACCATAAGTTAGCCCAATTCAATCCTTTCGTACTAGGGTTGGCTCCTCATAGTTCTCCATTTAAAACCAACACTATAGGAACCTAATTGTCTACAACATTCTAAATGAAGGATTGCATATAGGTGTTCGTAACACGCAACGGAAGACAATAATAATCCGAGGAAGATCTTTTCATATTTAAAATTTATTTACATGTCAAAGATCGGATCTAAGACGTACCTGGTGAAGAAAGTCGTTTCAAAATTTCTTCGATAGTGCAAAGACTCTATGCGTATCCACACTGAGATCGATCCTTGCTATCAACTCTTTGATCAATGAAACCCGCGAACAAATTGAACGAAAAACTTGTGCTGAAATTTTTCTTAAAAATCTCAACTCAATGATAGAAGAACAGAAACACTTTTTTTGTAATGGTATTTTCTCTCTTGGCTTGTATTGCACTCTCACTTTCACAAAGTGATTTTTCTTTTCAAGAATTACTAATGCGGTAAATTTTCTCCATCACCATTTATATAGCATCACCTACAAATCATTTTCCTATTTGATTGAGACAATGATTTACTTAGAGTAAAAAATTATTCCAAAAATAAACTTGATAGAATTTTGTAGGAAGAATTCGTAATCCCATTCTCAATGATAACGGTACTGTCGAGTTTCATGACATGGACTTTCCATGAAGTCCAATTCCAAACATTTGGAATTTTCTATTGAAAACCAGGAAACCAAATTTGAGGTGTCGGATGTCCTTTTATGGACTTTTACGTGAATCCAAATTTCAATTAGAATTCACTTAATAAAGTTTCATCAAACCTTTTTATTAATATTTGATATAACATTTTTTGTATATGAAATAAGTGTGTGTGTGTATATATATATATATATATATATATATATATATATATATTTTAACCAAGAGATATAATCTAATATTCTATTCCAAATAGAAAACTTCAATTTGTTCACAATATTAATTATATCCTTTGTGCTAGTAAAGAATATAATAATATTTCATTTGGACTAATAACTAAATTTGTTTGACTAATTAAATTCTTTAATTTAATTACCAAACAATAAATAATTAATCTTCTAGCAAAGATCAGAACACTCGTTAATGTGCGACTCCATAGGTTCAATACTAAGTCGGTAGTAAATTGATCATATCAATATATTAATCAAGGGTGGCGTCTAGCGACACTCCTTAACGACCAGATAAAATGAAGTATACAATTTACTCTTAAGAACCAGTAGAAGAATAATGTAGTAATTCCTTCTCCTTATAACTCTGGGTCACCCTAGGATATGGTTCAATTATCAAATCCTAATAGGCGACCAACTATGTGTTCATGTCAAATATAATCAACCATTGAATGACCTAAGAAACTCTTTTCTTCTTTCATTCAATTTCCCTGGCCAAGGTCTTAGCTTGATCGTTTATAATTCATGACAACATGGAGCTTAAACTCATTACCAAGAGTTGACAGATTCCATCTTGATCAATCACTAATTCTACAAGTATTTAATCGTACTTAATATCCTTTCAACTATCGCCCTAGGGCCATAGATGTCTAGATCAATCATTAATTCTACAAGCATTTAATCATACCCAATATTCTTTCAACTATCGCCCTAGGGCCATAAGTGTCTAGTAACAAAGCACAATAAATAACTTGTCAATTACTGTGTCGATCGCAGGCCAACAGAAATTTTTACATCACATTCTTCAAGAGAATATCCTATTGACAGTTTGTGGTAATTCTAACCATTAGGAATTATCCAATGAGTCAGTTCAATAATCATATCGATATATGCATCATCTATCTATGTGATTTAGTTAATGAGATCAACTCATCTTTATCCCATAAAGACAATCACATAAATATTGATCTAACCGGATTACTAATGTCCAAATTAATAATCCTACGATCAAGAATAAATTTAGATTAAATTATAAGAAAATTCACTCTCATTATCACGATCTCCATCACAATGTCAAGTCACAAAATTTAATCAAGGACCTTATCAAATTAATCAAGCAATTAATAACAATGATAAAAGAATATCAAATGCCACATATATTTTATATCAAATAACATTCACAAAAATATGTTCAAATCATCAAATATGAGACTGGATCTAGGGCATATTTACTATATCCATAACAATCTTCCACTTGCACTAGAGCCAATCGCTCTTGTACTTCATTTTCAATTTCCACTTGTGCTTGTCAAACTCCTTTGCGCCAAGAGCTTTAGTGAACGAGTCTGCAACATTTTTCTTTCCATCAACCTTTTGAAACTCGACATCTTCACGTTCAATGATCTCTCTTATCAAGTGATACCTCTGCAAAACGTGTTTGGATTTTTGGTGTGATCTTGGTTCTTTTGCTTGAGAAATGGATCCAGTATTGTCACACAACAATGGAATTGCACCTTCTATCGAAGGAACCACACCAAGTTCAGTTAAGAACTTTTTCATCCATACAACTTCCTTAGCAGCTTCACTAGCTTCTATATATTCTGCTTTAGTCACTAAATCAGCTGTTGTAGCTTACTTGGAATTTTTCCAACTCACTGCACTACCATTTAAGGTGAATACATAACCAGAAATAGATTTGCTATCGTCTTTATCTGAAGAAAAACTTGCATCAATATAACCTTCAAGTTTCAACTCAGAATCTCCATAGATGAGGAATTGGTTTTTAGTCCTTCTTAAGTACTTAAGAATGGTCTTTACCCCCTTCCAATGTTCCTCACCAGGATTTGCCTGATATCGGCTAGTCACTCCAAGTGCATAAGCCACATCAGGACGTGTACATGTCATGGTATACATGATAGCTCCCACTGCGCTAGCGTATGGGATCCTACTCATGCGTTCTCTCTCTTCAGGTGTTTTAGGACAATCCTCTCTACTGAGAGTAATTCCAGTGCCTATCGGTAGATAACCTCTTTTGGAATTATCCATATTATATGTTTTCAAAATGGTATCAATGTATAAAGACTGGAAAAATCCAAGCAGCTTCCTTGATCTTTCTCTATAGATCTTTATTCCTAATATATAAGTTGTTTCTCCCAAGTCTTTCATGGAGAACTGTTCAGATAGCCAAATCTTGGTATTTTGAAATGCCGGTATGTCATTCTCTATAGTAATATATCATTAATATACAATACTAAAAATATAATTGTGCTCCTACTAACCTTTTTGTACACACAAGGTTCTTTTTCGCATCTAACAAAATTAAACTTTTCAATTGTCTTGTTAAAGTGAATATTCCAACTTCGAGAAGCTTGCTTTAGTCCATAAATGGATCTTTGTAGCTTGCAAATTTTATTATGATCAGACGAAGATGTGAAACCTTCAGGTTATGTCATGTACACATCCTCTTCTAGCTCACCATTAAGGAAAGTTATTTTCACATCCATTTTCCATATTTCATGATCATGGTATGTTGCTATAGCAAGCAAAATTCGAATTGATTTGAGCATTGCCACGGGAGAGAAAGCCTCGTCATAGTCGACTCCTTCTTTCTGATGATATCCCTTGGCAACAAGACGGGCTTTGTAAGTTTCCACCTTTCCATTTGCTCTAATCTTTTTCTTAAAATCCCATTTACAACCTATATGTTTTATATCCTTTGAAGGTTCAACTAAAGTTCATACTTATTTTCCTTCATGGATTCCATTTCGGATTTCATGGCCTTTTGCCATTTCTCATAATCAGAACTTTGTATAGACTCTTTATAGGTCTTAGGGTCATCATCATTATGATCAACCTCATTTGATACATTATCTTATACTTGGTACATGACGTTCTCGTGTAGACCTTCTAAGAGGTGCTTGTACAACCTGTTCACCTTGTGCTGGATTTGATTATTGTTTAATTTGGTTTGGAACTGGTTTATTAACATGTTCTTGAACTATATTTAGTTCTTGAACTTCAACCGTTAAAGATGGAAACTTCCTTGTCAACTTCAAAACATCCAATAAAGGTTCTTCAACTTGTGTCTCGTGATCTTGATTTTGTGTTGATTCATTAGTTTCTTGAACTTCATCAAGTTCTAATTCTCCACTATAATTTTCTTCCAAAAGAAATTTCCTTTCCAAAAAGGTTGCTCTTCTAGACACAAACACTTTTTGGTCAGAAGGGTGATAGAAATAATATCCCATTGCTTCTTTTGGATACCCAATGAACCTACACTTATCAGATCTTGAGTTAAATTTATCAGACTGTGGTCTCTTAACATAAGTTGGACAACCCCAAACTTTAATGTGTTTAAGGTTAGGCTTACATCCTTTCCATATCTCATATGGTGTTGTAAAGACTGACTTAGTGAAAACTTTACTAAGTAAGTATGTTGCTGCTTCCAAAGCATATCCCCATAAATTTATTGGAAGATCAGTGAACCCCATCACCATATTTATTAAGGTTCGATTTCTTCTTTCAGACACACCATTGTGTTGTGGTTGTCATACCTCCTTTTTACGCACCCGCGAGGGCGCAAGGGAGTTTTTTCCAATTAAAAGACAATCGAAACGGGATTTGTTTATTTATTTCAGAGTCGCCACTTGGGAGATTTAGGGTGTCCCAAGTCTCCAATTTTAATCCCGAATCGAGGAAAAGAATGACTCTATATTACAAGTCTGCGTACCAGAAATCTGGATAAGGAATTCTGTTAACCCGGGAGAAGGTGTTAGGCATTCCCGAGTTCCGTGGTTCTAGCACGGTCGCTCAACTGTTATATTTGGCTTATTTATCTGATTTTAAAATACAATATGAACTTATGTGCAAATTTTATCTTCCAACCGCTTTTATCATTTACTGTTATTTTTATCAAGAATTGCAATGTTATAAAATCGTATCTCGAACCACGTTACAATCAATGTACCCGTGGTCGTCGACACACTTTGACTCCGTTGAGATTTGGATTTGGGTCACATCAATGTGCACCCGAGTTAAGGAAATTAATTTATTAAAGGCGCGCCTAAAGCGACTAGCGTATTTATTTTGGGTAGGACCGTGGAATTTTACTAAACGGTCCATCCCGAAGTCTAAACAATTTTTAAAGCAAATATTTACTGAGGGCCCCGCAATTTGTATTTTATTCAGCTAGGCTCATCTCATTCTTATTTTTTAAAATGAATTTGCAACGTCATGGACACGCATCTCGAACCACGTCACAATCAATGTACCCGTGATTAGAAATACATTTCGACTCCGTTGAGAATTGGATTTGGGTCACATAAATGTGCACCCGAGTTTAAGGAGATAACATTATTAAGTACGCGCTTAAAGAGACTATCGCGTTATTATTCTGGGAGGGCCGTGAGATTTGCTAAACGACCCATCCTGGAAACTGAATGCTTCGATAATATACTTTTAACGAGGGCCCCGCAGCTTGCGCATTTTTTATTTATTTGTCGAGGCTCATCTCGTCCTTATTTTAAAAGGGTATCCTATAGCAACTACGTTTCTTGTCGCGTTTATCTCTACTAATCGAAAACAATAGATAGTCCTAATTAATTGCATGCTTGCAAGTTATCTATAACAGAATTCTGAGTACTTGCGCAAAATCAGAAGCACGACTACGTACACAATCATCCAAACGAATATTAAGGTCCCAAATCCCAACCCAAGCAGTAGCGGTTGGGCCTAGGCCCCTATTTTTCGCTAGGAGCCTGCTTGATTTGCTCGACTTGGGCTCAACCTTTGTGAGGTTGAGATTGCAAGCTCTGTGTTCTATGTCTTAAAGTATGGTTTAAACAGTTATATGAGCCAATTTATCGAAAGGGGAAGAACTATACTAGTAGTGGATAGTTTACATGCCTGGCCTACATTAAAGAGTATGTTACACAATTTAGACCTAAGTCTGGGATACAACCTACTGCATTAGGAATATTTATCTAACAGCATACATATACAACTAACATTCAATCCCCATACATTGATATTTACTAGGCGTGCAAGTTGCCTTCAGTATCCAAACAAAATGTAAACTATCATGCATTACATGCTATTCAATACAACAGTCTATGCTTAAAGTAAACAATCTTCAATTCTTCTCTTTTTGCATTCATACTCAACTTCAAGTTACATTGACAGTATTAGTCGTGTACCTGGATGTTTGCACAATAAGAAAAGGAAGAGAAAGAGTATCAGCAGCAAGTAACCAACAGCAACAACAGATAGCAACAACACAGCAACACAACCAGCAGCAACTATGTAGCCCACAGGTGCTTGAGCATCAGACAGACAAATCCCAGAAAAAGAGCAATGAACCAACCGAAAACCCAAGATACCAAATGTAACAGCAACAGAAGACCCAATAACCACAAAACTCAGCAAATACCCAGTACAGTTCCAACAATCAAGAAGGCTAAAACTCAATCCACAGCACACAGAAAAACTCAGTATAGTAACAATCACAGCAGAAAACACACAGCCTTCTCTTAACGGAACAGTAATGACCCTAGTTAGAATAACTGACTTGGCCAGAACAGCTCAACCAACTTAGTTCCTTGTGTAGTTTTGGGCAGTGTTTAGTTAAAGTATTCTGAAAATTTTCACTTTTGTTTTCTCCTTTCTGGAGACTAAAAAGTCCAGCCCTTTTTAAGTTATGAAATGGCCTATTTATAAGCCAAACGACCCAGTGCAGCTAAGCTGCCTGGATCCCCCCACTTGCAGACTGCCCATTCCCTTTAAACCCATGCATAAGCATCTTTTGGTGCCAGCCATTTGTTCCCCACGCCTGGTTTATTCTTTAATCAAGGATTATGGGCTTATTTTAGTACTCATTCTAAACCCATACTCTTGTGTCTTGTTCCCCATTGGCATTAGTTTAATCCTAATTTAGTACCCTACTTGTCAGCTTATTTAAACTAAGCCTTTTCTGTTCTTTTCAAACCCCAGACTACCCCTGTTAAGCCTTGATTATTACTGCCCTGCCTATTGCAGCATCAGGGCATTTTGAACTCATGAAAGTTCAAATTCAGGACTGCCCCGGACTGAACCTTTTCAGTCATTTTGCAATGCAAACAAACTCATTTCAGACGATGCCGGGCATTCGGTCAGTGACAAGGTTCAGTTAGTCATGTGAAACTATTAGCTCATTTGATCCATTAGTTATAGAAAACTAATCGACGACGTTTATCGAGTCGACTATACTAAATATAACAGGTAATAATCAGTCGCTCATATAAACAACATGCACAGGGTCCCGAATGACTTAAAACATTTTTTGTTCAATTACTGGGAACCTATATGAGTTAACTTATTTGACGATTAATCTAATTGACGAGCATGTATATCACAGAGTACATTCAGAACACACATAGAAAATCAATCGACCAAATAAAAGGTCTTTGCCAGAGATGGAAGAAATTAAGAAAACTATCAGAAAATAACAAACAATCACAACAAAGCATGCTAACGACTTAATTAGCAGTTGAATAAAACAAAAGGGAAAGAAAAACTTACCGAAAAATGTTTAAACCAAACTGACCCAAAACTGACTCAACTTTGACCATTTGAGGCCGAACAAACTTTAACCAGGGTGTTCTCACATGAGAACACCTTGGTTAAGGTCTATTAGATCTCAGACCCCTGTCAAGACTGGCCGGATTCCTCAGGTCCGTGTGTTCTAGGGTCTGGATTTTCAGATCTGGTTTTTTAGAAGTTGTGGGTAGATTCGGACCAAACCAAGCTTGGTTTGGTCACGAGGGAAGTCATGGGAGTGTCTGATACAAAGATGGTGAGGTTTGGTATAGATCGAGTTTTGTCTCGAATCTTCAAATCCAGATTCGAGACGATAGGAGGTGATTCGAGGTACATGGTTAGTGGATTCGTGTTCAGGGTGGTTGGATGCTTCAGGGGTGTGAAGGGGGTGGTCATCGGCGTTCATGCCGCCGGGTTCTGGTGAAAGGGATATCAGGGCGGCTTGCTAGGGTTTGGGGGTTCAAGCTAGGGGAAGGAGACGAGTGAAGGGGGGGTTCGGATAGGGGGCATGGGGTGTGAAGGGAAGGCTTATATATGGTCTAGGGGTTTAGATCTGAGCCGTTGGATCAGATGATCTCAACGGCTTGGATCTGATGGTGAGGGGTGAGACGAAACCGTTTGGTATTAAAACGTTGTCGTTTGGTTTTAAGTGATGGATTGGGTTGGACCGTCTAAACAGGTCGGGTCACGGGTGCATATGTGGACCGTTGGATCAAGAGGCTTAGACGGCTCAGATCGACTTGCCTAAAACGGCGTCGTTTCGGGAGGTGCCTGGGCAGGCCTGGTCTGGACCGGGTCCTTGGTTGGTTTTGGGCCTATTTTTATTTCATTTTCTGGGCCCAAATCAATATTTTCTTTGTTTTCTTATTTTGAAACAAAAATGAAATAACAAAAATAAATAATGAAACAAAAAATGAAATTAAAACAAACAACCATGTGACACTTCAACACAATTATCACACCAAATTAAAATATTTAAGTAAGTTAAATCACAACCTAGAACGAACGACGCCTATATATTTTTTGAATTTTCGTTCTTTTTAACGACCGAATTACGATTTTGACTACCCTGACAGACGTGCTTTTGTATTTTGATCGGTAAGATTAAATGCAAAATGGGCAGATCCACACATGACTAACAACACTTGTCACGGAAAAACGACAAATTGTACAGTGAGGCCATTTATCACTATTTTTTTATTTTCCTTTTTGAGTGATTGCTCGTGAAGCAAAAATCACGTGCTTACAGCTGCCCCTCTTTGCCCGAAGACACGAAGGGTTTTCGCGCAAAGATAAAGCAAGCGATTTTTGCCTGTCCGAATACTCCGTGTGAAGCATTTTTTGAAAAAGATTTGACCGAACCTTTGCTTCAGAGGTTTCCTACATATCCTGGGCTGAACAGGAATCAGGTCAATGTAGTTCGGAAAATTTTGGTAGCTGGGACTACCGTGTGATTGTAGTGCTCGCTGCTGTTGTGCGCTGTTGCATGCTGCTGTAGGATGCTACCGCTCACCGATCTCCTTGTTACATTGTTCTAAAAGGAAAAACAAGAAGCTAAGCTAGACTATGGATCATGAGATCTCATCCATCTTCAACTTGTTCTTGTTGCCTTGCTTTCTTGTCGGCTAACGCTTTCCTCTGATGCCCTTATTTTGTGAACTTGGGAGATGATGCTGGTCCTTCACCTTTTCTGAATGCCAGTTTTCATCACTTTGCTTGATTTGCTGGGAACATGGCTTTCTTCTTTAAATCTTTCAATGGTTTTTTCAGTGGTATGACTTTTTTCATCAAAATTGTTATATTGGGCATGCTACAATGTTTCCAAACTGCTTCTTTTGAGACGCGTTCCTTCTTCCTTTTGAATGCGCGCTTGCTTTCGCAGCCTTCTGCTTCTTGGCGCTGGGGATTTTATTGTTTCCTGCTTGGGGATCTCCGCTGTAACCTTTCGTCTTCAGGTGGGGTTATTGATTCCAAAATCTAGAGCTAAAAAGTATTCCCGCATTATACTGGTGGGCGACCTAGAACTTAAATATATTCCCGCATTATACTGGTGGGCGACCTAGAACTTAAATGTATTCCCGCATTATACTGGTGGGCGACCTAGAACTTAAATGTATTCCCGCATTATACTGGTGGGCGACCTAGAACTTAAATGTATTCCCGCATTATACTGGTGGGCGACATAGAACTTAAATGTATTCCCGCATTATACTGGTGGGCGACCTAGAACTTAAATGTATTCCCGCATTATACTGGTGGGCGACCTAGAACTTAAATGTATTCCCGCATTATACTGGTGGGCGACCTAGAACTTAAAAGTATTCCCGCATTATACTGGTGGGCGACCTAGAACTTAAACGTATTCCCGCATTATACTGGTGGGCGACCTAGAACTTAAAAGTATTCCCGCATTATACTGGTGGGCGACCTAGAACTTAAATGTATTCCCGCATTATACTGGTGGGCGACCTAGAACTTAAATGTATTCCCGCATTATACTGGTGGGCGACCTAGAACTTAAATGTATTCCCGCATTATACTGGTGGGCGACCTAGAACTTAAATGTATTCCCGCATTTTACTGGTGGGCGACCTAGAACTTAAATGTATTCCCGCATTTTACTGGTGGGCGACCTAGAACTTAAATGTATTCCCGCATTATACTGGTGGGCGACCTAGAACTTAAATGTATTCCCGCATTATACTGGTGGGCGACCTAGAACTTAAATGTATTCCCGCATTATACTGGTGGGCGACCTAGAACTTAAATGTATTCCCGTATTATACTGGTGGGCGACCTAGAACTTAAATGTATTCCCGCATTATACTGGTGGGCGACCTAGAACTTAAATGTATTCCCGCATTATACTGGTGGGCGACCTAGAACTTAAATGTATTCCCGCATTATACTGGTGGGAGACCTAGAACATAAATGTATTCCTGCATTATACTGGTGGGCGACCTAGAACTTAAAAGTATTCCCGCATTATACTGGTGGGCGACCTAGAACTTAAATGTATTCCCGCATTATACTGGTGGGCGACCTAGAACTTAAAAGTATTCCCGCATTATACTGGTGGGCGACCTAGAACTTAAATGTATTCCCGCATTATACTGGTGGGCGACCTAGAACTTAAATGTATTCCCGCATTATACTGGTGGGCGACCTAGAACTTAAATGTATTCCCGCATTTTACTGGTGGGCGACCTAGAACTTAAACGTATTCCCGCATTATACTGGTGGGCGACCTAGAACTTAAATGTATTCCTGCATTATACTGGTGGGCGACCTAGAACTTAAAAGTATTCCCGCATTATACTGGTGGGCGACCTAGAACTTAAATGTATTCCCGCATTATACTGGTGGGCGACCTAGAACTTAAATGTATTCCCGCATTATACTGGTGGGCGACCTAGAACTTAAAAGTATTCCCGCATTATACTGGTGGGCGACCTAGAACTTAAAAGTATTCCCGCATTATACTGGTGGGCGACCTAGAACTTAAAAGTATTCCCGCATTATACTGGTGGGCGACCTAGAACTTAAACGTATTCCTGCATTATACTGGTGGGCGACCTAGAACTTAAAAGTATTCCCGCATTATACTGGTGGGCGACCTAGAACTTAAATGTATTCCCGCATTATACTGGTGGGCGACCTAGAACTTAAATGTATTCCCGCATTATACTGGTGGGCGACCTAGAACTTAAAAGTATTCCCGCATTATACTGGTGGGCGACCTAGAACTTAAAAGTATTCCCGCATTATACTGGTGGGCGACCTAGAACTTAAATATATTCCCGCATTATACTAGTGGGCGACCTAGAACTTAAATGTATTCCCGCATTATACTGGTGGGCGACCTAGAACTTAAAAGTATTCCCGCATTATACTGGTGGGCGACCTAGAACTTAAATGTATTCCCACATTATACTGGTGGGCGACCTAGAACTTAAATGTATTCCCGCATTATACTGGTGGGCGACCTAGAACTTAAATGTATTCCCACATTATACTGGTGGGCGACCTAGAACTTAAATGTATTCCCGCATTATACTGGTGGGCGACCTAGAACTTAAATGTATTCCCGCATTATACTGGTGGGCGACCTAGAACTTAAACGTATTCCCGCATTTTACTGGTGGGCGACCTAGAACTTAAACGTATTCCCGCATTATACTGGTGGGCGACCTAGAACTTAAACGTATTCCCGCATTATACTGGTGGGCGACCTAGAACTTAAATGTATTCCCGCATTATACTGGTGGGCGACCTAGAACTTAAATGTATTCCCGCATTATACTGGTGGGCGACCTAGAACTTAAATGTATTCCCGCATTATACTGGTGGGCGACCTAGAACTTAAATATATTCCCGCATTATACTGGTGGGCGACCTAGAACTTAAATGTATTCCCGCATTATACTGGTGGGCGACCTAAAACTTAAATGTATTCCCGCATTATACTGGTGGGCGACCTAGAACTTAAATGTATTCCCGCATTATACTGGTGGGCGACCTAGAACTTAAAAGTATTCCCGCATTATACTGGTGGGCGACCTAGAACTTAAATGTATTCCCGCATTATACTGGTGGGCGACCTAGAACTTAAAAGTATTCCCGCATTATACTGGTGGGCGACCTAGAACTTAAAAGTATTCCCGCATTATACTGGTGGGCGACCTAGAACTTAAAAGTATTCCCGCATTATACTGGTGGGCGACCTAGAACTTAAATGTATTCCCGCATTATACTGGTGGGCGACCTAGAACTTAAATGTATTCCCGCATTATACTGGTGGGCGACCTAGAACTTAAAAGTATTCCCGCATTATACTGGTGGGCGACCTAGAACTTAAATGTATTCCCGCATTATACTGGTGGGAGACCTAGAACTTAAATGTATTCCCGCATTATACTGGTGGGCGACCTAGAACTTAAACGTATTCCCGCATTATACTGGTGGGCGACCTAGAACTTAAATGTATTTCCGCATTATACTGGTGGGCGACCTAGAACTTAAATGTATTCCCGCATTATACTGGTGGGCGACCTAGAACTTAAAAGTATTCCCGCATTATACTGGTGGGCGACCTAGAACTTAAATGTATTCCCGCATTATACTGGTGGGCGACCTAGAACTTAAATGTATTCCCGCATTATACTGGTGGGCGACCTAGAACTTAAAAGTATTCCCGCATTATACTGGTGGGCGACCTAGAACTTAAAAGTATTCCCGCATTATACTGGTGGGCGACCTAGAACTTAAATGTATTCCCGCATTATACTGTTGGGCGACCTAGAACTTAAATGTATTCCCGCATTATACTGGTGGGCGACCTAGAACTTAAATGTATTCCCGCATTATACTGGTGGGCGACCTAGAACTTAAATGTATTCCCGCATTATACTGGTGGGCGACCTAGAACTTAAATGTATTCCCGCATTATACTGGTGGGCGACCTAGAACTTAAAAGTATTCCTGCATTATACTGGTGGGAGACCTAGAACATAAATGTATTCCTGCATTATACTGGTGGGCGACCTAGAACTTAAAAGTATTCCCGCATTATACTGGTGGGCGACCTAGAACTTAAATGTATTCCCGCATTATACTGGTGGGCGACCTAGAACTTAAAAGTATTCCCGCATTATACTGGTGGGCGACCTAGAACTTAAATGTATTCCCGCATTATACTGGTGGGCGACCTAGAACTTAAATGTATTCCCGCATTATACTGGTGGGCGACCTAGAACTTAAATGTATTCCCGCATTTTACTGGTGGGCGACCTAGAACTTAAACGTATTCCCGCATTATACTGGTGGGCGACCTAGAACTTAAATGTATTCCTGCATTATACTGGTGGGCGACCTAGAACTTAAAAGTATTCCCGCATTATACTGGTGGGCGACCTAGAACTTAAATGTATTCCCGCATTATACTGGTGGGCGACCTAGAACTTAAATGTATTCCCGCATTATACTGGTGGGCGACCTAGAACTTAAAAGTATTCCCGCATTATACTGGTGGGCGACCTAGAACTTAAAAGTATTCCCGCATTATACTGGTGGGCGACCTAGAACTTAAAAGTATTCCCGCATTATACTGGTGGGCGACCTAGAACTTAAACGTATTCCTGCATTATACTGGTGGGCGACCTAGAACTTAAAAGTATTCCCGCATTATACTGGTGGGCGACCTAGAACTTAAATGTATTCCCGCATTATACTGGTGGGCGACCTAGAACTTAAATGTATTCCCGCATTATACTGGTGGGCGACCTAGAACTTAAAAGTATTCCCGCATTATACTGGTGGGCGACCTAGAACTTAAAAGTATTCCCGCATTATACTGGTGGGCGACCTAGAACTTAAATATATTCCCGCATTATACTAGTGGGCGACCTAGAACTTAAATGTATTCCCGCATTATACTGGTGGGCGACCTAGAACTTAAAAGTATTCCCGCATTATACTGGTGGGCGACCTAGAACTTAAATGTATTCCCACATTATACTGGTGGGCGACCTAGAACTTAAATGTATTCCCGCATTATACTGGTGGGCGACCTAGAACTTAAATGTATTCCCACATTATACTGGTGGGCGACCTAGAACTTAAATGTATTCCCGCATTATACTGGTGGGCGACCTAGAACTTAAATGTATTCCCGCATTATACTGGTGGGCGACCTAGAACTTAAACGTATTCCCGCATTTTACTGGTGGGCGACCTAGAACTTAAACGTATTCCCGCATTATACTGGTGGGCGACCTAGAACTTAAACGTATTCCCGCATTATACTGGTGGGCGACCTAGAACTTAAATGTATTCCCGCATTATACTGGTGGGCGACCTAGAACTTAAATGTATTCCCGCATTATACTGGTGGGCGACCTAGAACTTAAATGTATTCCCGCATTATACTGGTGGGCGACCTAGAACTTAAATATATTCCCGCATTATACTGGTGGGCGACCTAGAACTTAAATGTATTCCCGCATTATACTGGTGGGCGACCTAAAACTTAAATGTATTCCCGCATTATACTGGTGGGCGACCTAGAACTTAAATGTATTCCCGCATTATACTGGTGGGCGACCTAGAACTTAAAAGTATTCCCGCATTATACTGGTGGGCGACCTAGAACTTAAATGTATTCCCGCATTATACTGGTGGGCGACCTAGAACTTAAAAGTATTCCCGCATTATACTGGTGGGCGACCTAGAACTTAAAAGTATTCCCGCATTATACTGGTGGGCGACCTAGAACTTAAAAGTATTCCCGCATTATACTGGTGGGCGACCTAGAACTTAAATGTATTCCCGCATTATACTGGTGGGCGACCTAGAACTTAAATGTATTCCCGCATTATACTGGTGGGCGACCTAGAACTTAAAAGTATTCCCGCATTATACTGGTGGGCGACCTAGAACTTAAATGTATTCCCGCATTATACTGGTGGGAGACCTAGAACTTAAATGTATTCCCGCATTATACTGGTGGGCGACCTAGAACTTAAACGTATTCCCGCATTATACTGGTGGGCGACCTAGAACTTAAATGTATTTCCGCATTATACTGGTGGGCGACCTAGAACTTAAATGTATTCCCGCATTATACTGGTGGGCGACCTAGAACTTAAAAGTATTCCCGCATTATACTGGTGGGCGACCTAGAACTTAAATGTATTCCCGCATTATACTGGTGGGCGACCTAGAACTTAAATGTATTCCCGCATTATACTGGTGGGCGACCTAGAACTTAAAAGTATTCCCGCATTATACTGGTGGGCGACCTAGAACTTAAAAGTATTCCCGCATTATACTGGTGGGCGACCTAGAACTTAAATGTATTCCCGCATTATACTGTTGGGCGACCTAGAACTTAAATGTATTCCCGCATTATACTGGTGGGCGACCTAGAACTTAAATGTATTCCCGCATTATACTGGTGGGCGACCTAGAACTTAAATGTATTCCCGCATTATACTGGTGGGCGACCTAGAACTTAAATGTATTCCCGCATTATACTGGTGGGCGACCTAGAACTTAAATGTATTCCCAATTGTTTCCCCGTTCTTCCGAGAAAATTTTTGACAATTGGCAGAAAATATTCTGCCCCGGTTTTGGTGACTTCCCTGGCGTTGCATCTTGCTGCCATCATCAATCCTTTGTTTTCCTGCAGCAGACAAAAGGATTTAATTAGTTTTCATCGTGGTGGTAGAGGGTGCCTTTCTGGCGGATGATTTTTCCTTTCTTCTCTTTTTCTTGCTCTATGTCCCCATAATTGATTAGTGGGCAGAGTTGCCTGCCGGGGGTCTCTAGCCTGCTGGGGATTGGCTTTCAATTAATCCCCTTTTCTGCTTTCTCTTTTAGCACATGCTGGGGGAGTCTGCTTTTAACTCCCGAAACCTCCCCCTTTAGGAGCTTACTTCCTCCAAAATTGCCGGGCACGATCACTGCATTGCCTGAGATCGGCTTTTAAGACTGTTTGTATTATCCTGCTTTGGATGAATTCCCCTCCGGTTTCTGGTCGTAAGCTTTGAAAAATCCTTTCAAGACAAATTTTAGGAAAAGAAATGAAAGATAGAAAAAGGAGAAAGTCTTTCTGAACCAATATTTGGTGGGAGAAGAAACTCAAAAGAACTTATCTGGAGGATATGACTGGTCCCCGTGATCATGACGTGCACCATAGATTCCCGACCCAGTCTATTTGTATCAATCGATTCGCCCGATGGTCTGACTTGCTGGGGATGATAAAGGAGTGTCCGTTTCGGATGTTGTAGCTTTTGCTGATCTGTCTTGTCGCCTCATAGTGCCCTTCGAGGGGTTTTCACTAATGAGACTCTCTCGTTTCTCTTATCTCCCGGCGCCTTATGGTGCCTGTGAAGGTTTTCACCAATAAGACTCTCTCATTTCATATCCCTCATCTTATATCGCCTCTCGGTGCCTGTGAAGGTTTTCACCGATAAGACTCTCTCATTTTATTTCTTTCGAGGAATCGGGGTGTTGTAGATACGACCCTCTCTCATGGAGATCCCTTTAACCATCAATTCAATCCCAGTCTTATGATCTCTTCTTTGATGGGGATCGGTGTATTATTCTCGGCTTTATTTGCCTGACTTTGCATTTGTTGGATATTGATCGGGAGATCTTTTGGACGTCGATGTTGGTTTTGTGTGGGGCTAACGAAAGGCTATAAAAATGAAAATAATTTGATGGGTGATGTGCTACAACTTTTGAAATCAAACCTTTGTTGGAACTTAAAACATAACCTCTGCCCTAGTTTTCTTGCTTGGGGAATTTATTTTTACACTTATGTTGCGCTATGTGTGTTACGCACACTGTGCCTATTATGCACACTATGCACATCATGCATCTTATATTCACTATGATGCACACTATGACCGAGCCGTGAGGCACCTACGTATCCTCTTTGAGGAATCAGGTCAAACGTAGTTCCCACGGTTTTGTACTTCTTATGATTTTATCTTCCTTTTTCTTTTCCTTCTTTTCATTTTCTTTTTCTTTTCTTTTTCTTCTTTTTTTTCCATGTCTTTTCCATTAGTGATTCCAAAAGAGGGGTATGAAAGAATAACTTAAGGCTCAAAGGGTGGAAGCAAGGGTTAAAAGTGTTTGGATAGAAGAAAAAAAAAATTGCCTCCGTCATCTCATTATCCAATAAATGCCAAATACAAACAAATAAACCAAAAATTGCCATAATTAAAGAGATTACGCATAATATCTCTTGACTGCATCTGAATTGATAGCCATGTCGACGCATCTACCTTCGACATCTGTCAAACACAAAGCATCGTTGGACAATACTCTGGTCACGATAAACGGTCCTTGCCAATTTGGTGCGAATTTGCCTTTTGCCTCGACCTGATGTGGGAGGATCTTCTTCAATACCTGCTGCCCTACTTCAAACTTCCTGGGGCGCACCTTCTTATTATATGTTCTTGCCATTCTCTTCTGGTACAGCTAACCATGGCACATTGCTGCCAATCTTTTCTCATCTATCAGGCTCAACTGTTCCAATCGAGCTTTGACCCATTTATCATCATTAATCCCGGCCTCAGCGACAATTCGGAGGGACGGAATTTCGACTTCCACTGGTATTACGGCCTCAGTTCCGTACACCAACAAATAAGGAGTTGTGCCTATGGAAGTTCGGACGGTAGTGCGGTAACCCAACAAAGCAAAGGGTAATCTCTCGTGCCATTGTCTGGATCCTTCCACCATCTTTCGCAGTATCTTCTTGATATTCTTATTGGCTGCTTCGACCGCTCCATTCGCCTTGGGACGATATGGGGTGGAATTGCGGTGTGTAATCTTGAATTATTGGCATACCTCTCTCATCAGGCTGCTATTAAGATTCGCACCGTTATCCGTGATGATCACTTTTGGGATCCCAAATCTGCAGATGATATGGGAATGGACAAAGTCCACCACTGCCTTTTGGTTACTGATTTGAAGGTTTTAGCCTCAACCCATTTGGTGAAGTAATCAATGGTCACTAGAATGAACCTATGACCGTTGGATGCTGCCAGCTCGATGGGCCCAATGACATCCATGCCCCATGCCACAAACGGCCAGGGTGCTGACATCGTATGTAACTCCGTTGGCGGAGAATGAATCAAATCTCCATGTATCTGGCACTAATGGCATTTCCTTACGAAAGTGATACAGTCGTGTTCCATGGTGAGCCAATAACCCCCTATTCGAAGGATCTTTCTTGCCAATACATATCCGCTCATGTGTGGCCCACAAACTCCATCATGTACCTCTGCCATAACCGTCGTTGCTTGACTGGCATCTGTGCATCTCAACAATCCCAAATCCGGGGTTCTTTTGTACAATATTCCTCCGCTGAGGAAGAAACCATTCGACAAACGCCGAAGGGCTCTTTTTTGGTCTCCAGAGGCATGTTCTGGATATATCCCCATTCTGAGGTATTCCTTGATATCATGAAACCAGGGTTCGCCATCTGCTTCTTCTTCTATGGCGTTGCAGTAGGCGTGCTGATCACGGACCTTGATGTGCAGAGGATCAACATACATTTTGTCAGGGTGGTGCAACATTGATGCTAAGGTGGCCAAGGCATCTGCAACCTCATTGTGAACTCTCGGGATGTGTTTGAACTTCACCGATCGAAACTGCTTGCTCAGATCATGCAAGCATTGTCGGTATGGTATGAGTTTTAGATCTCGCGTTTCCCATTCACCCTGAATCTGGTGTACCAAGAGGTCCGAGTCTCCCAAGACCAAGACGTCTCGGACATCCATGTCAGCAGCCAAGCGCAGACCCAGAATGCAAGCCTCATACTCGGCCATATTGTTGGTGCAATAGAAGCGTAGTTGAGCCGTAACAGGATAATGGCGTCCTGTTTCAGAAATGAGTACTGCTCCTATTCCAACCCCTTTTGCGTTTGCAGCTCCATCGAAGAAAAGCTTCCAACCTGGTTCCTCAGGTAATTCCAATTTGTATGCATTACCTCTTCGTCAGGAAAATACGTTCTTAAGGGCTCGTATTTTTCATCAACGGGATTCTCTGCCAAATGGTCTACCAGCGCCTGGGCTTTCATGGCCGTCCTCGTTACATAGATGATATCAAACTCTGTGAGCAGAATTTGCCACTTTGCCAACCTTCCCGTGGGCATAGGTTTCTGAAAGATATACTTTAATGGGTCCAAACGGGATATGAGATAAGTAGTATACGAAGACAGGTAGTGCTTCAACTTCTGAGCTACCCAAGTTAGGGCACAACATGTTTTCTCTAGTTGAGTGTACTTGACCTCATGTACTGTGAATTTCTTGCTAAGATAGTAGATGGCCTGCTCCTTTCTTCCTGTGTCATCATGTTGCCCCAATACACAACCAAATGAATTTTCCAAGACTGTTAGGTAAAGAATTAAAGGCTTCCCAGGCTTCGGCGGGACCAATACGGGTGGGTTAGACAGATACCCTTTGATTTGGTCGAAGGCCTCCTGACACTCTACCGTCCAACCTACCGCAGCATCCTTTCTCAGCAACCGAAATATGGGCTCACAAGTTGCTGTGAGTTGGGCGATAAACCTGCTGATGTAATTGAGTCTACCCAGCAAACTCATTACCTCTGTTTTGTTCCTTGGCGGTGGTAAATCTCGGATGGATTCAATTTTGGATGGGTCTAACTCAATCCCCCGTCGACTGACGATGAATCCTAGCAGCTTTCCTGATGGAACCCCGAATGCGCATTTGGCCGGGTTGAGCTTGATATCATACCTTCGGAGTCTTTGGAAAAATCTCCTTAGGTCTGCTACATGGTCCTCCTGACGCCAAGATTTGATGATCACATCATCGACGTACACCTCGATTTCTTTGTGTATCATGTCGTGAAACACAGCAGTTATTGCTCGCATGTACGTTGCCCCGGCGTTCTTTAATCCGAACGGCATTACCCGATAGCAGTAGGTTCCCCATGGCGTAATAAACGCTATCTTCTCAGCATCCTCCTCGTCCATTAGGATCTGATGATATCCCGCATAGCAATCCACAAAGGATCCGATCTCGCGCCCAGCGCAATTATCGATCAGGATATGAATGTTGGGTAACGGAAAATTGTCCTTGGGAATTGCTTTGTTGAGGTTGCGGTAGTCGACGCACACCCTGATTTTTCCATCCTTCTTTGGGACTGGTACCACATTGGCCAACCACTCGGGATATCGAGTGACCCGAATGACTTTCGCTTGCAACTGCTTAATCACTTCTTCTTTGATCTTTACACTCATTTTTGTTTTAAATTTCCTTAGTTTTTGCTTGACCGGAGGGTATGCCGGGTCAGTGGGCAATTTGTGAACCACTAAATTGGTGCTTAATCCAGGCATATCGTCATATGACCATGCAAAAACATCTTTGAATTCCATGAGGGTTTTGATCAATTCTTCTCTGACATTCGGCTCAATGTGGATGCTAATTTTGGTCTCTTGGACGTTATCAGCGTCTCCTAGATTCACAGCCTCGGTGTCATTTAGGTTAGGCTTGGGTTTCTCTTCAAATTGGCATAGTTCTCGGTTTATCTTTTCGAAGGCTTCACCTTCGTCACATTCAGATTCATCATCACAAACGACCTCTTGTCTTATTGAGTCGGATTTAGATTGATTTATTAGACTAGGGCGAAGATCCGCTGTGCATACCATGGCATTAGAACCAGTAAAAAGAGAACTGTTCAGAAAGAAAAGAACAAAACAAAATTAAAATGGGACCAAAGAAAAGAACTTTATTAAACTTGCGGGATAAAGGGTTCACACTTTTACAAAAACGAAAGTAAAATTTGGATTACACCCTTGAATAATCCGGACAAAACAAAACACACAAAACATAAATCAAAGCCTACTACCAAGACTCCCCTCGGACAGGAAGAGGAGCAACTGTCCAATTGTTGGTCTTGGCCTCAGGCCCTACAAATTGTATCTCTGCTCTGCTGGAACCTTCTCCAGCTTCCACAATACTGACATTCGCGAATAGCCTCTCAAAACTCTGATTCAGGTCTTCATTTATACCGATCAAAGGTCCTCGAATCTTTGGGACCAGCGACCCCTTGGCACTTGCTTTGACAAAAGACCTTGAGAGACGTGGCACTGGTTTAGGCAGAAACCAGACCCTCTTCTTCATTTTTCGCGCTTGCTTCCTATCTGCTGCGGTTGGTTTGAACCCCAATCCGAAAGTTTCCAGATTTTTAGGAAGGGAGACAGGTTGGACAATCCCTTGAAGCTCGACTCCTAGGCCTTTTCCCGGCACAAATCCATTACCCAGCATTTCTGAGACCATCATGACTGTTGCGGCCGCTACCCTGGGGTGCGAGATGCTTTCTCCTTCAGAAATTTTGTTGGCCGACCCTGTATCGAAATTCTGGTAGACCCAAGGACCTTTGTCATCAGCGGTCTCTATGAAAGGTACAATGGTTCCGCCCATGGTGCACGTTGTATCCTCGCCGTGTAACACGACCTCTTGTCTTTCCCACTCGAACTTCACCATCTGATATAGGGTGGAAGGCACCGCTTTGGCTGCATGAATCCAGGGTCGTCCCAACAGCAGGTTATAAGATACTGTGGCGTCCAACACCTGGAATTCCATGGTAAATAGGACCGGACCAATGGTCAGTTCAAGTACAACATCCCCCACAGTGGCCGTTCCGTTTCCGTCAAACCCTCGGACGCAGATACTATTTTTGTGGATCCTTCCGTGGTCGATCTTTAACTGGTTCAAGATAGATAGTGGGCAAATATTGGCGCTTGAGCCGTTATCCACCAATACTCGAGTTACCACCGAGTCTTCACATTTGACAGCTAGGTATAGAGCTTTATTATGCTCCGTACCTTCCACCGGCAGGTCATCATCTGAGAATGTTACCCTGTTTACCTCAAAAACCTTACTGGCAATGGTTTCCAGGTAGTTTACAGAAATCTCACTGGGTACATGAGCTTCGTTCAATATCTTCAACAGGGCCCAACGATGCTCCTCAGAATGGATCAGTAATGACAACAGTGAGATCTGGGCCGGTGTTTTTCTCAGCTGTTCGACCACAGAATAGTCTTGTACTTTCATCTTCCTCAGGAACTCTTCAGCCTCTTCTTCGGACACAGGTTTCTTGGTTGCAACTGGGTTGGTTCTTCTTAGCTCCACCGGAGCAAAACATCGACCTGATCGAGTCAGCCCTTGCGCTTCACAACTGACTTCTTCCACATGTTTTCCCTTGTACATCACCACCGCCTTTTCATATTTCCAAGGCACAGCCCTGCTGTCAATCATCGGCAGTTGGACCACAGGCTTTATGGTCACCAGTTCTCTACATACCCCTTTTAACACGACTGTCGGTGTGGGCGGGATCCCTGATACTACCAACTTGCTTGGCTCGGGTTTGCTTGTTATGGCGGACGGGCTCTTTCCCAATATCACTACCGGCTTGACGCCTTCTCCCTGCGACTGTACACTCGTTCCTCCACTGGTTGAGACTTCTTTCGGGGCGGCTTGGATCATCATCACTGTTTGTGAGGGTTTTCTCAATTCTCCTCCCTCACACACCAACTCAATCATGTGAGTTTCGTGGTGCGCTGACAGTGGGTTTTGGTTGATGTTAGGAGCCTCCGGTGTCTGGACCTCGATCTTATTGGTGTCAATAAGATCCTGTATGGCATGTCTTAATTTCCAGCACTTCTCGGTATCATGCCCGAGCATCCCGGAACAGTATTCACAACTGATTGATCGATCCAAATTCTGAGGTGGGGGATTTTGTTCTCGAGTCTGGACAGGACTAACCAAACCCAATTGCCTCAGCTTGTGGAACAAAGCGGTGTAGGTTTCTCCCAGCTCCGTGAAGGTTCTCTGCTTCCGCAACCTGTCATTCCTAGCATCTGGATTTCCCCGAAAACCTGCCCCTGAGGGGTTTCTATACGCCCTTGGTGGAGGGTAGGTGTTTTGTGGTGGTGCATATATGTTCTGGGGAGCCGGTGCGCGCCATTGTGGGCAAACCAGAGGCTGAGTGTATGCCTGGGCTTGGTGTACGGAACAATGTGGTTCTCGAGGTGGATAGAAATTTTGTGGTGGGTTGTATGGGTATTCTGACCTGTGAGGTCTGGGTTGGTTGTAGTGTGGCCTGCCAGCCCTGGACCAACTGCCTGCCTCGATCGTGGCAACCTCTTCTTTCTTTCTTCTCAACGCACCTCCCGTGCCGTTTTGAATAGCCTGGGTTGTGGCCTTGAGTGCCGAATAGTTCAAGATCTTATCAGACCTCAAACCCTCTTCTATCATGACCCCTATCTTGACCACCTCGTTGAAAGATTTTCCAACCGTTGTCACCAAGTGACCAAAGTAGGTTGGATCCAATGTCTGCAAAAAATAGTCCACCATCTCTCCCTCTCTCATGGGAGGATCGACTCTAGCTGCTTGTTCTCTCCAGCGGAACCCGAACTCGCGAAAACTTTCCCCGGGTTTCTTCCCAGTTCTTAATAATGTGAGACGGTCAGGGACTATCTCGAGATTGTACTGGAAATGACCTGCAAAAGCCTGCGCCAGATCATCCCACGTGTACCACCTGCTGGAATCCTGCCTGGTATACCATTCCAGTGCAGATCCGCTCAGACTTTGGCCGAAATAAGCTATCAACAGCTCATCCTTGCCGCCTGCCCCTCTCATTTTGCTACAGAATCCCCGCAAATGTGCCATGGGATCACCGTGCCCTTCATATAAATCAAACTTAGGCATCTTGAACCCAGCCGGGAGTTGGACGTCTGGGAAAGGGCACAGATCTTTGTATGCTACGCTGACTTGATTGCCCAATCCGTGCAAGTTCCTGAAGGACTGCTCCAGGCTTTTGAACTTTCTCAACACTTCATCCTGTTCAGGGGCCTTAACCGGCTTCTCAACCTCTGCCGGTACTTCCAAATGTGGATTGTAAGCCTGTGGTTCGGGGGCATGAAACGTAGGCTCGGGGGGATAGTATTGTGTATCGTGAGCCTGAAACAATGGCTCACTGGTCGTCCTTTGCAAAGGGGCTGATGTTGGTCCCACAAAAATGGGAATATTGGGTGTTGGGAGAGGTTGATGGGGTGGTGGAGCTTGGGAATCATGAGGGCTTCTTTCTTGATGATAAAGGGGATTTGGACGGCTTGTGGAAGGGCCAGAGTGAGGGTATTCTGGCATGTGTCCCAGTGTTTCAGGGCTCTTTTGTGTTTTGGCTAGGGCTAGCTGCATTGCATTCATCTCTAGTCCCATCCTTTCAATCTTTTCCATCGCTTCTTTTAGCAACTGACTCATTGGCCTTTCTTCCTCATTACTATTCTCTGAAGTAGTCATGCTTGTTGCTACCGGTCCTTTGGATCTGGTTTGGTAGGAGTGTGTTGCCAGAGTTCTTTAACAACTAACTTGTCTGGTATAGACAACAACAAACTTTGTTAGCGTTAGAGTTTAACAGATTTGATCATAACACATAGAGGATGCAATGCACCTAGGCAGTTAACCGTTTCTACACGCTTTGCTTCAAACAACATGCGCCATCCCGGTTTTTATTTTATTATGTATTTTCTTTTCTCTCTTTATTGAAAGCAGTCGAATCTTATGGGGATTGCCTACGTATCACGTCCCCGCGTGAATCAGACCAGGCGTAGTTCTGCCTTAAAGTAAAGAAATAGAAAATTCTTGTGAAATCATTAAATTCATTCTCAAAATTTTGCTATTATAAATTACTTCAAACAAGGAATAGCAATAATACAGACTCCACGGTTCTTTGACCCTATTTGATTGAAGGAAAAAAAATAAAAAACAACATATGGGAAAAACATCAAAGCCTAAATAAACAAGACTCGACCAAAGGTTAATTTTCCAACTTAGGGACCCGCGAGGCATCATTCGGCCTTTTTGCGGGTCTAGGTGCGAGATCCCTTTCGAGCTGCTCCAACTCGTGCATGGTTTGTTTGACATAACCCATCACTGCTGAGAGAACGGTAGCGCAGGTCATGTTCTCACACCGCCGACACCGTCCGATGATGGCATGGGCAATGGCTCTGATCTTATCTCTGGTTTGTTTCTTCTCTATGAGTAGGTGTCTTATCTGATCACTGCACGTCTTGAATACCTGTGAGTCCTGTATATGCTGATTCCTCAGCTGCCGCACTTCTGTCTTCATTTGGGCCAGCAAGTCGTAACAGTATCTACTCTCCAATTGGAAATCCCTGGCCTGCTTAACTGCTTTAAACTCAAGTGTAGCCATCTCTCTCTTTATTTTGGCAACAGTCTTCTCGAGGTCACGTTTCAATTGGTTCAAGCATCGGCGATGCTTATCTACTCTTGTTCCCCACTGTGCCTTGAATTCTGCCATGACCTTTTCGGATTCTTCTAACCCGTCTCGCCATTCCGCGATCTCTCTTTTCAAACCCTTTATCAACCGCTGGTCTGATCGACTTCTGGGCTGCTCATCAAGAGACAATCTCAATTTTTGGATTTGGGCCTTAAGTTCTTCATTCTCTTGGATCAATCTATTCTTTTCGCTTCGATCCGCCGCGATTTGTACGCTGTTATCGAATTTCAGACTGTCCATTTGTAGCTTCAAATCACCAATCTCTGCCCGATAACCCTTCTCTTTTGCTAACCAGTTCCATTGCCCTTGGGATGATTCTATGAAATCTTTGAGATGCGGTCTCTTAGCCGGTCTTTCGTAGGACAGGCTACCTCTAAACCAAGCGTGATATCCTGGGGCGACTTCCCCTTTTGCCGTATCAATCACACAAGTGTTTGCTGTCAGATGTTGGCATTCACTCCAGATTTGGCGAACTTCTTCTTCAGGGAAATGACCGTTCGGACTGATTTCAATCACTTGGGTAGTCAAATCTTCATCTTTCGGTACCACTTAGTACCTCCCAAGTTGCCTCAAAACCCGATACGGTGCATAGGGTTGGATACTTTTCAGTCCCATCAACAGAAAGTGAGGCCGGGTTGCTGGCATGTATATGATTTCCTCAATAGGTGACCATCCGAGCGTCCATTGGATTTGGCTGGCAGTGAGAGTTCGGAGAAATGAGGTCCATGATGTGACTCCCTCAGGTAAATTGAGCCCTTTGAATCTCGTGTAGAATTCTCCAATACAAGTTTTCTCTGGCGAACCATAACCCAAAAGCGATGAGTGATGGCATAAATGATCGGTCATCCACATTTGCAACAGTAGGTTACATCCTTCGAAAAAGTCGCCCCTGGCTCGACAAGCAGTGAGAGCCCGGAAAATGTCAGCCATAATCATCGGCGCCAGAGTACTTTTATCTTGGGTAAGCAAAGTATTGACGACCCCGGTTATCTTTAGATCAATGTTTCCATCTTTCCTAGGGAACACTATAAGACCCAGAAAGGCTGTCATAAAAGCCACTAGCCTGTGTTCATCCCACTTTTGTCGGTTGCCTCTACTGCATAGTTTGAAATCCGGCTTATTGAACCCGCCCACGTGGCCGTATCTAGCATATATGAGGTGGAGACTGCAGAATCCTTTGGCAAGATCTGGATGGTGGAACGTTCGAGGTATTCTTAGGAAATCCAGAAACCGGTGTACCGTGACAGCTCTAGGTGCAATCAAATATTTGAACCTAAAAGGAGCTTCATCACTCCCGATGTACCCTGCTATTTCTTCCAACGTCGGGGTGAGCTTGAAGTCCGAAAAATGGAACACGTTCTGTGCGGAATCCCAACAAGTGACCAATGATCTGATGATATCACCCCGAGGCTGAACGTTTAGTAGGTCTGGGAGACCTTTCAGATATTTCCTTACTTTGTCTTGCCCTTCTTTGCCTAAGTCGTTCCACCATAACCGCAACTCAAACGGGATCTTGGTCATTACTGAAAAAGGTTCATTTTGTATCGTGCTCATCCTGCACATTTATTAGGGTGATTATGCCAAGTGAATAAAATAAAATAAAAACTTTATTTAGACATATACTTTTTAGACAATAAAACAAACCTTTTTTGAAAATTAAGGGTCTAAAAACTTTCAAGACTTTTTGGCAAGACAAATATTTTTGCAACAAATAAAGACATATATTTATATATGTATATATATATATATACATATATATATACATATTACTCGGAAAACAATAAAAAACACAATGTTTTTTTTTTTTTTAAAATAAGACTCTTTTTCATCTTCATTTTTGTGACAAGACAAACTATATATTTTGAAAAACAAAACAGAACAACGACCCCTTTTTTTCCTCCTTTTTTTTCTATTTTTCCTTTGCTTTTAACAAAACTAATAAGACGTTTTCTTTTCATTTTCTCAAAATTTCGGCAGAGTTTTGACAGTATTTTGGCATTGGCTTTTTTCCAAAAATAAACAATTAGCTCCTTAATTTTTTTTTTTGTTTCCACTTTCACATTATTCAAACACCGGTCAGCATGCGGGCTCGAGACAAGCAAATGCATGGAAAACAAATAGGATGCATTAGGATGGTCCTTTCATATCAGGTTGCTAGTCCTAGACGGACCCAACCCCTGTGTTGAGTCCCCTAAGTCAAATGCACATGATGCAAATAAACGTTCCTACTAGGGATCCGGCATGTGGTTTTGTTATACTAAGTTCATAACCTGGGTATTTGTTCTAGACAGTGTACCCGAGCAGACAACTCGAGTCGAGGAGGGGGCAACTTACCGGGAACCAAAAGGTCGTCCGGCTTCGTAACTTATCCGTCCTCTTTCTTATTTCGGGTATTGACACTAACAGAATAGGGAGCCTCGACCAGCGAGCTTCTCCCCGGAGGTAAGAAGAGAAGGGTTTCGGCACAGTTTATATACAGTCCAAATAATATCAAAGCGGTAAAAGCAGCATTTAGCACATTAGGCTCAAACATGTAAAAATCAGATATAACCAAATATAACAATTTATCTAAGCTCGAATTTCTAACCCTGAACCAGTGGTTCTGGGTCTTATCCCCAGCAGAGTCGCCAGAGCTGTCACACCTCCTTTTTACGCACCCGCGAGGGCGCAAGGGAGTTTTTCCAATTAAAGGACAATCGAAACGGGATTTGTTTATTTATTTCAGAGTCGCCACTTGGGAGATTTAGGGTGTCCCAAGTCTCCAATTTTAATCCCGAATCGAGGAAAAGAATGACTCTATATTACAAGTCTGCGTACCAGAAATCTGGATAAGGAATTCTGTTAACCCGGGAGAAGGTGTTAGGCATTCCCGAGTTCCGTGGTTCTAGCACGGTCGCTCAACTGTTATATTTGGCTTATTTATCTGATTTTAAAATACAATATGAACTTATGTGCAAATTTTATCTTCCAACCGCTTTTATCATTTACTGTTATTTTTATCAAAAATTGCAACGTTATAAAATCGTATCTCGAACCACGTTACAATCAATGTACCCGTGGTCGTCGACACACTTTGACTCCGTTGAGATTTGGATTTGGGTCACATCAATGTGCACCCGAGTTAAGGAAATTAATTTATTAAAGGCGCGCCTAAAGCGACTAGCGTATTTATTTTGGGTAGGACCGTGGAATTTTACTAAACGGTCCATCCCGAAGTCTAAACAATTTTTAAAGCAAATATTTACTGAGGGCCCCGCAATTTGTATTTTATTCAGCTAGGCTCATCTCATTCTTATTTTTTAAAATGAATTTGCAACGTCATGGACACGCATCTCGAACCACGTCACAATCAATGTACCCGTGATTAGAAATACATTTCGACTCCGTTGAGAATTGGATTTGGGTCACATAAATGTGCACCCGAGTTTAAGGAGATAACATTATTAAGTACGCGCTTAAAGAGACTATCGCGTTATTATTCTGGGAGGGCCGTGAGATTTGCTAAACGACCCATCCTGGAAACTGAATGCTTCGATAATATACTTTTAACGAGGGCCCCGCAGCTTGCGCGTTTTTTATTTATTTGTCGAGGCTCATCTCGTCCTTATTTTAAAAGGGTATCCTATAGCAACTACGTTTCTTGTCGCGTTTATCTCTACTAATCGAAAACAATAGATAGTCCTAATTAATTGCATGCTTGCAAGTTATCTATAACAGAATTCTGAGTACTTGCGCAAAATCAGAAGCACGACTACGTACACAATCATCCAAACGAATATTAAGGTCCCAAATCCCAACCCAAGCAGTAGCGGTTGGGCCTAGGCCCCTATTTTTCGCTAGGAGCCTGCTTGATTTGCTCGACTTGGGCTCAACCTTTGTGAGGTTGAGATTGCAAGCTCTGTGTTCTATGTCTTAAAGTATGGTTTAAACAGTTATATGAGCCAATTTATCGAAAGGGGAAGAACTATACTAGTAGTGGATAGTTTACATGCCTGGCCTACATTAAAGAGTATGTTACACAATTTAGACCTAAGTCTGGGATACAACCTACTGCATTAGGAATATTTATCTAACAGCATACATATACAACTAACATTCAATCCCCATACATTGATATTTACTAGGCGTGCAAGTTGCCTTCAGTATCCAAACAAAATGTAAACTATCATGCATTACATGCTATTCAATACAACAGTCTATGCTTAAAGTAAACAATCTTCAATTCTTCTCTTTTTGCATTCATACTCAACTTCAAGTTACATTGACAGTATTAGTCGTGTACCTGGATGTTTGCACAATAAGAAAAGGAAGAGAAAGAGTATCAGCAGCAAGTAACCAACAGCAACAACAGATAGCAACACAACCAGCAGCAACTATGTAGCCCACAGGTGCTTGAGCATCAGACAGACAAATCCCAGAAAAAGAGTAATGAACCAACTGAAAACCCAAGATACCAAATGTAACAGCAACAAAAGACCTAATAACCACAAAACTCAGCAAATACCTAGTACAGTTCCAATAATTAAGAAGGTTAAAACTCAATCCACAGCACACAGAAAACTCAGTATAATAACAATCACAGCAGAAAACACACAGCCTTCTCTTAACGGAACAGTAATGACCCTAGTTAGAATAACTGACTTGGCCAGAACAGCTCAACCAACTTAGTTCCTTGTGCAGTTTTGGGCAGTGTTTAGTTAAAGTATTCTGAAAATTTTCACTTTTGTTTTCTCCTTTCTGGAGACTAAAAAGTCCAGCCCTTTTTAAGTTATGAAATGACCTATTTATAAGCCAAACGACCCAGTGCAGCTAAGCTGCCTGGATCCCCCCACTTGCAGACTGCCCATTCTCTTTAAACCCATGCCTAAGCATCTTTTGGTGCCAGCCATTTGTTCCCCACGCCTGGTTTATTCTTTAATCAAGGATTATGGGCTTATTTTAGTACTCATTCTAAACCCATACTCTTGTGTCTTGTTCCCCATTGGCATTAGTTTAATCCTAATTTAGTACCCTACTTGTCAGTTTATTTAAACTAAGCCTTTTCTGTTCTTTTCAAACCCCAAACTACCCCTGTTAAGCCTTGATTATTACTGCCCTGCCCATTGCAGCATCAAGGCATTTTGAACTCATGAAAGTTCAAATTCAGGACTGCCCCGGACTGAACCTTTTCAATCATTTTGCAATGCAAACAAACTCATTTCAGACGATGTCGGGCATTCGGTCAGTGACAAGGTTCAGTTAGTCATGTGAAACTATTAGCTCATTTGATCCATTAGTTATAGAAAACTAATCGACGACGTTTATCGAGTCGACTATACTAAATATAATAGGTAATAATCAGTCGCTCATATAAACAACACGTACAGGGTCCCGAATGACTTAAAACATTTTTTGTTCAATTACTGGGAACCTATATGAGTTAACTTATTTGACGATTAATCTAATTGAGGAGCATGTATATCACAGAGTACATTCAGAACACACATAGAAAATCAATCGACCAAATAAAAGGTCTTTGCCAGAGATGGAAGAAATTAAGAAAACTATCAGAAAATAACAAACAATCACAACAAAGCATGCTAACGACTTAATTAGCAGTTGAATAAAACAAAAGGGAAAGAAAAACTTACCGAAAAATGTTTAAACCAAACTGACCCAAAACTGACTCAACTTTGACCATTTGAGGCCGAACAAACTTTAACCAGGGTGTTCTCACATGAGAACACCTTGGTTAAGGTCTATTAGACCTCAGACCCCTGTCAAGACTGGCCGGATTCCACAGGTTCATGTGTTCTAGGGTCTGGATTTTCAGATCTGGTTTTTAGAAGTTGTGGGTAGATTCGGACCAAACCAAGCTTGGTTTGGTCACGAAGGAAGTCATGGGAGTGTCTGATACAAAGATGGTGAGGTTTGGTATAGATCGAGTTTTGTCTCGAATCTTCAAATCCAGATTCGAGACGATAGGAGGTGATTCGAGGTACATGGTTAGTGGATTCGTGTTCAGGGTGGTTGGATGATTCAGGGGTGTGAAGGGGGTGGTCATCGGCGTTCATGCCGCCGGGTTCTGGTGAAAGGGATATCAGGGCGGCTTGCTAGGGTTTGGGGGTTCAAGCTAGGGGAAGGAGACGAGTGAAGGGGGGTTCGGATAGGGGGCGTGGGGTGTGAAGGGAAGGCTTATATATGGTCTAAGGGTTTAGATCTGAGCCGTTGGATCAGATGATCTCAACGGCTTGGATCTGATGGTGAGGGGTGAGACGAAGCCGTTTGGTATTAAAACGGTGTCGTTTGGTTTTAAGTGATGGATTGGGTTGGACCGTCTAAACAGGTCGGGTCACGGGTGCGTATGTGGACCGTTGGATCAAGAGGCTTAGACGGCTCAGATCGACTTGCCTTTAACGGCGTCATTTCGGGAGGTGCCTGGGCAGGCCTGGTCTGGACCGGGTCCTTGGTTGGTTTTGGGCCTATTTTTATTTCATTTTCTGGGCCCAAATCAATCTTTTCTTTGTTTTCTTATTTTGAAACAAAAATGAAATAACAAAAATAAATAATGAAACAAAAAATGAAATTAAAACAAACAACCATGTGACACTTCAACACAATTATCACACCAAATTAAAATATTTAAGTAAGTTAAATCACAACCTAGAACGAACGACGCCTATATATTTTTTGAATTTTCGTTCTTTTTAACGACCGAATTACGATTTTGACTACCCTGACAGACGTGCTTTTGTATTTTAATCGGTAAGATTAAATGCAAAATGGGCAGATCCACACATGACTAACAACACCTGTCACGGAAAAACGACAAATTGTACAGTGAGGCCATTTATCACTATTTTTTTTGTTTTCCTTTTTGAGTGATTGCTCGTGAAGCAAAAATCACGTGCTTACAGTGGTGTTCCTGGAGGTGTCCACTGGGATAAAATCCCATTCTCTTTGAGATACCTAGTAAAATCTTCACTAAGATATTCTCCACCTCTATCAGATATTAGTACTTTGATACTTTTACCAGTCTGTTTCTCAACTTCATTACGGAACCTTTTGAACATTTCAAAAGATTCAGATTTATGTTTCATAAGATATACAAATTCATATCTTGACATATCATCAGTGAAGGTGATGGAGTAAGAATATCCACCTCTAACTTGAATTTTCACGGGCCCACAAACATCTGAATGAATTAGTCCCAATAATTTAGATGCTCTTTCTCCACTTCTAGTAAATGGAGATTTGGTCATTTTTCCTTTGAGACAAGATTCACAAGTTCGATATGATTCAAAATCATACTTATCAAGGTACCCTTCCTTGTACAACTTGTTAATTCTTTTTCTCTCCAATATGACCAAACCTACAATGCCAAAGGTATGTATGATTTACTTGATTATCTCTTTTTCTCTTAAGACTAGAAACATGCATAATCGAATTAGCATTCACATTAGGTAAGACATAAACATCATGTTGGAGATAGCCATTCACATATAAATCATCACCATAATAAATAAAGAAAATACCATTCCAAGTTTTTCGAAAATTACGTTTATATAATATAGAAGTTGAAATTATGTTCGGAACAAATTTAATTATATCTGATATGAGCTTCACAGGCATTGATTTGTCGCACAAACAGGGGTAAACTTAGATGATATGAGCTTCACAGGCATAATGACCAGTTTTAAACTCACATCAGTGTAAAAGTAATTTAATTATATATGATGAATCCTTTGAATGCTAAGTAGAGTAGAAATGTAGAATGGATACAGAGAATTCTAATCCCAACTTATTTTAAATTAAGAATTTATTAAATATACAATATAAAGGTAAACACCTGTAGAATGCCAATATATAAAATCTCAATTTAAAAAGAAACGATATGGAGTTTGCTTCCTTTGTGAAACCTAAAACATGTATATTTAAACAGATTGTGTAGTAACTGAATATAAAAGTGGTTTGGTTTTAAAATAAGAAAGAGCTTTAGAATTAAATGTGCTCTCTTAGTCAGCAAGGTTTTAACTCTACCAACCAAGTATCAAAATGAAAGAGACAAAGGAGTTTGAGAGGTGAGTGCTGCGAATTTGAGTAATTATAATCTCATGACCATTATAAACTATTGTCACGTCACTCATGAGCTAGCCATTGTTCATTTTTATAATTGGAAAATAGCAATCGTCACGAAATCTTAATATTTATAGTTAAATTAAACTTCTATGAAGTTTTACATGTAAAATTTAAAATTTCATGATAGTAATTATTGTTTCAATTACAGAGGCTGAAAAGTATTCCCTCCGTTTCAATTTATGTGAACCTGTTTAATTGGACATGAAATTTAAGAAAAAATGAAAACTTTTAGAATTTGCAGTTCTAAACAAGTCAAAAAGGGCTCCAGAGTATTTGTGTGGTTATAAAAGCTTCTTATTAAGTATAGAATTGTAACTTTAAGTTAAACTATTTCCAAATTAAGAAAGAGGTCATTCTTTTTGGAACGGACCAAAAAGAAAATATGTTCACATAAATTATTGGAACGGAGGGAGTAATAGTTATTTATGAATTTTCTGCGTATTAATTATAGGGATTTTTTCATTCGTATACACTATTTGAAACCTTATTAAAAAAAATGTCCATGTATTGGTATTTACCCGACCTAGACATATTTTAGTTACAAAATGTATACAATCCACTTTAAAAGGCTCTCAATCCATTATTTGTGCCTTCAATCAAGGGATTTGGTTACACCTTTTTCTTTTTTTATCTCCCCTCTCCCCTCTTCTCTCCAGATTCTCTCCAGATATATTGACTACTTTCTCTTTGTGACATTGGACCTTGTGTTTACAATGGGAAAATGAGCACCCAGTTATGCGTATTCACCAGTGGCGGACCTAGGATTTTGTGCAAGCGGGTTCAATCTTAGAAATATATAAATTTAGTCGTAAAATAGTAGTTGTCAAGTGGGTTCAAATAAATATTTATATAAAATTTACACTGCTTTTAATCCTAATTTATACATATACATAGTATTATTTTTTGTTGAAGCGGGTTCAATTGAACCCGCTAACTACCACTTGGGTCCGCAACCGGTATTCACCAGAACAAAATGTCAACCATTGTGTTTACAATGGGAAAGGAACGTGTTACAGACTTGACGACTTTAAAAATCTCATACAGTGCAAAAGACTACTTTCCAGAGCTAGCAACATATTTTTTTATACTCTTTTTTTTGTGTGTGAAGTAAATAGCTTCATTGATGGCATCAAGAAGAATTTCTTTTTATACTTTTTTCTTTATATTTTGGATTGTGAGGTTGAATGGAACTTGAAGTTCGTATAATTATAAGAAAATTACATGCAAGAGATATGCGCAAGAATAATAAGGGAAAATAACTTATCTACAACTTTCATATATTATTTCTACACAGTTATATACAATTACAATATCATACCAAGTAAATATAATTTTTATATAAATTTTATACAATATGTCTTTTATATATTTTGTATTTGATTTATATTTAGTAAAAATAAATTTTATACAACTAATTATATATTATACAACTTATCTACAACTTTCACACATTATTTCTACCCATTTAAATACAACTACAATAACATACAACTTAAATACAAAATTTATATAAAATTTATACAATATGTCTTTTGTATATTTTATATCTGATTTATACATAGTAAAAATAAATTTCATACAAATAATTATATATTATACACCTTATCTACAATTTTCTTACATTATTTCTAGTCAGTTATATACAACTACAATATAATACCACTTAAATACAATTTTTATACAATGTTGTTCAACTTTCACACAATAGTTAAATGAATAAAAGAAAATAAATAAACAACAGAATACAAATTTTCTACAATTTTTACAATATAATGTATGTCATGTCGCCTTCTTCTTCGAGTTTCAATCTGAAATTCAGCTAAAATCAAGTCTAATCTTCACCAAAACCCCTCAAAATTGAAATATAAACTCCAAACCATATTCCCAATTATTTGCAACAACACCCAATCCAAACAATAATGATTTTTGAAAACCCAAATTCGAATTCAAAGCTTCAAAGCTTTTTAATGGCTATCAATGGTGGAATTGCCGCTCTCTTTTCCTTTTCTTTATATTACTGAAATTTGGGATTGAGAGATAGAGAGAGACGTAAAGAGAATTCTCAATTCTTTGCAACAACATCCAATCCAAACAAACAATGTTTTTTGAAAATCTAAATTTGAATTCAATGATTCAAAGCTTGTTAATGTTTGTCAATAGTGGATGAGTTACAGATTTTCGCTGGTTTTAGAAGAGGAAATAATGAGTGATTGAAGAGGAAATCGTGGGGTGTGATTTGATACGTGGGGGAGAGGGTGGGATTTGGAGAGAGAAACTTGGGGGAGTGGGAATATACAGTAGAGTTAAATTAGGAGGCTAATTAATACCATTAAAACACCTAAATGTACATAAATGATAATTAAGTATATAAAAGGTAATTATATTGAAACTCAAGAGATAATATAGTTTACGACATAAGAATGTAATAATCGCAAAAATGCTAACATAATCATGGGTCTGCACTCTGAGGGGGTCTAAATTTTGTCACTCAATTACTGCACGCTCCATCTGTGGCGCGTGATGTGAACGGTTAATTCCCAGGAATCCCGAGAACATGAAAAGCACCAAACAATAAGCACAAAGTGAGAGTAGAAAGCAATTCAATTATTTCTGTTCCAAGAATCTCCTCCCACATAAGCCAACCACAACCTCAAATCTGCACCAAAGAATCACAAAATATATAATAGTAATATTAATAATTATTATCTCTCAAACTAGGTAATCTAAGGAGAAGAGCTCTTTAAAATGGTGATATGAATCAATATAGGAGTAGAAGAAGTTATAATTTTAGTACTTGTATGGTGTTTTAGTTATGGAAGTTTTAGAGAGGGAGGAAGATGTTAGCCCTAGATATTCATTTCAAAGGAATGGATCATCACTGTCTTGTGTAGTTCCGCCATTCTTGCTCATTGATAACATCCCCAAAAAGAGCTTGTCTTATAACAAGCTACCTGAGGAACCCCTCAAGCTCACTGTCCGCAAATTGGATGGCTCTTCCTTTGGTAATTTTTTCTTATTTTCCTCCTCTGCTTGAATTGTGAAATTGATACTGAAATTGATGTTTGTACACCCTTAGAATATATGTGTGCGCGTGTTTCTTTCCTTGTTTTTCCTTATCTTGTTTGTGTGTGTAATATGTTTTTTAATCTTTTAATGTACATATATAGTTCGGTACTGGGACAGTGGGTACCGCCACAATTTCTGTGTACGACCTAGATCCGCCCATTATGCACCAGCATTGATGTATTACTTGACCAAATGGTCTGTGATCAATTGAATTTAGTGTTCTGCAGATATTAAAGTAGCAAGGAATGCGACAGTGGCAGAGCTCAAGCAGGCGGTGGAAGCTGCCTTCAGTCATTTCCCAAAGGCGGGAACAGGCAAGGTTTCATGGTATGTACATTGCACAGGGTAATGCTGCAAATATAAAAAACGCGCAAGTATGTGTGTGGGGTGGGAATTGGGGGTAGTAGGTTCAAGGAGTTGTAGTTGAAAATTCATCTATTAGACCATAGGGCCATTTCCTACGATTCTGCATGAATTCTTTTTTGTGAGCATTACCATGTGAAGTTTTGATATCAGGGCTTTTTCCCATGTCTCCAGATGAAAAGTGTTCCAAGGCAACAGTTATTGGCCTGTATTAGATTGTTGGCTGAAAAAGGGGTACAGTTTTTATTTTCCATCTGTTTGACCTATTAATTTCTTTATGGTTCTTATTTTAGCAACTAAACTTCTTCATTTGTAGCTTCTTCATGATTCAACTTGTCTCTCTATGATCAATTGAAAAAGATGACTCGGTTTGAAAGGACCTAACAGTTGAATGCTGTTACTTTATATAAACATGGTAGAATGTCGTGGAAGCAGATTTCTGTCTGACATAATTTACCAGCTTTTCCACTATATATCATCTTAACTAGAGAAATCAAACCCCATAAGTAGTGTAGCATTCACTTCTTTTCCAGCGTAAAGCTTGCCAATTTATGATGAATCCTCATAATAGTACTGTTGCAGGTCACATGTGTGGGGGCATTTTTGCTTGAGCTATGACGGGACGAAGCTACTTACTGATAGTGATTTGTTGGGAACTTATCGGATCAAGGATGGTGATAAGGTTTCTTCTCAATTCATTGGACTTTTTAGGAAAATTGCTTTTATCTATTGTAGGAGTGTTGCTTTGATATAGGAGGATCCGTTTGGAAAGTAAGAAGCCACTAAGATCCTTTTGATACATCTTCATTTGCAAATAATTCTCAATGTGAAAACACAGCCATTTCTTGTTCACTAAAAGAGGTGAATACAGTCCCAAGAGTTACATGTAAAATGCAGGTTCTGATGCCTAGTTATCATGTAACAGAGTTCATACCACAGTGCTAGTTATGACTTCCATTTGGTGACCTCATTTGAACAGAAAAAGATTTACTTAACCCCTAGCCTCTCAAGCTAACAAATCCATGACGGAGGAATTGTGCAGATCAACATATCTGGTATAAACAGAATGCGAAAAACAATCTCAGAGCATAACTGCAAAATTCTGCCCCAACAACTTAGGATACTTTGATTTACTAGAATTGCTTAATGCCCTTTATGATGGTGTATTGACCAAACATAAACAACTGATAGACTAACAGAGGCTGTGGTTTCTGTCACTAGGCTGCTTATTTAGCCATTGTGATCTGTATTTTTGCTTTTATGAGTATCAAGCAATTTCTTTTCCATCCCGGGGTTAAGAAAGACTTGCAAAATATTAAAAAGCTGAATATTTGCAAAACCGGAGAACTCTGTACATTACAAGTTTAAACTTTATAGAGGTTTTAGATGGATGCCTGGCTATCCATCATTTGAGATGCAATTCTTTTTCCTTTATAAAAGGCATCTCTGTTACATGCTATCAAGTGGAACTGTTTGAATATTTCCTTAATGCTCTAATGCTTTAAGTTTTTGGATTTGCAGCTTAGTTTTATGAGGCATGTCTCCATTAGTTACAATCTGGTCAAGACACGATCGGAGAGAGAGGACCTCAACGATAATGAACCTAGTATGTAAGTTCTCTATATTGGCTTTCATCCTACCAAATACCAATTATTTTCGTTTGTGGGTACTTGTTGGTTCATGATACTAATATAGAAATATTGCAGTTTACCATGTCTTTTGTGCTATTCTTTGCTATCATGCTAAAGTAAGCCTGCCCATTTCACTTTGTGTGAGAAAGAATGGACTAAGTGTTGCAGGGGTTTGATGCATATTTTTATGAAACTGCATGCTGGAGAAGTTAACTAGATATATGATTTTTTCTAGCATAGTGGCATTGTTAGAGCAATTTAGATAATATCACTCCATCTTGGAAAATGCATTTTGCAGATCTAAAGGCTGTGAAGTCAGACAGCGGAAAGGCGATCAAGAGGATAATCACCATCAACCTGACTTAGGGAACCATCAAAACAATATTCATGACCATAACAGGGGTGTTGTTGCCAATTGCGAATCCAGGTTGGTCCATTTGTTTAGAGGGTGGTTCCCATACAAATTGGCAAGCCCGGAGAGGAGAATAACACGCAAAAGGAGTGCATCGAGATCACACGATGGTTTTCTTATGGAATCAAGAGACTTGGATAACAACGAATAACCAGCATCTTTGAAAGTCTGGAATCCAATAACTGTTTGCACATGAGTTGGAGGGTGAAATGGAAAGCATTCACCTATGGTTGAAGCTCCAAACCTGACTTCCATTGATTTCAGTGTCCAGGCCAATTCTGCATAGAAGATAAGTCATTGCTAGCATCTGTTCCATTTCCTCTTTTGCAGATGACAATTAGTTGTCTAGACATGATTGCTTGGTGTTAGGCATGTAATATTGGGGATTGTGCTAAAGATCCCCGACATCATTTCCTCTCTATTTACGCCATTTCTTGGTTCCGTGTAATCAAATGCTGATTTTTATCCTTTTTGCCTAAGAACGGAAATACACAAATATCAATGTATCACTTGGTCAGTGAAAAGAACAAATCCATTTATCATCAGACTTGAACTTCTGCAATCTGGCTTGGGATCTCCACAAGTATTTTGGAAGACCTTAGTTGCACGCACTTGTAAAAAATACTTATACAATTAGATCATTTAAGATGTAGTTACATGTAAATCCGATGATAAACATCAATCAGTAATCTAGTAAAGATGTTAACTAACCTATTATAAACTAACCTGATGGTATAAATTTTTTTCGCTATTAGTATATTCAACTTAAATCCTGGTAGCTTAGTCAATTTTCCAGGAATCCCTAACGTTTGTTGCTCGAAATTTTAAGACTTTTCAAATTTAACATATACATAGATTAGTCACTTGTAGACCACTCTAGGTGAATCAAATCAAAAGACTACCAACTAATACTACAGTTTTGTACATACTAAATGCGTTTGGGTCTTGACAAATACTAGAACAAGGATATGCGAGAAAGGGCACGGGACAATTTCACTCTAAAAAAAACAAACAAGAAATAAAAAAGAAAAAACAAAAGAAGACCTCAGCCTCATCATATTGTGTGGCATAGATTGAGAGAGAGTCTTTCTGAGATCTTTCCTTCTCATCTAAAACACCGCCAAAAAATCAAGAATCAAACCCTCTGAAGAAAGAAGAAATTACCACTGCAAATATCTTAAGTGTTTATTCATATCTACTTGTAGAAGAACAGAAATAAACCATGGCCAACATGATCATGGCCTCCTCCAAAGCCATAATCACTTCATCTCCATCTCCAAGATTCAAACTTTCCCTCCCTCAAATATCCCTTCCAAAACTAGCCCTCCCCAAATTACTCAAATCCCACAAACCCCTCTCCCTCCCATCAAATTTCAAGTCCATTTCAGTAATTCTTGCTAGCTCATTGGCCATAGCACCACCTTCACTAGCAGAAGAAATTGAAAAAGCTTCCCTTTTTGACTTCAACTTAACACTTCCAATAATCATGGCTGAATTCCTCTTTCTCATGTTTGCTTTAGACAAGCTTTACTTTTCCCCATTAGGGAAATTCATGGATGAAAGAGATTCTTCAATTAAGGAGAAATTAAATAGTGTAAAGGACACATCTGCAGAAGTAAAGCAATTGGAAGATCAAGCTGCTGCTATTATGAAAGCTGCAAGAGCTGAAATATCAGCAGCACTAAACAAGATGAAAAGGGAGACTCAACTAGAAGTGGAGCAGAAGACTGCAGAAGGAAGAAAGAAAGTTGAGGCTGAGTTACAAGAAGCTTTGGCTAGCTTGGACAAGCAAAAGGAGGAGACAATCAAGAGTCTAGACTCTCAGATTGCTGCTCTTAGTGATGAGATTGTTAAAAAAGTCCTTCCTGTTCTGTAACTAATTCTGAAAGTTGTAGTACTCCATAATTTATGTGAACTCGTCGGTACGGAGTTTAAGAAAAGAGAAAAGACTTTTGATCTTGTGGTCTAAAATGAGGCACATATATTATGTGTGGCTATAAATCTATGCGTAAAGGTAAATTGTTTCCAAATAAGGAAAGAGATCATTCTTTTTGGCACGGACTAAAAAGAAAATAGGTTCAAATAAATTGGAACGGAGGGAGTAATTATTTTGGTTGGTAAGTGTCAGATTAATTACTGTTTGATCAAAGAAAAATAAATGTGATATACTTGGTCCTTTTATGTGGTGCACATCTTGTTTTACTCATTTCTTGGTTTACTCAGTAGTGAATTTTCAGGATTTATTAAATAAGTTAAAGAAAGCTATAGCTAATAGCTCAAAATTTTCAGGTTTACTCACATTTGAAAGCTATAGCTCAAATTTTGCTTGTCAGTTGTACTTCTTGTATTATTGAAATAAAATAGGCATGAATAAAGTTTAATAGATCGATATAGAGGATTCATATAACCAATACAAACTTATATAAGATTAAAGCCTAGTAGTTGACTGATCGATATGATTACTTATTTTAGGTTTCCTTAATTAATTTGGACCTGCTTAGGGTGAATCACAGGTTCCACAGTCAAATGAGGGCAACATTGTCATTACTCGTGTACAAGTTGCAAGTAAAAGCCCGGAACAAATCTCCCAATATCTTCTCGAATGAATTTAAGTTTTAACTTATCCATTAAGATTTCTCGTAATTTTCACGACCCAATTACTTTTATAGGCTGTGAGGTGGCCCAACGTTATCGCTAGGTAAGCCAACAGTGAATTAACCACATAATTGTTTATTTTAACAATTTAGAAATAACTGATTTTTAATTAGTGCATAAGTAATAAGTGAGAATTTAATAAGAGAGATAAATAATTTTTAAGAGCAAATGAGATAAATAAATAACCAAAAATCATCATGTGTCTACTAGCTTAATCTCCAAGACCTGGTATCACAAGTATATGAGCTACTAGTAGAATATACAAAAGAATACTACACTACTGTCTGAACTGAACTAGATAGAAAATAAAAGCAAAAGAAAGACTTCGGTTGCTGTAGAACGGGTTCGGAAGACAGCTTACCGCAAAGTCTCGTGAAAATCAAAGATGTGCGCCGGACTGATATCCAGATGCACCTGCCTCATATCCTGCACATTTAGTGCAGAAGTGTAGCGTGAGTAAAGAAACAACATGTACTCAGTAAGTATCTAGTCTAACTTCGAAGAAGTTGTGATGAGGGATCGACTCCGACACTTACTATGGACTAACAATAAAGTAATAGAAATTCTAAATAGACATGGGCTATATAATGAAACTGTAAAACTCAATAACAAGAAATAAACAAATCATTCTTTACTGATAATAATTTCCAAGTAAATTTCCATCATTTAACAATTTAACCTCTTAATCCAATGAAACAATATCAATTAAAATTGGGCTCAAAGTAGTATTAAGCCCGGATTATGTCGAGATCGTACGACCCGATCCAACATATAAATATATAAACTGTGCACTGCCGAGGGTCGAATGACACGAACCATAGATGCATCTATTAACCTGCCAAGGCGAACGATCCGCTCCAATGAGAATAGTGAAATTTACCTTGCTCGCGGAAAAATACTTGTGACGCGAGTGAACATAGATTTCTCAAAATTATCATAATATTCTTAAATTCTTTCCAAAAATAAGGAATCTAAACTTGGAACTTTAAATCTTGAAATCCTTCAATCTCAACTCTTATTCAATGCAATTAATAAGCATAATCAAATAATGATGTCAACAAGGCATAGTTTAAACTTAAGAATATCCGAACATAAGCATAATTAGTAGCTACGTACGGATCTCGTCACCTCGTGCGTACGTATCCTCCACAAATAGAAGCACACATTAATTTAATTCACCTATGGGGTTAATTCCCTCTTACAAGGTTAGAAAGGAGACTTACCTCGTCTCAAAGCTTACTTTTCGGTCCACAATTGTGCTTTAAACCCTCAACTCGGTGCCAAATGACTCGAAAAAATGTTATATAAAATAATCAATACATGTTCAAAAGTTCATAACCTAACGATTAAAGTGATTTCCCAACCCCAATTGAAGAATTCCTAAAATTTACCCCCGGGCCCACGTGCCCCGGATTCCGGATATTTTCGAAGATAAATGTGACCCATAGCCTGACGAACTCGAATATATAATTTTCACTAACTTTCATAACCATTTTCGTGGTCAAATCCCATTTTTATCAAAACCTAGGTTTTTCATATAAACCCATGATTTCACAAATTTTACATGTTAAATCTATCCATAATCTATGTATTTAACTCACATTGTGTAGAAATTACTTACCTCAAAGTGTTAGGTGAAAACTCATCTCTAAGAGCTCCAAGAATCGCCCAAGTAATGAAATAAATGAGCTCAAAATGCCTAAGTCCCGCATTAAATTGAGGTTCTTCCTTATGCGATTTTCGCATCTGCGGAGGTTTGGCCGCTTCTACGGCTCCGCATCCGCAAAAAGGGCCCCGCAAATGTGGTCCTCTCATCAGCTGGCCCCCCTAGCTTCTGCGACCAGAAACTCGCTTCTGCGAGACAGCTCCTGCGGCACATGCGCCGTACCTGCGACCTTAGTCCGCACCTACAATGGCCTCCTTCACACCTGCGTCTCCGAAGGTGCGATACCTCGCCCGCTTCTGCAGCTACTAGGCATCCCACATTGGGCCGCTTCTGCGGTCAAAGGCTCATTCTGCGAGCTCACACCTGCGGCTGGCCAAGCGCAGGTGCAATTAGACTAGAAGCTGGAAGCTTCAGCTGCTACTCCAAGTCCAAACTTGGTCCGAGCCTCGTCCGATTAACACCCAAGGCCCCTGAGTCCGAACATACCAAGAAGTTTCAAATCATAAAACGGGCTCGCTTGCACCCTCGGAACGCATAAAACACCAACAAAACTAGGAATCACACCCCAAACCAAATTGAATTAACTTAAGAACTTCAAGTTCTTCAAACTTACTCCGAATGCACCGAAACCTACTTAAACTACTCGGAATGACACCAAATTTTGCATGCAAGTCTTAAATCACCATACGAAACTATTCTCAGGCTCAAAAACCCAATTGGACCTTGATAACACCAAAACCTACTCCAAACCAAATTTAAAGAACTTTACAACCTTTAAAGAGCCAATTTTTACTATTAGGCGCCGAAACGCTCCCGGATCATCCAAAACCCGATCCGAACGTACGCCCAAGTACGAAATCATGATACAAACCTTTTTAAACTGTCAAATCCTGATTCAAAGTTCGTTTACTCAAAATATTGACCAAAGTCAAACTTAGCCTTTTAAAGCCAAACCATGGAACCAAGTGTTCCGATTTCAACCCGAGCTCTTTCACATTCCGAACCAACCATATCCGCAAGTTATATAATAGTAAAATCACGTACGGGGAGTCATATTTAGGGGAACGAGGTTCTAAAAAGTAAAACGACCGATCGGGTCATTACATTCTCCACCTCTTAAACAAACGTTTGTCCTCGAACAGGTCTAGAGTCATACCTAGAGTGCTAAATAAGTGTCGATATTTGCTTCTCATGTCCTCCTCGGCCTCTCAGGTTGCCTCCTTGATTGGTTGGCCCCTCCACTGAACTTTTATCGCAGAAATTTTCTTGGACCTCAACTGGCGAACCTGCCTGTCAACAATGGTAACTGGCTCCTCCTCATAACCCAGGCTCTCATCTAGCTGAATCGTGCTGAAGTCTAACACATGTGACCTGTCGGCATGATACCTCCGGATCATAGACACGTGGAAAACCGGATGAACTCCTGATAGACTGGGAGGAAAAGCAAGCTCATAAGCAACCTTCCCAACTCATCTCAACACTTCAAATGGACCTATAAACATTGGGCTCAACTTTCTCTTCTTCCTGAACCTCATGATCCCCTTCATTGATGAGACTTTCAAGAGAACCTTCTCGCCTACCATAAATGATAAATCACGCGCCTTTTGATCCGTGTAACTCTTATGTATGGATTGTACTGTGCGAAGTCGCTCCTAAATCAACTTTACCTTTTCCAAGGCATCCTTCACCAAATCAGTACCATATAACTTGGCCTCACTGGGCTCAAACCATCCGATGGGAGAACAACATCGCTAACCATATAATGCCTCAAATAGAGCCATCTCGATGTTGGACTGATAACTGTTGTTGTAAGCAAACTTGGCCAAAGACAAGAATCTATCCCACTGCCCTCCAAAGTTAATCACACGTGCTCTGAGCATATCCACCAAGATCTAAATTGTCCGCTCCGATTGCCCATCGGTCTGTGGATGAAAGGATGTGCTAAGCTCTACACGGGCCCCAACTCACTCTATATTGATCTCCAGAAATGTGAAGTAAACTGAGGGCCTCTATGTGATATGATATAAACAGGCACACCATGCAACCGAACTATCTCCTGGATATAAATCTGGGCCAACCTCTATGAAGTATACGTTGTCACAACTGGAATGAAATGTGCTGACTTGGTCAACCTGTCAACAATGACCCAAACTGCATCAAACTTCTGCAAGGTCCGCGACAACCCAACTACGAAGTCCATAGTAACGCGCTCCCATTTTCACTCAGGTATAGTCATCTGCTGGAGTAGGCCACCTGACCTCTGGTGCTCATACTTAACCTGCTAGAAATTTAGACACCTCGCAACATACTCAACTATGTCCTTCTTTATCCGCCACTACCAATAATGCTGCCTCAGGTCGCGATACATTTTCATAGCACCTGGATGAATAGAATACCGAGAATTGTATGCCTCCTCTAGAATTCTCTCCCTTAAGCCATCAACATTAGGAACACATAGGCGACTCTGGAGTCGCAGAACATCATCCTCGTCAATAGTAACCTCCTTGGTGCCACCTTGTAGTACCATCTATTTGAGAACTAAGAAGTGCAGATCATCAAGTTGTCGAGCCTTGATCTGCTCCAATAGACAAGACTGGGCAACGATGCATACGAGAACTCGGCTAGACTTTAAAATATCCAACCTCACAAGTCTGTTGGCCAAGGACTGAATATCCAAAGCTAGTGGCCTCTCCTCTACTGAAATAAATGCCAAGCTACCCATACTTTCTGACTTTCGGCTCAAGGCTTCCGCAACTACATTCGACTTGCTTGTATGGTAAAGGATGGTAATATCATAGTCCTTTAGTAACTCAAGCCACCTATGCTGCCTCAAATTGAGATCCCTTTGCTTGAACAAATGCTGTAAGCTGCGATGATCAGTGTAAACCTCGCAAGACACCCCATAAAGATAATGCCTCTAGATCTTAAGAGCATGAACAATCACGACTAACTCTAAATCGTGCATAGGATAATTCTTCTCATGGATCTTAGCTGACGTGAAGCATATGCAATAACTCGCCCCTCCTGCATCAATACACAACCCAAATCGACGCGTGAAGTATTGCAATACACTATATATATCCCCGAACCAGAAGGCAACACTAGAACGGGTGCCATAGTAAAAACTGTCTTGAGCTTCTGAAAGCTCACCTCACAATCATCGGACCAACGGAATGGAGCACCCTTCTGGGTCAATCTAGTCAAAGGCTCTGCAATAGATGAGAAGCTCTCCACAAATCGACAATAATAACCTACTAACCCCAAGAATCTCCTGATCTCAATCGCCAAAGTGGAATGAGGCCAACTCTGAATTGCCTAAATTTTCTTGGGATCCACCTTAATACCCTTGCCTGATACAACATGCCCCAAGAATGCTACAGAATCTAGCCAAAACTCACACTTGAAGAACTTAGTATATAGCTTCTGTTCTCACAAGGTCTAAAGCACCACTCTCAAATGCTGCTCGTGCTCCTCCATGCTACGCGAGTAGATCAAAATGTCATCAATGAAGACAATGACAAACGAATAAATATATGGCCTGAACAACCTGTTCATAAAATCCATAAATGTCACTAGGGCGTTAGTCAAATTGAAGGAAATCACCAGAAACTCATAATGGCCATATCTAGTCCGAAAAAGATGTCTTCGGAACATCCGAATCATGAATCTTAAACTGATGGTACCCCGATCTCAAGTCAATCTTAGAGAACATTCTAGCACCTTACAACTGGTCAAACAAATCATCAATACGTGACAATGGGTACTTGTTTTTAATGGTAACTTTGTTCAACTGGGGTAATAAATGCACATCCGCATAGTCCCATCTTTCTTCTTCACAAATAACAACGGTGCACCCCAATGTGACACACTTGGTCTGACCAACCCCTTTGCTAGCAACTCCTCAAGCTGTTCATTCAAATCCTTCAACTCTTTCGGAGCCATGCGGTACGGTGGGATAGACATAGGTTGGGTACTTGGAGCCAAGTCAATACAAAAATCGATATCATGATCTGGTGGCATGCTTGGAAAATCAGAAGGAAACACATCGGAGAACTCCCGGACTACGGGCACTGAATCGATCGCCAGAGCCTCTGCAGTAGTATCGCGAACATAAGCTAGATAAGCCAAACAACCCTTATCGACCATATGTCGAGCCTTTAGAAAAGAGATAACCCGGCTAGATGCACTGGCAGACGACCCCTTCAACTCCAATATAGGCAACTCTGACATCGCCAAGGTAACGGTCTTGGCATGGCAATCAAGGATAACATGGTTGGAGATAACCATTCCATGCCCAGGATGACCTCAAAGTCGGTCATATCAAGCAACAGAATATGCGCTCTAGTCTCGTAACCACAGAATGGGACAACACAGGACTGATAGATCCTATCCACAATAATAGAATCACCTATCGGAGTGGACAAATTAAGTAATCATCTTGTAATCATGTTGGACTCCGTTTTTCAAGACTAATCTCAAAGGACCATTTTATACAATTTCGTACTAATTTCAAAAGACAATTTCAAAACTAAACCAGTATGACTTCATAAACCTTCATTTGGCATTTAACAATACTTGAAATGAAACTTTCAAAAGACTAGAACCAAACTCAACTTTCATTTGAAACTTTCTTATTCTCTGAAAGCTCAAAATACTCACAGAGAAAGGCATATAAACCATGGTCCAAACTATACAGGGGACGGACAAAACCTAGCATGATTACTAGAGAATAACTTCAGTAAACTTGGCATTGAAGTTAACATGCATTTAAATCCACAATTAGGGAATCAAAACCAAACAGTTTCAGCTAGTGGGACTGCAAATTAAAGTCCGTAATTAATACACACTATAGGGTCTAAAACAATCTCAAATCAACTGCAAAACCTTAACAAAATGAAATATGCAAAAGAGCTATACTAAGAAGAACTAAAAAAACCAAGTTTAATGTCGAATAAACAGCAGTAAACTAGTGTTAAACATTTCTTCAATTTGAATTACAGGTGTTCATGGTTGCACTTCTCATGACAATATATCCAAGGCATACCTGGTATTGAACAAACAAAGCCAAAAAATGAAGGTTCAGCAATGAGCAGCAACAAGAGTCAGCCCAGATTCAATTTCAAATAGAGAAATGAGGTACAACAGTCCAGAAAAGAGTTTTCCATCGAACAGTAAACCCCCTCGACCTCAAACCAAATTCCTACAGGCAAAGCTCAATCCATTCTAACCCCAAATGATTCAGAAACCTTTCAGAAATTGAAACTCCAAACTCACAGAAGAGGATCAATAAAACAGTGATTTCTATTCAAAATTTTCAGCCGTTTGTTTTTTTCCTAGATTTTTATTTCTCAAAATCTGACTTGTGAAAGAAGAAAAGATGCCTTTATAGGCAAGGCATTAGGGCAGCTGTATAATGTTCAATTTTGGCCCTCAGTCCTTCTTTAATTTTTGTTTTTGCTTTGGGGTCCTTTATTTAAATTTTAGAGCTTCAAATCAGTCCCCATCTCCAGCATCCTAGAAGCTTGCTATTCAGTTACTACAGATTCCCTCACCTAGATTTCCTAATTTGACCCTAGGCAGCCTGATTATTACAGCCCCTGCCCAACCTTTATGACCCCTTTAAGTTTCTATACTTATAACTAACCCCCTATAAATCCCTAAAGATTGACAATCAAGACCAATCAAAACAAATAGCATCTAATCAGATCAAAACAAACTCACAAACCCAGAAACTTTGAACAACTTTAAGGTTTGAAAACAGACTTGAAATGAACCAATTTCATAATGACTCAGGAAAACATGAACTTCATCGGAACCATTTAAGCTAATTAAGACATGCCCAAGCAGATTAATAGAAGAATCATCCGCAAAACCAATTTCAATTTAGACTAACATGATTTTAACGATTTTAGGCACCTAATTTAACTGAGACGACTGCCTGAAATCTCAACAAACTAGTGATTAATACTAACAATACTGAAATCTAAAGACAAAAACAACAAAAGAAGAGAAGAACAGAAATGAACTAAACTACACCAAGCCAGGTTCTGCAGAACGAAGGTAAACCTAAACATGAAAGAGAAACCTAAAGAAAGAGAAGAAGAACAAAACTCTCAGAACCATAAGGGAGTAAAACTATACCTGAGAACAAAATTTAGGGGGTCAAATCCTATTGAATTGAAGCCATGGGCCAGAACTATCTCGAAATGACCGGAAATTGAGACCAATTAGTTGTTCTTGCCAAGAACAATTAATCAACCTGTATTTCCAGCTAGTTCGAAGCTTGAAAACCAATCAAGGGCTTCTGACTTGTTGTGGATTCACGACTTGGGGTCAATGGCAAGGGTTTTGGGAAATCGACCATGAAATCACGATGAAGGAGGGTCAAAGACGACGTAATTTGATTTTTGAGTAATTTAGGGAAGTTAGGCTTTCGATCTGATTTTTCAATCTAACATTCGAGCCAAGCTAGAGGGATTCGAGGGTAGCTGGTCAGAGATCTGGAAAAAGGAAGATGAGAGGGTTTTGGGGTGTGAAGATGGGGGTGATTGGAATGGTCGCCACCGGCGGAAGCAGCTAGAATTTGAGGGCGGCGTCTCTAGGGTTACTGGCTGGAGACGATGAGATTGAGGGGGGGTCTGAGAGGGGTGGGTCTTTTCGGATAGTTTTATACGGTAGGGGATGTAGTTCTGAGCCGTTCGATCAAGGGGAGATCAACGGCTCAGATTCAAGATAATCAAAACGTGGTCGTTTGGTTTTGAGTGGGGGCAGACCAGGTAGGTGTGGGTTTGGGCTGGGTTTAGACAGGTATTGGAGAGGAAAATTGGTTTGGGCTGGGAAATTTCTGCCCAAAAGCCTATCTCTCGAATTCCTTTTTCTTTTTTTTTTCAAAATTAATTCTTTTTTTTCTTTTTTTTTTCCGATTAGAACTAAAATCCTAAATTGAGTTATAAAACCAAATTAACTTATCAAAAATACTAACTAATCCCAAATAATTACCACAATTAATAAACTAAAGAAAAACTACTCAAAATCAAAATTAAAATTAAAAGGTGCAAAATAACTATTTTTTTGTGATTTTCCTCTTTTTATAAAATAACTTAATTAATCCTAAAATGTTAAATTAAATCCTAAATGCAAAAACACACATTTTTTTTATTTTTCATTAATTAAATAAAATAAACGTGCACAGACAAATGCAAACAATTGACAGAAAATCCTATGAAAAATCTAACAAAAATTTCAAACAATGGAAAAATTATTTTGTTTTGAATTTATGGGAGTAATTCATATAAGGCAAAAAGCACGTGCTCACACCCACTTCCACTCGGGAATATCTATCCGCTGTAGCAAGCCACCCGGTCTCTGATGCTCATATTTCACTAGCTGACAATAGAGACACCGAGCTACAAATCCCATAATATCTTTCTTCATTCTCCTCCACTAATGTGCTGTCTCAAATCCTGATACATTTTCGCGACACCCGGATGAACGGAATACCGCGAGCTATGGGCCTCTTCAAGAATCAACTCCCGAAGCCCATCCATATTGGGCACATAGATCTGGCCCTGCATCCTCAACACCCCATCATCTCCAATGGTCACATCTCTAGCATTATCATGCTGAACTCTGTCCTTAAGGACAAGCAAGTGCGGATCATCATACTGGTGCCCTTTGATGCGATCATATAAGGAAGACCGAGAAACCACACACTCCAATACCCGATTGGGCTCCAAAATATCCAACCTCACGAACCAATTGGCCAAGGGCTGAACATCAACCGCAAGAGGTCTCTCCCCAACTGGAATATATGCCAAACTCCCCATACTCACTGCCTTTCGGCTCAAGGCATCGACCACCACATTGGCCTTTCCCGGATGGTACAATATAGTGATATCATAATCCTTAAGCAACTTCAAACATCTCCGCTGCCTCAAATTAAGATCCTTTTGCTTGAACAAATGCTAAAGACTATGATGATCAGTGAACACCTTACAAGATACGCCATACAAGTAATGCCTCCAAATCTTCAATGCGTGAACTATGGCAGCCAACTGCAAATCATGAATGAGGTAGTTCTTCTCATGTGGCTTCAACTGGCGAGAAGAATAACCAATAACTCTACCTTCTTGCATCAACACACAACCAATCCCAACTCTTGAAGCATCACAATACACGGTATATGAACCTGAAGCTGATGGCAAAACCAATACTGGAGCTGTGGTCAAAGCTGTCTTGAGCTTTTGAAAGCTCTCCTCACACCCGTCCGACCATACAAATGAAGCAATCTTCTGAGTCAATTTGGTCAAGGGCAATGCGATATATGAGAATCCCTGAACAAAACGACGATAATAACTCGCCAAACCAAGAAAGCTGTGAATCTCTGTGGCTGAGACGGTCTGGGCCAACTCTGAACCGCCTCTATCTTCTTCGGATCAATATGAATACCCTTTCTGGACACCACGTGCCCCAAGAAAGCCATTGAACTGAGCCAAAACTCACACTTGGAGAATTTTGCATAAAGCTTCTCCTCTCTCAATCTCTGCAACACAACTCTCAAATGCTCCGCGTGCTCCTCCTGACTATGCGAATACACCAGAATATCATCAATGAAGACTATAACAAATGAGTCGAGATAAGGCCGGAACACGCTGTTCATCAAATGCATGAACGTTGTTGGGGCATTGGTCAGCCCAAAAGACATCACCAAGAACTCATAATGACCATATCGGGTCCTGAAAGCTATCTTAAGAATATCCGAATCCCTGATCTTCAACTGGTGATAACCTGAATGGAGATCAATCTTGGAGAACACTCTCGCTCCCTTAATTGTTACTTTGTTCAATTGCCTATAATCAATGCACATTCTCATTGTGCCATCGTTCTTCTTCACAAACAGAACCGGCGCACCCCAAGGTGACACACTAGGCCGAATGAACCCCTTATCAAGGAGTTCCTGAAGTTGCTCCTTTAATTCCTTCAACTCCGCTGGTGCAATACAATACATCGGAACAGAAATGGGCTGAGTGCCCGACACCAAGTCAATACCAAAATCAATATCCCTGTCCGGGGGCATGCCCGGCAAGTCTGCAGGAAACACATTGGGAAATTCCCTCACAACTGGGACAGAATCAATACTAGGTGCCTCAGCTCCGACATCCCTCACAAATACTAGATATGAATGACAACCCTTCCCAACCATACGCTGGGCTTTCAAGAATGAGATCACCTTACTAGGAATATAATCAGTCACACCTCGCCACTCGATTCGTGGCACACCCGGTATAGCCTATGTAACAGTCTAAAATAGCATGACACAGAGATAACCAATCCATGCCCAAAATAACATCAAAATCCACCATACTTAATAGTAATAGATCCACTCGGGTCTCCAGACCCCCAATAGTTACCACACACGACTAGTACACATGGTCTACAATAATATTATCGCCCACCGGGGTAGATACATGAACAGGTAAGGGAAGAAACTCACGGGGCATACCCAAATAACGAGTAAAGTATGATGACACATAAGAAAAGGTGGAATCGGGATCAAATAATACAGAGGCATCTCTGTGGCACACTGAAACAATACTTGTAATGACAGCATCTGAAGCAATAGCATCGGGTCTGCCTGGGAGTGTATAGAAACGGGCCTGACCGCCCCCCGATCGACCTCCCCCTCTAGGGCAGACTCTGGCTAACTGACCTCAACCCCTAGCTGACTAGGTGGGCGGTGAAGTAACTAGGGCAGAAGCCGAGGGCTGATCCCTCTGCTAAGACTGTCCATCACGAAGACGAGGACACTGCCTCTCATATTCCCAAACTCTCCACACTCATAACAACTCCCCGGTGTTGGAGATAGGACTGAAGGAAACCCCTGGCACTGAAGTGACCAATAAAAGGACCTGGCATGGAATAACCCTACATTGATGGAGCACGGGACGAACTCTGGGCTGCGAGGGCATTGAGTAATGAGTCGCCCTGATGAGAACTATGGGAACCATGCCCCGATAGTGCCCCACAATACCTTGGGCGAGCTGAATGAGCCTATTTGAAGGGACAACCTCTACCCTGCTGGAACTGACCCCTCGAAGGAGTACCCCTAAAGCTACCAAATCCCCAAGGCCTCTTCGCCTCCCTTTTCTCTTTCTCTTGGCGGTGAACCGACTCAATCTCATGGGCGATGTCAACAACCTCCTCGAAAGTAGCACCTGTCACTCTCTCCCTAGTCATGAGAACCCAAAGCTGATATGTGAGACCATTAAAAAACCTCATAATCCTCTCTTGATCTGTGGGAACCAACCAAACCGCATGATGGGATAACTTAGAGAACCACATTTCATACTGCGTCACAGTCATCTCTCCCTAATGAAACTACTTGAACTGCCTGTGCAGCTCCTCTCGGTGAGATTGTGGCATATACTTTTCCAGAAAGAGAACAGAGAATTGCTGCCAAGTAAGGAGCGCTGCACCTACAGTCCTACGCCTCTCATACGCCTCCCACCAAGTGAAGGCAGCCCTAGTAAACTGAAAGATGGTAAATGCCACACCACTAGTCTCAAGAATCCCGACTGTACGAAGCATCTTTTGGCACTTATACAAGAAACCCTGGGCATCCTCGCTCTCTGCACCACTAAATGTTTGAGGCTGGAGTCTACCAAACATCTCAAGTCGACGCTGCTCATCGTCCGGCATAACTGGTACCACAAACTCCTAAGCTAGTGCAACCGGCTGGGTTGGAGTTGCCCCCGGTGTCTGGAGTCCCCGCACAACCTGCTCAGGTGTGCGAGGAACGGGAATGTGGGTGCCTCCCCCGGCCTGCGAAGTTGCTGCGGCCATAGTAATTGAACCCGCCTGAGCTAACCCAGTACACACTGAGAAGATCTAATCCAAAGCCTACTAAAGGCCTGGAATCACAATGGGCACAGCCGGCGCCTAAGCTAGTGCTGCTATAGCGTCCACAACTGGGACCTGATCCTGGACTGGGGTAGCTGGTGGATCTGCAGGTGCTTCCCTAGTTGCTCTGTCCCTACCACGGCCACGACCGCGTCCTCAACCTCTAGTAGCCCCTACTAGTGGAACTGGTGGTCATCCACCCCGCCTGGTAGCTCGTGCCCTCACCATCTGTGAGATAATGGAATAATAGAAGTTTAGTATTCGGATCAACAAGTTCGCACGACAAGAATTTCAAGAATATGAAGAATTTTCCTAAAGGTTTTATAGACTCTCGAGGATAAATACAGACGTCTTCGTACCAATATGCGAGACTCTACTAAACCGGCTGATAACTCGTGAGACCTATGTAACCTAGGCTCTTATACAAACTTGTCACGACCCCAAATACCGATCGTGATGGCGCCTATCACATTACTAGGCAAACAAACTAATCAATTAACCACAACCCTTTTTCCTTTAACATTAAGCCATTTTCTAACACAAGTTTTAAATACCAAATTTGTTATAAGCGTTTAAGCAATAGAAGATATGCGGAAAATCAAAATAACAGGAAACTACACAGCCCCAACAATCTGGAGTCACGAGTCTAGAGCATCTAATACAAGTCCGAATACCTACTACATCAATAGTTTGGAAAAGTGTGGAAAGATAACACGATAGGGGGAGAAAACAGGGATGCGGATGCCATGCAACTACCTTGAAATCTTCGGTAAATGCTGAAACAGCTGAAAACCCTCACTCGGCTGCTCGGGCACCTGGATCTGCACACAAGGTGTAGGGAGTAACGTGAGTACGCCAACTCAGTAAGTAACTAAAGTAAATAAGGACTAAAAGTAGTGACGTGCAATTCAAAAATATATAACTGAAAATTCAACAGAATACGAATCAACTTTACAGTTTAAAAATTATTTTCCGTCATAAAATCAACATTTCCAGTTTAAACGTTTGAAATCAGATACTTAGCAATATATCCAACAGAGGCTTGTTTAAAAGAAGAGTGAATTCAGTGAAATCATCCTAAACGGGCCCCTCAAGTAAGGAATCACTCGGAATATGGCCCCTCGGACAGCCTCTCAGTCACTCGTGACTAAACTCTCATCACTTAGTACTAACTTTTAGCACTCGGCTCATTAATATCTCATAATAATAGAAATCATAGTAACCGCTGCGACGTGCAACTCGACCCATTATTTATAGTCGACTACACTCACTGGGGGTGTACAGACTTTGGAGGGGCTCCTACAGCCCAAACGTCATATCGCTGCGACGTGCAGCCCGATCCAATGTATATCGCTGCAACATGCAGCCCGATCCATATAAGTATCGCTGCGGCATGCAGCCTGATCCATGACTCACATATATATATAAATATCCTCACAATTAGGTTCTCAACCTCTCTCAGTCATTAACCTCACAGCCTTTCAGGCACAATAATAGAAATTGGGAACTCAGCCCAAACAGTCCTCACAATTAGGAGTAGAGTGATAGAATCAATTTTAATCATTTAAACAGGTAAAACAACACTGAGGATATACTTCTAGCAAGTAAAGTGAGGAAAAATAGTCAGAATGCCCCTATGGGTTTCTACAGGTCGGCACAAGGCCCTAAACATGGCATACAGCCCATAATACAGTATAAATGACAGAAATACAGAATAATATAAGATTTCCAAATCAATTACGCAGCTTAATAGTCGCTACGGGATGGACCAAGTCACAATCCCTACCGGTGCACGCCCACACACTTGTCACCTAGCATGTGCGTCACCGTATTTATTAAAACAAGTCAAATACCGGGGTTTGTACCCTCAGTTCCAGATTTACAATGGTTACTTACCTCAAACCGGTGAAAATACTACTCTGCGATGCCTTTGCCCCTCGAATTGGCCTGCACTCGCGGCAAATCTATCCAAAATCAGAATGAGGACGTCAAAATATGCTAAGGGAACGAAGCCCAAGCGAAAACAATCAAAAATACCTAAAATCCCAAAATTGGTCAAACCCGACCCTCGGGCCCACATCTCGGAATTCGAAAATTTTCACATCAACGGATTCCTTATCTCCCCACGAGTTTATACATACCAAGAACATCAAAATCCATCCACAAATGACCCTTCAAATCACAAATGTTTGTCCCCAATTTCAAACCTCAGTTCTTCAATTTTAGGCTTAGATTCTACGATTTTCTAGGTGAAATTCAATGATAATAATCAAGTTTTAAGTCCAAGAATCTTACCTCCCAATAATTCCCGTCGAATCCCTCTTCAATATCATTCAAAAATCTCCCAAAATGACCAACTATGGAGGAAATGATCCCCAAAATCACAGACAAGACGAACTTAAAAACATTCTGCCCATGCATAGTTTCCTTCATCGCGATCGCGGAACAACCCTCGCGATCGTGAAGAACAAATCTTCGGCTCCCAAAATTTTCTCTATGCGAACGCGATCAAGCCTATGCGAACGCGATGCCCAGGTGACTGACTCTACGTGATCGCGGACATACCTCCGCATTATCAATGAACAAAATCCAGCCCAGGACCCCAGGTCCATTTAACTTTATGCGAACACGACCACCTTCCCGCGTTCGCGATGAACAACGTCTCCACTCTATGCGATCACGATCCAACCTTCACGAATATGAAGAACAACTGGGCAGCCTCCTCAAACTTTTCTACACGATCGTGAGACTCCCTACGCGATCGCGAAGGGCAAAATTTTGCAACAGCTGAACCTGCAATTTTTGCAATTTTTCGCACTTCAAAATGATCCGATTGACCACCCGAAACTCACCCGAGGCCTCCAGGACCTCAACCAAAGGCACCAACATATCCTAAAACCTTATTCAAACTTGTTCCAATCATCAAAATACCTCAAACAACATCAAATCACCCAAAACACATCGGATTCAAGCCAAACTTTCTAAAATATTCTGAATTACGCTTTTGATAAAAAACCTAACCAAACCACGTTCGAATAATATTTTACACACACCTTCAAAATGTCACAAAGAAACTAGTGCAACTCTTGGAATTCCATTCCGACCCCTATATTAAAATCTCGCCAACCAACCAGAAATCACCAAAATATCAACTTCGCCAATTCAAGCCTAAGTTTTTTTCGGACCTCCAAAACTCATTCCGATCACGCTCCTAAGTCCCAAATCACCTCCCGAAGCTAACCTAACCATCGATACTCACATCCTAGCCCTCTAACACATAAGTCAACATCCAGTTGACTTTTACAACTTAAACTTCCTTAAAACAGACTAAGTGTCTCAAACCTTACCAAAATTATTCAGGACTAGATCCGACCAACCCAATATCGCAAAACACGGATTACGAAACATAAAGAAGTAGAAATGGAGGAAACGGAGCCATAACTCATGAGACGACTGGCCGGGTAATCACATTCGCAGACTAAAATAGAGTCAAAACTTCCATTGAATTGAGATTTTAAAATAAACTGATGATTTGGGAACCTTGATAATTATTCCAAGTGGCGACTCTTTAAAAATAAATAAAGTAATATCTTTTCAGCATTGTCACTTAAAGTAGAGAAACTCCTTTTCCCGTAAAAAGAAGGTGTGACACATACTATTATGATTAGCTAATATCTTATCTAGAGTTTTCATAGAACCTTTTGGAGGATGAATTCTAGGTACATTTTAATTTAATTTAGGTTTTTGATTTCTATATTTGTTTAACTACGCGCTTATTTTAGTTGATTGAATGGTGATGCTGTGCATTGTTTATTTTGTGAGGAAAGAGTGTAAATTACAAAAGGTGATGCTGTGTATGATTGTGAGGAAAGAGTGTAAAACACGAAAGGTGATGCCATGCCGCATGATGTACCATTCCGTGCCGATTATATTGATTATACGGTGAGGAAAGAGAGTAAAAGCTCGAAGGGTAATGCCGTGCACATTTTTATTATATGATTGCTTTGGTGAGGACTAGAGTAAAAGCACGAAGGGTGATGCTGTGTATTTATTGATTTCTGATTCTTTGTTGATATCCGAGTTATATTGTTTCTTTCGTTTACTTGATGTCTTTCTATTCAGAATTGTTATCTCCCCCACAGCATGCTCCCCCTCCATACTTGACTAGTTATTTCTATATTTCTTTTCCGCTGTATATATATTTGAACTGCATAGATTTATTTGGTAGTCTGGTCCTAGCCTCGTCACTACTTCGTCGAGGTTAGGCTAGACACTTACCAGCACATGGGGTCGGTTGTGCTGATACTACACTCTGCACTATTTGCGGATCCTGGAGAAGCTCGTGGATCGTAGTTGGAGGCTACCTTCAGTCCACGCGAAGATCCAAGGTAGACCTGCAGGCGTCCGCAGGCCCTGGCGTCTCCCTCCATCCCTTTATTCCTGTTTCATTTCCTTATTTCAGAAATAGTGTATTGTTTATTTTCCAGACTTGTATGTAGCAATCTTAGACCGTCTATGACATTATGACACCAGGTTTTGGGTGGTTAAGGCTTAAGTATTTGTAATAGATTCAGATTTTATACATGTATTGTTGTCTTCCGCTTAAATTTGGATTTTTCCGCTGTTATCACGTTATCGCCTTATATTTGTTGAAAAAGAAATAAATGGATAATGAAGTAAGTAGTTAAAGGATTGGCTTGCCTAGCTCACGTTAGTTGGCGCTATCACGACTCTCGAGGGTGGGAAATCCGGGTAGTGACAAGTTGGTATCAGAGCTCTAGGTTACATGAGTCTCATAGTTCACAGACAAGCTTAGTAGAGATGTCTGTATTTATCCCCCAGAGGCTACAAAGTTAGGAAAAACTTCACATTTATTCTTTTCTGTTCTACGGTTTGGTTTATCAATGCTAATTAATTTTCTACTCTATTCTTTCGCAGATGGAGAGAACACACACTTCCTCATCCACTGACCAACAGCCCGAGCCCCCAGTAGCAGCTCCTATGAGGGGTAGAGGGCGAGGCCGAGGCCGTTCTGGAGGCCGAGGTAGGGGAAGAACTCAGCCCCGAGTAGCAACACCAGTAATGGAGCCTCAGGTTGACTTTGATGATGAGGTTCCGACCCCAGCAGTTTCGGTGGGCCTAACTCAAGTCCCAGAGGGGTTTATTGCTACCCTAGTTCTCCAAGATGCTCTAGTCCATCTAGTGGGCCTTATGGAGAGTGTCACCCGGGCAGACTTGCTTCCTGTAGCACCAACTGTCTCTCAGGCTAGAGAAGGAGTCCATACTCCTGCCACTCGCACTCCGGAGCAGGTAGCTCCCCAGTTCCAGACTCCAACAGTTCAGCTGGGTGTGGTAGCTTAGATCGGTGATTGAGTAGCTATGTCTACCGATGCCCTATGGAGGTTGTATAGGTTTACCAAGCTCTTCACTACTACTTTCAGCAGTGCATCTTCTGAGGATCCCCAGGATTATCTAGACATCTGTCATGAGGTTCTCAGGAACATGAGGATAGTGGAGACCAATGAGGTCGATTTTGCTACTTTTCGCTTGTCTGGATCCACCAAGACTTGGTGGAGAGATTACTATTTGGCTAGACCAACTAGATTTACAGCTTTGACTTGGGAGCAGTTTACTCAGCTATTTCTGGAGAAATTTCTCCCTATCACTCAGAGAGAGGCCTATCAGCGGCAGTTTGAGCGTCTCCAGCAAGGTCCTATGACTGTTACATAGTGTGAGACCAGATTCATCGACTTGGCTCGTAATGCACTTATCATACTTCCCACCGAGAGAGAGAGAGAGAGAGAGAGAGGGTGAGGAGGTTCATTGATGGACTTATTCAGCCGATTCGTCTTCAGATGGCTAGGGAGGCTGGGAGTGAGATATCTTTCCAGGAGGCGGCGAATATGGCCAGGAGAGTAGAGATGGTTCTGTCATAGGGAGGTGGTCATGGGTCGGATAAGAGGCCCCGTCATTCAGGCCAATTTAGTGGTACCTCGTCTGGAGGTAGGGATTCATATGGTAGAGGCCACCCTCTTAGACCTTTTCAGTCAGCGATCTAGGTTTCTCAGGGTGCTTCAAGTGTCCGTGGCCCTCAGATGCAGTATTCTGATCAGTAGTCCTACAATGCACCACCAGCTCCTATCAGTGCACCGCTGCTTTAGAGTTTTCGGGGTGGTCATTCAGGTCGTCAGGGCCAGCAGTCTCAGTAGCCAAGGGCTTGTTACACTTGTGGTGATATGGGTCACATTGCTAGGTTTTGCCCTCAAACACCGAGTAGCTCTCAACATCACAATTCCCGTACCATGGTTCAGGCACCAGGTGTTCCACAGCCCGCCCAGCCAGATAAAGGTGGGGGTAGAGGTGCTAGAGGTGGAGGTAGAGGTATTAGAGGTGGAGCTCAGGCCGCTAGAGGTGGAGGCCAGCCAGTAGCAGCCCATCCCAAAGATGTAGTTTAGGGTGGTGGAGCCCTGCCCCGTTGTTATGCTCTTCCAGTTAGGCCCGAGGCTGAGGCTTCAGATGCAGTTATTATAGGTACATTTCTGGTTTGTGATAGATATGCTTTAGTGTTATTTGATCCAAGGTCTACATACTCGTATGTGTCATCTTATTTTACACCATATCTGGTCATGCCTAGTGATTCTTTAAGTACTCTTATATATGTGTTTACACCGGTGGGTGATTCTATTGTGGTAGATCGAGTTCATCGTTCATGTATAGTTGTGATTGGAGGTCTTGAGACTCGTGTAGATTTGCTTCTTCTGGACATGGTCGATTTTGATGTCATATTTGGGATGGACTGGTTATCACCTTACCACACTATCTTGGATTATCATGCCAAGACTGTGACCTTAACCTTACCGAGTTTACCTTGTTTAGAGTGGAGAGGGACTCCTGGTCATTCTACCTATAGTGTTATCTCTTATGTGAAGGCTCGATGTATGGTCGATAAAAGGTGTTTGGCCTATTTGGCATATGTTTGTGATTCTAGTGCTGAGGTTCCTTCAATTGATTATGTGCCCATTGTTCGTGAGTTTCCTGAGGTTTTCCCTTCAGACCTATCAAGCATACCACTAGACAGGAATATTGACTTTTGCATTGATTTGGCTCCGAGCACGCAGCCCATTTCTATCCCGCCGTATCATATGGCCCCGCCTGAGTTGAAAGAGTTGAAGGAATAGTTGCAAGACTTGCTTGAGAAGGGTTTCGTTAGACCCAATGTTTCTCCTTGGGGTGCACTGATGTTGTTTGTTAAGAAGAAAGACGGATCGATGAGAATGCTTATTGATTATTAGCAGTTGAACAAGTTTACAATCAAGAATAAGTACCATTGCCGAGGATTGATGATTTGTTTGATCAGCTTCAGGGTGCTAAGGTATTTTCAAAGATTGACTTGAGATCTGGCTACATCAGTTAAGGATTAGGGCATCTGATGTCCCTAAGACAGCTTTCCGCACTCAGTACGGGCATTATGAGTTCTTGGTAATGTCATTCAAGTTGACAAATGCCCTAGCAGCTTTTATGGATTAGATGAACCGAGTGTTCAGGCCTTATCTGGATTCATTCGTGATAGTCTTCATTGATGATATTTTGATCTATTCCCGCAGCCCGAAGGAGCACAAGCAACATCTTAGAGTGGTTCTTCAGACCTTGAGGGATAGTCAGTTATATGTTAAGTTCTCAAAGTGTGAGTTTTGGTTGAGTTCAGTTGCATTCCTGGGTCATGTTGTATCAGTAGAGGGTATTCAGGTTGATCCGAAGAAGATTGAGGCAGTCAAGAACTGGCCTAGACCAGCATCAGCTAAAGAGATTTGGAGTTTCTTGGGATTGACAGGCTACTATCGTCGGTTCGTGGAGGGGTTTTCATCTATCGCAGCCCCAATGACCAGGTTGACCCAGAAGGGTGCCCAGTTCAGATAGTCAGATGAGTGTGAGGCAAGCTTTCAAAAGCTCAAGATCTCTGACTACGGCACCGGTGTTGGTTTTGCCCATAGGTTCAGGGCCTTATACAGTTTATTATGATGCATCCCGTATTAGACTTGGTGCAGTGTTGATGCAGAATGGCAAGGTCATTCCCTATGCTTCGCGGCAGTTGAAGATTCATGAGAAGAACTATCCGGTTCATGATTTGGAGTTGGCAGCCATTGTTCACGCATTGAAGATTTGGAGGCATTATCTGTATGCCGTGGCATGTGAGGTGTTCACGGATCACAAGAGCCTTCAGTATTTGTTCAAGCAAAAGGAGTTGAATTTGAGGCATAGGAGGTGGTTGGAGTTGTTGAAAGATTATGATATCACCATCTTATATAATTCGGGAAAGGACAGTGTGGTGGCCGATGCTTTGAGTAGGAAGTCAGCCAGTATGGACAATCTTGCTTATATTCCGGTCGGTTAGAGATCATTTGCTTTGGATGTTCAGGCTTTGGCCAATCAGTTCGTGAGGTTGGATGTTTGTAAGCCCAGCCGTGTGTTGGAGCGTATCCAAGATCGGTAGTATGATGATCCTCATTTGTGTGTCCTCAGAGACCCGGTGCAGCACGGAGGTGCCAAGAAGGTTACCTTGGGTGATGATGGAGTTTTGAGATTGTAGGGTCGAGTTTGTGTTCTTAATGTTGATGGACTCCGAGAGTTGATTTTAGAGGAGGCCCATAGTTCCCGGTACTCTATTCATCCGGGCCCCGCTAAGATGTATCAGGATTTGCGGCAGCATTATTGGTGGAGGAGAATGAAGAAGGATATCGTTGCGTATGTGGCTCGGTGTTTGAATTGTCAGCAGGTTAAGTACGAGCATTAGAGGCCCAGTGGTTCATTTCAGAGGATTGAGCTTCCCGAGTGGAAGTGGGAATGGATCACTATGAATTTCGTTGTTGGACTCCCCCAGACTCGGAGGAAGTTCGACACAGTATGGGTCATTGTTGATAGGCTGACCAAGTCAGCGCATTTCATTCCTGTGGCAGTCTTCTATTTTCTGAGAGATTAACGGAGATCTATATTCGGGAGATTGTTCGCCTTCATGGTGTACCCGTGTCTATTATTTCGGACCGAGGTATGTAGTTTACCTCACACTTTTGGAGAGCATTTTAGTATGAGTTGGGCATGCGGGTTGGTTTAGCACAACGTTTCATCCTTAGACAGACAGGCAGTCCGAGCGGACTATTTAGATTTTGGAGGATATGCTCCGAGCTTATGTCATTGACTTTGGAGGCTCGTGGGATCAGTTTTTGCCTTTAGCAGAGTTTACCTACAACATCAACTACCAGTAAAGTATTCATATGGCTCCTTATGAGGCTTTATATGGTAGGCGGTGTAGGTCTCCGATTGGATGGTTTGAGCTGGGAGAGGATCGATTGTTGGGTACAGACCTGGTTCAAGATGCCTTGGAAAAGGTCAGGACTATTCAGGATAGGCTTCGTACAGCTCAGTCCAGGCAAAAGAGTTATCCAGACCGCAAGGTTTATGATTTGGCATTCATGGTCGGTGAGCGGGTATTGCTTCGAGTATCGCCTATGAAAGGCGTGATGAGGTTGGGGAAGAAGGGCAAGCTTAGCCCTAGGTTCATTAGCCCGTTTGAGATTCTTGATCGAGTAGGGGAGGTGGCTTATTGACTTGCGTTGCCGCCGAGCTTATCAACCGTGCATCCAGTGTTTCATGTGTCCATGCTTCGAAAATATCACGGCGATCCATCCCACATGTTAGATTTCAGCACTGTCCAGTTGGACAATGACTTGTCTTATGAGGAGGAGCCGGTAACTATTCTAAACCGGCAGGTTCATCAGTTGAGATCAAATAGTTTTCCTTCTGTTCGTGTTCAGTGGAGAGGTCAGCCTCCTGAGGCATCGACTTAGGAGTCCAAGTCTGATATGCAGAGCCATTATCCCCATCTTTTCCCCAACTCAGGTACTTCCATCTTTTGTCTGTTCGAGGACAAATGGTTGTTTTAGAGGTGGAGAATGTGATGACCTAAAAGGTCATCACTTGTTTTAAAATGAAATTCTATGTTCCGAGGACTTAAAAACCTCTCTTAGCATCACCTTAATTTGCATGCACAGTCCGGGCGCATACCTAGAAAGCCTAAATGTGAAAATCAGTGAAAAATGATAAACTTTGACTATAAAATGAATTAATTCGACTTTGGTCAATATTTTGAGTAAACTGACCCGGAATCGTGATTTGATGGTCCCGGAGGGTCCGTAGGAAAATATGGGACTTGGGCGTATGCCCGGAATCGAATTTCGAGGTCCCAAGCCCGAGAAATGAATTTTTGAAGAAAATTATTTTTTGAAATTGTTTATAAGGTTTGGAAATGAATCTTGATTAGAAAATGTTGGTATCGGGCCCGTATTTTTGGTTCTGGCATGTGGTACAGGTCTTATATATGATTTAAGATAATTCTGTGAAGTTTGGTAAGAAACGGAATCCATTTGACGTGATTCGGACATTAAATGCAAAATTTGATGTTTAAAGAAGTTTTGAGAAATTTCATTGATCTTGAGGTTTAATTCTATGTTCATGATGTTATTTTGGTGATTTTATTACACGAATAAGTTCGTAGGATGTTTTTGAGGTTGTGTGTATATTTGGTTTGGAACCTTGAGGGCTCGGGTGAGTTTTGGATAGGCCACGGGGTGGATTTTTAGACTTAGAAAGTTGCAGATTTTAGCTGGTGTGCCCAAGCTTGCAGGCTTTGCATTTGCGATGGCTGGATCGCTAATGCGAAACCAGCCCAGGCCTGTCTTGCTCGCAAATGCAAGGCTTCGATTGCAAATGCGAAATTCCCCTGTTCAGCCTTGGGTCGCAAATGCGACCCTTTCTTTGCAATTCCCAGCGCATGAATGCGAGCCTTCCTTCGCATTTCTCAACCCAGTAGAGGTCAGGGTTTGCAATTGCGAACCCCTGTTCGCAATTCCCATATCTGAGGCCTGCAACTTTTATACTTAGACGATTTTGAACCCATTGTTTCACATCTTTTCAAAACACAAACTCCTTAGGGCAATTTTCCAAGAACAACTCTTCTTCCAAATCGATTTTAAGTTAATTTTAGCTCATTTCCTTCAATCATTAACATCTTTTAACATGATTTCAACTCAAAATCAATCATTTTCATGGGGAAAATTGGGTGTTTTGGGTAGATTCTAGTTTTTTCAAAAATTGGGGAGTTGGACCTCGATTTGAGGTCCGATTTCAAAACAAATTATATATTTGGGTTTGTGAGGGAATGTGTAATCGAGTTTTGGTTCGAACCTCGAGTTTTGACCATGTGGGCCCGAGGACGATTTTTGACGTTTGGGCAAAACTTTGGAAAACTCATTTTCATGCATTGGGGTTGATTCATTTAGCGTTTATTGATGTAATTAAGTAACTTATGACTAGATACGAGCGAATTAGTGGTGGAATCAAGGAGTAAAGCTATAATCGAATTGTGAATTACGTTCGTGGCATCGAGGTAAGTGTTTGGTCTAACCTTAGCTTGAGGGATTAGGAGTTGAGTCCTATCTGCTATGTGGTAATTGTTGAGTACGATGTATAGGCGTGGTGACGAGTATCTATATGTTGGGGTCTAGCATGCCCGTAAGTCTTTATATTGTGATTATCATGACTTCGTTGTATATTTCATGCCTTAGTGGTGGTTTTTATTTGTTGTATAAAGTTTATGGGAGGAATTGTGACCTATGAACATTGAGGAGCGTTGGCTCAAGTTGTATAACAAATTGTAAAAGTATAAGTGATAATTGATCCTCTAGAGCATTGGCTCGAGTTGTCAAGTGAATAGTGAAGTAAAAGTGAAAAAGAGAAGGGATCATTATATTGCCACCCTTGATGGGCTATTGTTGATTCATTGCAATTTTATTTATTCCCTTGCCCTATTGTTTGTGATTGTTGTTTGGGAGAGGAAGAGAGTTAAAGCACGAAGGGTGATGTCGTGCATTGTTTGTTTTGTGAGGAAAGAGTGTAAAACACGAAGGGTGATGTCGTGTATGATTGTGAGGAAAGAGTGTAAAGCACGAAGGATGATGTCATGCCGCACGAAATACCATTCTGTTCCGATTATATTGATTATATGGTGAGGAAAAAGAGTAAAAGCACAAAGGGTGATGTCGTGCACATTTTTACTATGTGATTGCTTTGGTAAGGACGAGAAGAAAGAAGGGTGATGCTGTGCATTTATTGATTTCTGATTCTTTGTTGATATATGAGTTATATTGTTTCTTTTATTTACTTGATGTCTTTCTATTCGGAATTGTTATCTCCCCCACAACATGCTCCCCCTCCCATACTTGACTGGTTATTTTTGTATTTCTTTTTTGTTGTATATATTTGAATTGCATAGGTTTATTTGGTAGTTTGGTCCTAGCCTCGTTACTACTTCGCCGAGGTTAGGCTAGACACTTACCAGCACATGAGGTCGGTTGTGCTGATACTACACTCTACACTATGTGCAGATCCCGAAGCAGCTCCTGGACCGTAGTTGGAGGCTACTTTCAGTCCACGCGGAGATCCAAGTTAGACCTGTAGGCGTCCGCAGGCCCTGACGTCTCTCTCTATCCCTATTTCCTATTTCATTTTCCTTTTATTCAGAAACAATGTACTATTATTTCTTTAGACTTGTATGTAGCAATTTTAGACCGTCTGTGATACTGTGACACCAGGTTTTGGGTGGTTAAGGCTTAAGTATTTGTAATAGATTCATATTTCATTATGTATTGTTGTCTTCCGCTTAAATTTGGATTTTCCGTTGTTATCACGTTATTGCCTTATATTTGTTAAAAAAATAATTGGATAATGAAGTAAGTAGTTAAAGGATTGGCTTGCCTAGCTCACGTTAGTAGGCGCTATCATGACTCCCGATGGTGGGAAATAAGGGTCGTGACAAGTGTAGTTTGGGAGAATATGTTTAGTAAATTATTATAGTGGCTTAGAAGAGAATTACGACACATGAAGTGCTCACGATCAATAGACAATATTTAGGCAAAATTAGAGGAGATGTGGCGGGAAGGATTCCGAGATTTGGAAAATTTATAATTCTAGGCCTTCTTAATCTTGTCTCCATCCCTTAGTATCCCTAGTTGACAATTTACTATTTTAATTTTTTAGTTAATTAATTAGACATAGGATTCTTAATATTTATAACTTAGAAATTATTTGAGCTTATCTTCTTAGTGATAGTGAATGATCACGTCTAGCAGTCGTTGCAAATCTTATCCGGTAGTCTAGAGTAGAATCTTATAGGGAATTAACCTACTAATTACAACCACGAAATGTTTACTAACTAAGAGCAAAGTAATTAAAATGTAGTAATTTATAACTAACAAAGCAAATAGTGGACAAGAATTGAAAAGTCTAGGGTTATGATTTTCCCCATTGTCGGAATCCTCCCCGCTACGTTTCCTATAAATTCGCCTAAGTATTCTTGTAATGACCCAGCCGGTCATTTTGATCATTTACATTCCGTTCAGCTATTAAAGTCTTGAGTAGTATCGTATAATGTATTATGATTTGTGTGAATCGTCGGTTTTGACTCTCAAGTTATTCAGAATTGATTTGGAAGAATGATTCTTAACTAGGAAGCTTTAAGTTGGAAGAGTTGACCAACTTTGACTTTTTAGTACTTGACCTCGGATCAGAGTTTTGATGGTTCCGTTATGTCCGGATGGTGATTTTGGACTTGGGCATATGCCCGGATTTTTATTTGGATATTTCTAGAAGGTATCGATACTATTTGGTGAAGGTTCAAAATTTAAGGTTTGGAATGTTCATAAGTTTGACCGGAAGTTGACCTTGATGATATCGGGTTCGAATTATGGTTTCGGGGATTGGACTAGCTTCGTTATGTCATTTGGGACTTGTGTGCAAAATTTAAGTTTATTCCGAGTTGATTTGATAAGGTTCGGCACGAGATTTGAAAGTTGAAAGAGTCAAAGTTCATTAAGTTCGATTTGAGGTGAATTTCGTGATTTTGATGTTGTTATGCATGATTTAAGGCCTCGAGTAAACCCGAGTTATGTTATGAGACTTTTTGGAATGTTCGGATGGGGTCATGAGGGGCTTAGGGTGAGGTTCAATAGGTTTAGGTTGTGTTGCGCTCGTTTTTTATGTTTCAACGTCGTTTCTTCAACCATAAATGGTACCATATTAATCAAATAAGCTTCAATTTCTATTTTGATCGAAGCGTTAGATCCGTATCGTAATATTAGAATCATAGCAACTGGAATCATCAAGTTTTGACAATGTATGAGGAATTTATGATCATTTTAGTAAGAATTGGGTTGCCAGATTGTTTTAGATTAATTACGAAATTGCCACTGAATTCGTATTTTAAAATCAGCACTATTTCTAAATATTGAAACCAACTTATCTCTTTCATTATAAGGTCAAATAGAGTAATTCAAAAGCCTAACTTGACTGGAATTTTACAAAGAATCTATTGGAGGCATCAATAGCGAGTTTCAGGATCGTTTGGCATACGAAACGAGGCAAAACCACTGGACAAATATATTTAATATCGGGGGTTTGTTCATTTGGTCGTATTTTGAGTTGGGGAGCTCGGATTTATGCAATTTTTGAGGTGATTTTAACCATATGGATTGGGATAAGTATTCTCTACTCGGTTTTGATTATATTTAGCAAATCTATCTTTGTTTTTTGGTAATTGGATTGTGAATTTTAAAGAGAAAATTGAGAGTTTTTGTCCAAAGTTTCATAAAGTGAATTTTTGAGTTTTGAATATCGATTCAGAGTCGGATTTGAGCGAAAATAGTATGGTTGAAATCATAATTAAATAGGTTATCGGATTTTGTGAATTTCGTTAGGCTCTAAGGTGCGAGCCCGAGTTTGATTTTTTGGTTGACTTTGGGGTTTTGATTAAAGATTCGACCTTTATCATTTGGAATTGTTTCATTAGGCATTATTTGATGTTCTTGAGTATCTTTTGGCTAGTTTCGAGCCGCTAGGAGGTCAGTACACGAGGGATAACATTTTTCGATGTAAGTAACACTTCTAAACTTTGTGCTGATGGTATGAAATCCCGAATTACATGTTATATGATTGAAATTGAGGTGACACGCATGCTAGGTGACGGGCGTGTGGGCGTGCACCATGTGATTTGTGATTTAGTCGATTTCATGAAAATGTGTAGCTATCTTATGTGAACATTTTACTGTACTCTATGTGTTAGAGCACTTGAACTATAATTTGTGCTTGAAATCATGTTTAAGCTATATACTGGTACTATTGGGACCCACAATGGCCGTTTCTTGTTGTTGAGTTATTTGCTTAATTGTAGTTATGCACTGAGTCACATTCATCTTTACGTATCGTATCTTAGTCTATGTTATCGTATGTTGCGAGCTCGGATAAGCAGGAAATAAGTTTCGATATTTAAGGTAAGTTGGTATTGATGACTGAGTGAGGCCGAGGGCCTGTTGTGAGTGATATTTATAGGATCGGGCTACACGCCATAACATGCTTTATTTTAATACTAGGATTTGGCTTATTATAGCGCTTGGGCTGGATCGGCCCTTCCGGAGTCTACACATCCACAGTGGGTGCAATTGCTAGCAATTATTTACATTTGGGCTAGATCTGCCTTGGCCTATTTGCATTTGGGGCTGGATATGCCCTGGACCTATTATGTTTGGGCTGAATCTGCCATGGGTTTGATCTACCTTGTACAATACTTAGTGACTGAGTGTTGAGCATGGTGAGTGAGAATACGAGATAGAGAAATTGAGTACTCTGAGAGTCTGAGTACATGAGTTCATCAGTGAGATACATTATATTTGACATGTGTACTTGAGATACAAGCGTAGAGGTGCATTTCCTCATGATACCCGATTTTGGTGATGTTCATGATTTCACCTGCATATTGACATGTAGGCATATAGATGTTCTTTCCTCATGCTATTTGAAAGTGAAACATCTTATTTATTGTTGAAAGGATTTTGTGAAAATCATAGTTTCAAACTTACTCATATGTTTTTGAGTGTTTTCGGTGAAAAATTTAAGACATACTGTTATACTTGAAAAGCATGCCTATTTTCTGTAACTACGAGTGAGTTGAGCATATTATCTTTTGTTACAACCCATATCCACATGTGTTAGTTCATGCCATATATTAGTTAACATAAATCCAAGAAGGAATTATCTTTGAGATGATAAGAAGTCAATCCTATTGGTCTTAAGTGATACCAGAGTGTATAAGGGTGATTAACAAGTATTAGAAGTTAAATGAATCAAGGATGTTGTAACTCGTATTTTCAGGTAATCTAGGTACTTAATACACTCAAGAGGTCATTTATTAAGGTATTTTAATCATATAATATCTGTATCATAAGTCTTGAAGTCAAACGAGTTATGAAACAAAAGTCGACAAAAGTTGTCGCAACTTAGGTTCATAATTTTACTTAAACATTAGGTCAAATATTTCTAATCTTTTCTCCTAATTTACAAAGAATTACGGGGTGATATACCAACCAAATTAAATATCTATGAGTCTAGTTTCCAACGCATTAAACCGTTCATCGATACGATCTTGGAGTAGAGAGATATTTGCATTTTCGCGAGACTGCGCCAAGCACCTCTCTATGGGGCCCACTAAGGCGGTTTAAGATATTTGGACCTATATAGGATGCCTCCAACCCGTTTTAAGTCATTTCTTCTCACTATTTTCAGACCTTAGAACCCTAGGAACATCCTCTCAAGGTTCTCTCAAGATTCAAGACCCAAAAAAAGGGCAAACAACACAAATCAAGTGTCGGGAATTCCGTGGCGCTAGTAAGTCTCTTGTTCTTCTTGTTGTTGCTCATTTTTGTGTCGCTCCAGCTCGTGTGGGAGGTTGTTTTAAAGGGTTTATGTTCTGTAAATACTCCCTCATGTTCTTAATATCAATACTAGGTGATTTCAAGCCTTCTAAAGTGATTCTAGTGCCGAAAAACACTAATTGATCGCTAGTTTCGCTTTTTTGTTGTTGTGGCAGCATTGGAGGGATATTTCATGGAAATTTAAGGTCAAATTGGAGTTGTTATTTCTTTATAAAGGTAAGGAACCTCTTACTCTATATGTATTTAAGATTATCCAAGTTGCGGCTAAGCCATTGAAGCTAGAACTTGTGAAATATATATCGAAAGGCTTGGTAGTAATATTATTGTTTTGTGGACTGTTTTGCGTTGCTGTTGGGATGCGTATTTTACTACTGTTTTGTGGAGTTTTGGAGGAGGAAGGGTGCGGAGAAACACCATATATATGTAGGGTTATGGGCTGATAGTTATTCGTAACATTTCCAGGTCGTTTGATACGACTACGGTGGTCGTCGTATGTATAGAGTGATTAGGCTGTATGTGGATTATTTTGGGAGGCTCAATATGTTTATTATTGATGTTGTTTGGGCTGTTTGGTGATTTTTTGGAATGGTGTGAAGTCATAAATATAGGGGAGGTGCTGTCCGTTTCATCGTAAAATAGGTTGTGGTCGATACATAATAGTTATGACGCTTAAATGATAACGATAGTATCGTTTCTCTTATTGTAGACTAAGGAGTTTTGACAATTGCATAGCTTGAGATTGGGGAAGTATATACAAGGTATGTGAGGCTATCCCTTCCCTTCTTTTGCACGACTCCGATGGTATATAATGTAATGAACGAGCTTCCAAGATACTCTACTCTTAGAAGCTAGCAGTACTTACATTGTTTTCCCTCTTATGAAACGATTGATGTTAATGTTGCTTCTCTTATTCTTATGTTATCAATGTTGTTGGTACTTCCTGATTCTTATAAGGTTCATAGTGAAGAGTTAGTCCTAATAACATGTACAGAGGATACTGACCTTACGTCACTCCGAAAGGTTTAGAATGTGATTCCATGAGTCGAGCATGCATTATATATATGTATCTATTTTACTCTACCGAGCCACGCTATAGTTGGCCGGGTACGGCACCTATTGTGCAACCACTGATCAGTTGGGTTTTACCGAGCTCCACGTGGCCGGGTACGATTCTACCGAGCCTTATGATGGCCGGGTATATTTTTTTTACCGAGCCTATTATGGCCGGGTATGATATGATGATGATGATGCCCACAGAGGCGAATGTTTTAAAGGTTTATGTATTTATACATATGTATCATGCATTTTATGTCAGTAGCCCTCAGAGGTAATAAGATGTTACAGGTTGTATATTCTCTATCCTTGCTTACATTACTGATCATATTTATGGTTCCCTGCCTTTCATACTCAGTACTTTATTCATAATGACGTCCTTTTATTTGTGGACGCTGCATGTCGTGCTGCAGGTCCTGATAGACAGGCAGGTGTAGATCCCCCACCACAGTAGGCTGTCCAATTCAACGGTGATTGGCGAGATCCCTTCTCTGGACTTGCCTTGGTCTTGGTATGCATTTTTGTTATAGACATTATGGGTATGTCGGGGCCCTGTTCCGACTATGTTGCAACACTTATGTTCCTTTAGAGGCTCATAGACAGGTGTCGACTCATGTATAGTTTGGTATGCCTTGTCGGCTAGTTTTTGTTGTATAGTATTTCATAGTAGCGTGGTAGCTCATACCTTATATGTAGTTTCTTGATTGTGTGGTCATCCCCTGCAATGTATGCTCATGCCGTCATATCTCATTGCTGGTTGTCCATGATCCAGGTCTACCATTTATATTGATCTCGTCAACCCTAAAAGATAATAAAGAAGGTTAGATGAAATGTATGTTGGTGCTCGGCAAGTATGGTCGGGTGCTAGTCATGGCCCTCCAGTTTGGGTCGTGACAAACTTGGTATCAGAGAAAGTCTGTCTTAGGGGTTGTCTATGAGCCGTGTCTAGTAGAGTCTTGATTATGGATGTGTAGCGCACCACATTTATAATCAGGAGGCTACATGACATCTAGGGTTGTTACCTTCTTCCTGAATCTAGATCGTGCGTAGAGTTGAGTCGTAAGTGTTCGTCTATAATATTCACCTTGTTTTTTCAGTGATGCCTTCGACTAGGAAGCAAACTATTAGTAGACGACTTGATACAGCAACGGGAGAGGGTACCAGTCAGGTGCCCCAAGTCAGAACAGGACAAAGTGAGGCTCAGAGTGAGATGCCCTATCATACCTCATCTACTCCATATCCTCCAGAGGATATTAGAAGGCACCCAGTGCCTCCAGTTCCTCCGTCTGGCACTCCAGACCAGGATATGCGGAGTGCTTTGCAGTTATTGACTAGCTTGGTAGATGCTCAGGCTCAGAGGCAGAATACAGGTGCTGCTGAGAAACCAGTTAGTACAAGAGTTCGTGATTTTATTAATTTAGACCCTCCAGTGTTTACCGGATCAGACCCCAAGGAGGACCCACAGACTTTTATTGACCAGGTTCATCGTACACTGCGGGTTATGCATGTTAGTGATATAGAGGCAGTAGAGTTGGCTTCTTATCGGCTACGGGATTTAGCGGTTCTCTGGTATGATAGTTGGGAGAGATCCAGGGGTCCGAACGCTCCTCCAGTTGTGTGGAAGGAATTTTCTGAGGCCTTTCTTCGTCACTACTTGCCAGTTGAGATACGACGAGCTAGAGCTGATAAGTTCTTGAACCTTAGACAAGGTAATATGAGTGTGCGAGAGTACAGTATGCAGTTCGATTCTTTTGCAAGGTATGCTCCCCATATGGTGGCCGAGATGAGTGATAGGGTGCATTTGTTCGTGAACAGATTGGGACCACATCTGATAAATGAGTGTACAACAGCCTCCTTGATGGAGGGCATGGATATTTCCCGTATTCAGGCTTATGCCCAGACCCTAGAGGATTGTAAGTGCCAGCAGAGGGCAGTTAGGGAGCAGGATAGGGGCCAGCATAAGAGGGCGAGATTTACAGGGTATTCTGATGACTTCAGAGGCAGCGTCAGGCCACAGTTTTCGAGGAGTTTGGCGCCACCTGTAGCTAGTGCTCCTCCACAGTTTCAGAGGCCTCGATATGATCGATCCTATTCTGGTCCAGGTCAGAGTTCACGGGCATCTGGCTCGCAACATCACAGGGATACTAGTCAGATGAGACCCCCAACACCACATTGTGATTAGTGCAGCAAGGCCCACTTTGGACTGTGCCGTCGAGGTTCTGATGCATGCTATTCGTGCGGACAGCCTGGCCATATGATGCGGGATTATCCTAACAGAGGAGGTGATGGTATGGCTCAGCCGACTGGATCTGTGTCTGGTTCTTCCTCATCTGTTCGACCTCCAGCATGGGGTTTTCAGCAGTCGACAAGTCGTGGTAGGGGTAGAGGTGCAGTGCCGAGTTCGAGGGGTGGTCAAAATCGAACCTATGCTCTAGTAGGTCGCCAGGATCTCGAGTCGTCTCCAGATATTGTTACAGGTATTTTATCTGTGTTTTCTTATGATGTATATGCGCTGATTGATCCGGGATCTACATTATCATATGTTACACCCTTTGTGGCTAATAAGTTTGGCATTGAACCTGAATTGATAAGTAAACCCCTTGCGGTATCTAATCCGATAGGAGATTCTGTGATTGTTAGAAGGGTATATAGAGGTTGCACTGTGATGATTTGTAGTCGTCAAACCTCGACAAATTTATTTGAGTTAGAAATGGTTGATTTTGATGTGATAATGGGAATGGACTGGTTGGCCTCATGCTATGCAAATGTTGACTGTCGTACGAAGATGGTTAGGTTTCAATTTCCTGGTGAACCCATCATTGAATTGAAAGGGAATATTGCTACACCAAAAGGTAGGTTTATTTCCTATCTTAAGGCAAGGAAAATAATCTCAAAAGGTTACATTTATCATCTCGTTCACGTTAGGGATGCAGAGGCGAAACCGCCTACTTTACAATCAATCCCTATGGTCAACGAATTCCCAGATGTTTTCCCAGATGAACTCCCAGGCCTTCCTCCTGAAAGGGAGATTGAGTTTAGCATTGATGTTTTGCCTGACACTCAACCGATCTCTTCCTCCATACAGAATGGCCCCAGTAGAGTTGCGAGAGTTGAAGGTGCAGTTGAAGGACTTGCTGGATAAGGGATTTATTAGGCCTAGTACTTCACCTTGGGGTGCACCAGTCCTATTCGTGCGGAAGAAAGACGGGTCGTTACGGATGTGTATCGACTATCGACAGTTGAATAAGTCTACTATAAAGAACAAGTATCCACTTCCAAGAATTGATGACCTGTTTGACCAACTCTAGGGTCCAAGTATTTCTCAAAGATTGATTTACGTTCAGGGTATCATCAGGTGAGGGTTAAGGAGAAGGATATTCCAAAGACGGCCTTCCGGACAAGATATGGGCACTTTAAGTTCTTGGTGATGTCGTTCGGGCTAACAAATGCCCCAACAGCTTTTATGGATCTCATGAATACTATATTCAGGCCCTATCTTGATGTGTTCGTGATTGTATTCATTGATGACATTCTAGTGTATTCTCGTTCGGAGACGGAACATGCGGGCCACTTGCGGATAGTATTACAGATGCTTCAGGATCGTAAGTTATATGCGAAGCTCTCCAAATGTGAATTCTGGCTGAACTCAGTAGCATTTCTTGGCCATATGATATCTGATGAGGGTATTAGTGTCGACACTCAGAAGATCGATGCAGTAAAGAATTGGCCGAGACCTACAACACCATCAGAAGTCCGCAGCTTCCTAGGGCTAGCAGGATATTATATGCGGTTTGTAGAAGGGTTTTCCTCTATATCATCACCATTGACTAAGTTAACACAGAAAGCTACCAAATTCCAGTGGTCTGACACTTGTGAACGTAGTTTTCAGGAGCTGAAGAATCGATTGACATCCGCACCAGTTCTCACTCTTCCTGAAGGAACAGAAGGTTATGTGGTATATTGTGATGCCTCAGGGATAGGTTTGGGGTGCATATTGATGCAGCGTGGGAATGTGATTGCTTATGCATCAAGACAATTGAAGAAGCATGAAAAGAATTATCCAACCCATGATTTGGAATTGGCTGCAGTAATATATGCTTTGAAGATATGGCGGCACTACTTATACGGCGTCCAAGTTGACATCTACACAGATCACAAGAGTTTACAATACATCTTCAAGCAGAAAGAGTTGATTTGAGGCAGCGTAGGTGGCTTTAATTACTGAAAGACTACCACGTCGAGATATTGTATCATCCCGGTAAAGCCAATATTGTGGAAGATGCTCTCAACCGTAAATCAATGGGAAGCTTAGTACATATTGAGGCAAGTAGATGTGGGTTGATTAAAGAGCTTCATCAACTAGCCAATATGAGAATCAGATTGTTAGACTCTGATGACGGAGGTGTTACTGTACAGAATACATCAGAATCATCTTTGGTAGCCGAGGTAAAAACATGACAATATGAAGATCCTATCTTAGTACGATTAAGAGAAAGCATTCAACAGTGTAAAAGTACGGCTTTTGGGATCGGAAAAGACGGGGCACTGAGATACTAGAGCCGATTGTGTGTGCCTAATGTGACAAGGTTGCGAGAGAAGATTATGAATGAGATTCATCAATCCCGATATTCCATCCATCCCGGCTCGACAAAGATGTATCATGATGTCAAGGAGCAGTATTGGTGGGATAGTATGAACAAGTCTATTGTAGAATTTGTAGCCCAGTATCCCAATTGTCAACAAGTAAAGATAGAACATCAGAAACCCGGTGGATTGCTTCAAAATATAGAGATTCCGACCTAGAAGTGGGAGGTGATTAATATGGACTTCATTATTGGATTACCTCGCTCTTATCATAAGTTTGACTCAATCTGGGTGATAATTGATCGACTTACAAAATGTGCCCATTTTCTGCCAGTGAAGAAAACTTACACGGCTGAAGATTATGCGAAGTTGTATATCAAGGAGATTGTTAGACTTCATGGTGTGCCCGTATCTATTATATCAAACCGAGGAGCTCAATTTACGGCTAACTTTTGGAGGTCTTTCCAGAAGGGTTTAGGCACACAAGTAAATCTCAGCACTGCATTTCATCCGCAGACTGACGAACAGGCTGAACGTACCATTCAGACACTGGAAGATATGCTGCGAGCATGTGTTCTAGATTTTAAGGGGAATTGGGATGATCATCTTCCATTCATAGAATTCGCCTATAATAATAGCTACCATTCCAGTATTAAAATGGCCCCATACGAGGCAATATATGGGAGGAGATGTAGATCACCAGTTGGATGGTTTGAAGTTGGTGAAACAGAATTATATGAGCCAGATTGATTCACCAAGCTATTAAGAAGGTGAAAGTGATACAGGAGCGATTGAGGACGGCACAAAGCAGGCAAAAATCTTATTCTGATGTCCGACGTCGTGATCTAGAGTTTGAGGTTGGTGATTGGGTTTTCCTGAGGATCTCACCAATGAAGGGTATTATGCGTTTTGGGAAGAAAGGTAAGCTGAGTCCAAGGTATATCGGGCTGTATAAAATTCTTCGACGAATTGGACAGGTTACTTATGAGTTAGAATTGCCATCCGAATTGGAATTTGTCCACTCGATATTCCATGTATCTATGTTGAGAAAATGTATTGGAGACCCTTCTCGAGTCGTCCCTATCAAATATGTACAAGTTACAGAGGACCTATCATATGAAGAAGTGCCAGTGGCGATATTAGATCGGCAAGTTCGCAAGCTGAGAACAAAAGATGTAGCTTCCGTCAAAGTATTGTGGAGGAACAAAAATATGGAAGAAATGACATGGGAAGAAGAAGAGGAGATGAAGTCTAAATACCCTTACTTATTCCAGAATGAAGATAACAAGGATGCTGGTGGAAGACAGGATACATTGGAAAGTGAAACGGCTCTATGAGGTAAGAAATAATTTGAGAATACTCCTCCTTAATACAAAATGGTGATATGTAGATAATGTAAATGCGCATAATTCTTTGTGTATCCTTGTGAAGACATATGTTAGGCTTAATTACTTGCAAGTTTTGCTAGTGACCATTTTATAGGGGAAAATTGATCGGAAATTTCCATTGGAATCCACGATGATTTAAACTCCCCATAAACCCTTACATTCGAGGACGAATGTTCCTAAGGGGGAGGGTGTTACAACCCATATCCACATGTGTTAGTTCATGCCATATATTAGTTAACATAAATCCAAGAAGGAATTATCTTTGAGATGATAAGAAGTCAATCCTATTGGTCTTAAGTGATACAAGAGTGTATAAGGGTGATTAACAAGTATTAGAAGTTAAATGAATCAAGGATGTTGCAACTCATATTTTCAGGTAATCTAGTGGTGCTTAATACACTCAAGAGGTCATTTATTAAGGTATTTTAATCATATAATATCCGTATCATAAGTCTTGAAGTCAAACGAGTTATGAAACAAAAGTCGACAAAAGTTGTCGCAACTTAGGTTCATAATTTTACTTAAACATTAGGTCAAATGTTTCTAATCCTTTCTCCTAATTTACAAGGAATTACGGGGTGATATACCAACCAAATTAAATATCTATGAGTCTAATTTCCAACTCATTAAACCGTTCATCGATACGATCTTGGAGTAGAGAGATATTCGCATTTTCGCGAGACTGCGCCAAGCACCTCTCTATGGGGCCCACTAAGGCGGTTTAAGATATTTTGACCTATATAGGATGCCTCCAACCCGTTTTAAGTCATTTCTTCTCACTATTTTCAGATCTTAGAACCCTAGGAACATTCTCTCAAGGTTCTCTCAAGATTCAAGACCCAAAAAAAGGCAAACAACACAAATCAAGTGTCGGGAATTCCGTGGCGCTAGTAAGTCTCTTGTTCTTCTTGTTGTTTCTCATTTTTGTGTCATTCCAGCTCATGTGGGAGGTTGTTTTAATACTCCCTCATGTTCTTAATATCATTACTAGGTGATTTCAAGCCTTCTAAAGTGATTCTAATGCCGAAAAACACTAATTGATCGCTAGTTTCATTTTTTTGTTGTTGTGGCAGCATTGAAGGGATATTTCATGGAAATTTAAGGTCAAATTGGAGTTGTTCTTTCTTTATAAAGTTAAGTAACCTCTTACTCTATATGTATTTAAGATTATCCAAGTTGCGGCTAAGCCATTGAAGCTAGAACTTGTGAAATATATATCGAAAGGCTTGGTAATAATATTATTGTTTTGTGGACTGTTTTGCGTTGCTGTTGGGATGCATATTTTACTACTGTTTTGTGGAGTTTTGGAGGAGGAAGGGTGTGGAGAAACACCATATATATGTAGGGTTGTGGGATGATAGTTATTCGTAACATTTTCGGGTCGTTTGACACGACTACGGTGGTCGTCGTATGTATGGAGTGATTAGGCTGTGCGTGGACTATTTTGGGAGGCTCAATATGTTTATTATTGATGTTGTTTGGGATGTTTGGTGATTGTTTTGAATGGTGTGAAGTCATATATATAGGGGAGGTGCTGTCCGTTTCATCGTAAAATAGGTTGTGGTCGATACATAATAGTTATGACGCTTAAATGATAACGATAGTATCGTTTCTCTTATTGTAGACTAAGGAGTTTTGACAATTGCATAGCTTGAGATTGGGGCAGTATATACAAGGTATGTGAGGCTATCCCTTCCCTTCGTTTGCACGACTCCGATGGTACATAATGTAATGAACGAGCTTCCAAGATACTCTACTCTTAGAAGCTAGCAGTACTTACATTGTTTTCCCTCTTATGGAACGATTGATGTTAATGTTGCTTCTCTTATTCTTATGTTATCAATGTTGTTGGTACTTTCTGATTCTTATAAGGTTCATAGTGAAGAGTTAGTCCTAATAACGTGTACAGAGGATACCGACCTTACGTCACTCCGAAAGGTTTAGAATGTGATTCCATGAGTCGAGCATGCATTATATATATGTATCTATTTTACTCTACCGAGCCACGCTATAGTTGGCCGGGTACGGCACCTATTGTGCAACCACTGATCAGTTGGGTTTTACCGAGCTCCACGTGGCCGGGTACGATTCTACCGAGCCTTATGATGGCCGGGTATATTTTTTTTACCGAGCCTATTATGGCCGGGTATGATATGATGATGATGATGCCCACAGAGGCGAATGTTTTAAAGGTTTATGTATTTATACATATGTATCATGCATTTCATGTCAGTAGCCCTCAGAGGTACTAAGATGTTACAAGTTGTATATTCTCTATCCTTGCTTACATTACTGATCATATTTATGGTTCCCTGCCTTTCATACTCAGTACTTTATTCGTACTGACGTTCTTTTATTTGTGGACGCTGCATGTCATGCTGCAGGTCCTGATAGACAGGCAAGTGTAGCTCCCCCACCACAGTAGGCTGTCCAATTCAACGGTGATTGGCGAGATCCCTTCTCCGGACTTGCCTTGGTCTTGGTATGCATATTTGTTATAGACATAATGGGTATGTCGGGGCCCTGTTCCGGCTATGTTGCAGCACTTATGTTCCTTTAGAGGCTCATAGACAAGTGTCGACTCATTTATAGTTTGGTATGCCTTGTCGGCTAGTTTTTGTTGTATAGTCTTTCATAGTAGCGTGGTAGCTCATACCTTATATGTGGTTTCTTGATTGTCTGGTCATCCCCTGCTATGTATGCTCATGCCGTCATATCTCATTGCTGGTTGTCCATGATCCAGGTCTACCATTTATATTGATTTCGTCAGCCCTAAAAGATAATAAATAAGGTTAGATGAAATGTATGTTGGTGCTCGGCAAGTATGGTCGGGTGCTAGTCATGGTCATCCAGTTTGGGTCGTGACATCTTTGAGTTATTTTCTTGTAACATTATTATTATATTGTTATGAACTATGGCTGGTTAGTGGATTCGGACTCTGACCCTTATTCCAGCTCGTCACTACTTTCAACCTAAGGTTAGGTTTGTTACTTATTGAGTACATGGGATAGGTTGTACTCATAATACACTTCTATACCTTGCATACAAATATTGGATGTTGATGTTGCTATGTACGGCGGGAGCTGGATTTGAAGATGTACTTGTATTCCTGTTATCGCTATCACTTGTCCTTAGTAGCATTAGCTTCGAGTTCTGTTCATTTACATTTCAAATAGATGTTGTACTTATTTCAATTCAGTTGTGTAAAAATTCAGATCTTAGAAGCTCATGATTTGTGCTACCAGTCCTTGAAAAATTCTTGTATAAAAGTAGTTGTATTGTCATTTCTTCTCCTAATCAATCTCATTAAATTAGATAGTTGTTAATTGGATTACCTAGTGGGTTGGGTTGGGTTCCATCACGACTAGTTGGATTTTGGGTCGTGGCAAGTCGGTATCAGAGCTCTAGGTTCATAGATTGTACGAGTCATGAGTAAGTGTCTAGTAGAGTCTTACAGATCGTTATGATGACATCCATACCTATCTTCGAGAGGCTACAGGGCATTTAGCTTAAACTTCCTTTATTTCTTTCCTTAACATGCGACATTGATTCAGCTTGAAGTGTAACTCTTTTAATTCTTTCCACACACTCGTATGCGCATGTGAACGCTCGGTATCAGCTGTGAATCGACGACTTATAATTCTATGGATGAGGTGTGAGATGTGATTTTGGTGTTCTGATGATGGGCCGCTCTGGAGGACTTAAGGCTAGGTTTTGACAGTAGCTTGAGCATAGAGATTTCGATCGGGTGAGCATGTGCTTTTGGATTTATAAGTCTGGTAGTGTCCTTATTAGTGGAAGTTATGGCTCGATGAGTGGTTGGATGGCTATATGATGAGTATTATGTGACTGCGGGATATGTTTAGCTGGATTAAGTGTGACGAGAAGAGTTTGCTTGAGATGTAAAAAGGACTATTGGGTGCTTGATTTATGTCTTGATGTGACGTATAGACTCGAGTTAAGAGTGTATTGGAGGATCTTTCATGTTGTCTAACTGTGGAACGAATTTGGTTCTCATGCCTTGTTGGCAAGTTGAGACTTAGAAAGATTAAGTGATTGCATCATAGTTGTGGCTTTGAAAGGGTATAAAGAGAAGTCAGGTTGAGGCTAAGCAAGTGGTTATAACTTGCGAGGTAATCTACAGATATGTGATTTTTATGATGTTGTGTGGAGGCTTTATTTTATATTAGTGGGTTATATTTGTGCAATTTGAGTTTGGATCGGTTATAATAGTTGACTTGACCGTCACGAGGATGAATGAGAGATTTGCAAATAATTTGAGGTATTAGATAGTTTGTGTTACATGAGCTTATGAAGGATTTAGTTGAATCTCACTACGGTATTATGGCAATATAGGGGTATGCTCATTGTAAGTTATCAGATGTTTTATTCCATGGCTTTGAGCCAGGTGAGGTAGTCTACTATCGACGAGTTGATTACATGGTTACGTATTGTATTGTATTTGGTCTGAGGCATACTTGTGGATCAGCTATGACTTGCAGAGGCTGGTTTTGAGGATGACTTAAGCAAGGAAATTTCTGGATACATGGTGTATTACACTTTATGGGTATATGGAAATCACTAGATGATTTGAGTTTTTTATTCGTGACAGATATAGGGTGTATGGAGTAGGGATTCACTTAGTTGCTTAGAGATGTGGATTACTTCTTAGGGTGTTGGTGTGCTAATGGGGCACATGTCATTCGGTCCGTTTGCTCGGTGCAATTGATAATTGAGTAGAGTGTAAGACTCTCGAGAAAGTTCTAATGGATTTAATATTTATATATGACATTTGAGAATTTTCTGAATTTGTATATGGCTAGAACCTAAGATTTACATTAGATGGTATCGAAACTCATGGTATTTCTATATCATTTTGGATTACACATTTAAGTATCATGAAGGTGAAGGAAATGACTCTAGACTCACAGAAGGTCTCTTTAGAGTATGTGTCTCGGTTGTGGTACTTTTGGGATGCTTAAGGGGGAATATGGCGGCTTATGGGCCTTAGGGCGGTGTGATTTTATTCTAGGATCTCGTGAGGTGAATTTTGGTTAAGGATTGTGGTGTTCTTCCAAGGAGAAGTGTCACCTTGAGGGTAATTCAAAAGGAACTAGAAGAAATATGATAATTTAGTAGTAGGTTGGATCAACATGATTATGGGCATGATCGGTTCTTTGGTTACTTATGATGTGATGAGTCTCTATAGATGTTTCGTGGCAATGCTCTTGGGTTTTGGTGACTTGCGTGGCTTGGTTGAGTTAGAGGGATTTGGTTTTGGTAGCTTGGTTATGTGCAAATGAATTCCAAAGAGTTCTCGATGATTTCTATCACGGTTTGAGGTGGATATTTACTACTGGCATGAGGAACATATTGCGTATTAGGAACTTCTCCTAGATGAGATCAAATGGAAGGTTTATGACTAATCGCATATGTATTCTACTGGTGAATCAGAGTTGATCATGAGATTTTATGATGACATGATAAATGCAGTGTGTTGTGTAGGATTTAGATTTGCATATGCAAGGTCATGGTTTAGTTTTGAAGGGAATGTTATGAATTCTTAGACAACATTAATGGTTTCAGATGTCTAGATGAATGCTATCACTACTTGGTATTTCCTGAGAAGGGTACTCATTTCAGGAGGTGCATTGTGTTTGGACTTACGGATGCTTCATTGGTATTGCGGTGCTCGCTTGGTTGATCGACTGCTTTTTTTTTTTTCAAATTTTGCTATATGGAATGGAAGAATTATAGAAGTATTCCTTGTGGGATGATCGTGTGTGAGAGATGTGTTAGACATTCAGGCGGTGAAGTTGGGATCATATATGGTGATTCCTGTGCTCTATGGATTTGGAGACCGAGAGTTCTTAGGAGCATATTGTTTCGTGGATGTGGACTGTGAAAATGTGACTAAAGTTATCCAGAGGATGGTATGTATTATGGTTAGGTCATTGTGGTCCTTTGGAGAGTTATTTATCTATTTATGGATGACCACTGCTGATTTGGGGCCCATTGGCAGGCCTAATGAGGATGTGTATTCTACACCGGGTCAGATTTGTTAACTCTGAACTACTATTATTGAGGGATGTGCCATTCGGTTATAATTGATTTTTTTTTTGTATCTGATATGTTCTATGTGTTACTCTTCCATGCTACGAGGATTTGTGATTCGTTGGTTATATGCACACATGGTGCGGTTCTGTTTGGGCCTTATAGCGGAATTCGAGTGAGATGGTGATTGGAGTGTGGAATGTTTGATTGTGCCTTAGTTATAGTCTTTTCGGGTTGTGGTATATTGTGTAATTTGTGTTACACCCCGCAATATTACATCAATATTACATCCCGGAGTATTATATTACGATTGATGTTACGTCCTGCAGTATTAAGTTATGACAGTGTTGTACCCGACGCTTCGCAGTAATAAGTTATGACAATGTTGCACCCTGCAGTATTTTACGCTGAATTTGTCGTAAGGTAAATGACATCAGTCCAAGCAAAAGATTATTTGGGAATTATAAGGATTATGCTATTTCACAAGTAATTAGTAAATTCACAAAGGTGAAAGGGGAAGCAAGTCTAAGAAAACAAAATTTGTCAAGTTTGGCATTTTGAGATAAAATACGGCCCGAGCTAAAATACCTGGTATTTATGAACTAGTGCCATACAAGGTACTACATGCCACTGATAGTAAGGTGTACAAGGTATGTTAAAAAAGAGTAGTATTTAATTAAGTTGAGATAATTTTTAAATTATACGGATAATTGATCAATTACCGGGTAACAGGACATTACCCAGTTAACTAATAAGTGGATAAAAACTTACATCCCACCCCACCTCACGTGGTAAGAAGCCACGAAATTGGAAATGAATAATAGTAACTTTTGCCAGATGGCTAAATGATGGGAGTGGCTAAGCTTTAAAGTCTTAGAAGACCAAGATACCATATTCTGTATTTTGGTTTTCAAACCAAAAGATATTAGGTACAGAATCTTTGTCCAACCTTAAAAATTCATAAGCAAAGTCTTGATACAAATCAAAAGCATAAACCATACCCCTTCCAAACAAAGAAAAAACGTGATTCATTCCAAGAAGCAATAATCGTCCGTGAATTTTTACAAGAAAGGGCAAATTTTGCTCAACCACGAAGGTTCCCAACGGGATAATTATACGGAGTTGTTCCTACTCCAAGTATGTTAAGGCCCTCTCTTCTTTCTTTTGGTATGGTCCAAATTATACTGAAGAAACGAACAAATACATAGTTTCTATAAATTACTCTATTCATAGAAGCAGTAGGGGTGTCTATATTCTTGATTCCCCATGAGAATTATTATTATCTTTTGTTCATGGGTCTCAGAATAATACGCAGTTAGAAAAGTTTATCCGAAAAGAATATATCGAGATTATTATGTATTTTTCATGCATTTCACTCATTTTTACATGTGCATTAACCCATGACCCGATGGCGTTATATATGTGTATATATGTAAATATATGTATATGGGATATGGGAAAAGTTTATGGCGTTATATACGCACCACCACCTGATCAACTGGTATATGATGATGTGTTGCCCATAGTGGCTGAAATATGATTCAAATGGCATTATATACGTGTATATATGTATATATATATGTATATGGGATATGGGAAGGTTATGGCGTTATATATGTACCACCATCTGATCAGCTGGTATACAATGATGATTTTGCCCACAGTGGCCGATATGATATGATGGGATGCCCTCAGAGGCGGATGATGTTATGAAACATATACCTATGCACAACATGACATTCATGCGCATATGCATGACGCTAGAAGTAATTTATGATTTACAAAGTTATTCAAACTTATAGGTTGAGTCATGTACTCTATATTTCTTCCATGCCTCTTATGTATTTATTTATGTGCCTTACATACTTAGTACATTATTCGTATTGACATCCCTTTTATCTAGGGACGCTGCGTTTTATGCTCGCAGGTCCCGATAGATAGGTCGAGAGCCCTCCATGTAGGCTATCAGCTCAATGGAAGATGTTGGTGCGCTCCTTTTACTTCGGAGTTGCTTGTTTGGTTAGTATGTATTAGACATATATTTTGTGGTATGGCGGGACTCTGTCTCGACCTTTATGATATTTATGTATTCTTAGAGGCTTGTAGACATATGTCGTGTACGTGAAAGATTGTACGACCTTGTCGGCCTATGTTTTGAGTTTATAAATGATTATGCTGGCCTATTAGGCCCGTATATCACGTGTATATGATGATGTAATAAGAAAGATACATTACATTGGTATTCGGTTGAGTAAGGTATCGGGTGCCCGTCGCGGCTCATCGGTTTGGGTCGTGACAAAAGTGGTATCAAAACAGTTGTGTCCTAGGGAGAATACATGCCGTGTCTAGTAGAGTCTTGTTTATGGGTGTGTCGTGCACCATACTTATAAGCAGGAGTCTACAGGGCATTTAAGACTATCACTCTTTCTTCTTACCCTAGATCGTGTCGTAGAGCTCACTTATAAGAATTCAAGTCCCGAGCTTCTATTTTTATTCATAATAAGACGATGCCTACGTTTAGATAGATGATCGATAAGATATATAGCTATGGAAGTGTTGAATTAGAGGAACTCGACTTTGTATCATGCTTATGATAAGTAAATATGAGATCTTCAGCAGATCATGTGCGTACTGAAAGGTGTAAGCCTCTTGATAAGGAGCCTTAAGGTAAGAATGCCTATCCACCTTTATGGTGAAAGACAATAAGAGATTAAGAAGATACATACAAGTTTCAACAAGCAAAAGAAGCAAGATGAAAAAGGGTACGAGGCACCCAGTTAATGAAGGTTAACAGCGTTTATAATTGAGGCAGAGGAACATAAACTTTTTGAGTTATATTCAACAGTAACAGAGGTATGTACAATTGGTCACACCCATTTCAGTTATACCCTGTGGGGCCTAATAGGTATAGTTAAGATAAGGATGGGATATCAAGATCTGGCTGGGGTTAGAGTAACCCAAATTGGTAAATGGATTACTTTCATTCGTTGGCATTTCCGAAGGGTATTACAAATGTGACAATAGATCTTCTTGTGAGACACCCAGATAGTGCACCCTAGAATATTACGATTAGATGTGAATACTAGCATTTAGAAGATAAGAACTGAATGCCTGGATGGGATAAATATTACCTTAAGTGTGGCTCTCATCCCTAGTGGAGCGAGGATATTGAGTAACCCAAAGAGTCATTGGATGGAGCAAAGGGAAGCTAAAAGCGAAAGAATGTTGTATTGAAGTTTTCACAAGAAAAGAGATATGCAGAAATATTAGCAGAGTAATGTGAAGAGAGATAAGGAAGCATTATGAATAAGGTGTGATACATGGATGAAAATGGTAGAGTGTTACAGAACCTATAGTCAAATGAAGGAAGAGACGAAAGGTGATGGGCCTTAAGACAACGAAAGAGTTAAGGTCATAAGGTTATATCCTTATTTCGAGAAATAAGTTCGTGACTCCAACGCGACTACCATAGGGAAGAGTTAGTCCCCAGAGTAACAGAAATCAGTATGGATTGGTAAACAAGATAAACTAAATATGAATTAGGGACTGAATGATTGGAAAGTACTCGACATCATGGGAATTTCAGATTTCGTTCCGGTGGTAATAGAATGGACCACAGAAGAAGATTCACGATGAATTTAGAGAATATTCATTCATGGAGATGCTTCTCTAGAGCAAGCAATATGAGCAAATTTAAGCTTAAGATATTGTATGTGCCAGTTACGCTAAGTGTCACCCTCGCAAGTAAGGGAATTTGCCATCTTTGGTACAGAAGAATTGCTGCAAGGCTAGTAAGGTTGAGAAACGACGCCAAAGTTGAAGAGGTAAAACATCTATAGGTAGATCCTCTTGGCTTCAACTTTTAGTAAACCCTTTAAGGGGGAATATGGAGTAATGTGGCATTAATCTAGAATTAAGTGGTTCTAATGACTATGGAATGGTAAAGGAAGAATGCAATAAATGAAAGAGGAATGAGATGGAACTTATCCAAATCTTATAGATATGCTACGATTCAAGAATATTGTACAAACACGGCGTCAAGGAGAGGAAGTAAAGGTTCTTGCCTGAGCTATTATTAATAAATAAGGAGACAGTGCGAGATGTAAGTTAAAACAAAGTAAATAACCTAAGAAATATTACGAGGAATATTGATACGAGAATGGGCCAATGAGTAGTTAGTAATTGGTCAGGAAGATCCCAGTTATGGCTAAACAGGAGGTTACAAACTAGTCATCAGATCGTGTAAGATAAACATAGTAGAACCCAACATGGAGAATTCAGCCTCGGAGAATATCATTATAATACCTGAGATATATTCAAACAAGAGTCGGGATAGTTAAAGGTACCGTATGAGTGTTATGGGGATAAAAGAAAGTTTCACTAGGAAGGCAGTCAAAATATCAGTTCAGAAGCAATCACACAAGCATAAGGGCATGGAAGTAAGCAACTGCAAATGATTATAGGCAAGTAAGGACATAAAAAAGGTCCGTAATAAGCTCACAACTTTACGAGAGTCAAGGATTCTACATAAGTACTACGACGAAAGACTAGCTGAGGAGATAAGAAGGAAGGCTTTAACTTTAGCACAACGACCTAAAGAGCAAATGGCCGTGTAACAACAATCTCACAACAACATTGTAAGCATTCCAAAGGAAAGTGGCACCTACTGTGGTTAATAAACGTGAAGTAAGAGTTAAAGGTAATATTCGAGATCATATGAGTTGTATAAAAACTTTGGCAAGTGTGGGAACTAGGATAAGCTAAGTATGGATGCAACGAGGGGGGAGAAAGACCAGGAAAACTAATAGCTTACGTTGAAAGAAAGCTAAGATAGAACAAAAGAATTATTTGATCAATGATGTAGAGTTAGTACGTTATAGATACACTCAAGATTTTGGAGCATTATCCAGGAAGCATATTTGTTGACAATCATACAACCATAAAAGACTCCGGTATAAGTTAAAAAAAGAATTAATCCCAGGGCATAGACAAAGGATTGAATTGTTAGAAGATGGTATCATGGATATTCCATAACGCCCATGAAAGGCTAAGGTAATAACTCATACCATGAGCTAAAAATCGGAAGATAGCCTAAGCCTACGTAAAGGCTAATCAGAAGGAAGAGGAAACTAAAGAATTACATCACCTAAGTAAATCAGGAGTCTGATTATTGGACCTAGAAAAATTATAGAAGTTGTGCTGGAGAAAATGAAAGAATCACTCTTAATATTAGATGTTCCAGAGAAATAACACAACAACCATAATCTATTGTGGCTCTACAAGGAAGCTAGTTAGAAGAAGTAACAGCCTCATAAGAAGTCAGTACAAAGCTCCCACCGGATTGTGTATGTACCAGAGGTGTGAGTATTATAATAGAGCTTCAAGTTATGGACGTGAATTACACCTAGGTGGAAGGGAGGTTATGAAGGAGATAAAAGATATGATACGAGATTTTAAGTAAGTAAGGTAAAAGTGAACAACGTACGAGATACTGAAATACAGAAAGTTGTGAATAGTCCATACTTCGAATAGAAGGTTATAAGCATGGGGATCCAATAACCGGGAATGATAGTGGCATCGTCACCGGCATGTCTTCCAACCTATGGTTTCTAAGTACTGAGAGATCTAGTTAAGAGAGTATAGAAGAATCGGAGACGAGGCGATGTATCGCCTAACGTTCCAGAATAACATAAGGAAATCTATGGTACAAGCAAGTTGAACGAAAATTGCGAGTATTATAAATAGATATTTATAGGTCGCAAGCTTAAGTATGGTAGAGCGACAAAGTTGTAAGAAAACATGAGTAAAAATGAGGAAAGGCAAGTGAAAAGGTGACGAGGATGGATAAGTCCTCAGGAGTAAGTCCATAAAAACAAGAGAGACAATGGTTTCTCTAGGTTATTGAAAGTTCAGTATAGCCTAAATGAACTCAAAGGAATCTAAGATTAATAGCATTTAGAAAGAATGAAATGCTGACCTAGTAATAAAATGAGAGGATAATTGTGACAAATAAAGGATGACGTTTGGGCCTTCGTTTGAATAATGATTTGAAAAAAAGAAGATGAGAAAGAGAAATTTTTTTTACTGGCGGCACAAAATCAAGATACCCCCATAAGGTGAATCATATTGAGACACTATGAAATATGATTATGGAAATCACTTCAAATAATCCTAAATACAACTTAAGCCCTAGCAGTAATGTATTACGTCAGAAGTTTCAAGTCTTAAAGTAAAGGATTATAGATCAACATTGAGGCGAATCAACAATAATCAAATATAAGTTACAAACTATGACATGAGATTAGGCCATGATTCTTAAGACGAACGGTAATGAAGGGGCATTAAAGGACTGAGATTTATACCTAAAGGGTAGGCAACAAAAGTAACTAGGAACTTGCTAAGCATACCTCAGCAAAGGTGGATTGAAGCAAAAAAAATTATGGTATAGTATAACCCATGTAAATGCAGTAAAGTCATGTGGATGGGTAACTAGATCTATGAAATAAGATATGGCCATATTCACAAGTTCTACAAAGTATCGAGCAAAGGACTTCAGTATACCTATAGAGGCCTAGAGAGGTATCCTATTAAGCCTTATATATACAAAGTAAGGCCTAGAGACTAACTAAAAGATAAAAGGAAAAAAGAAAGATGAATCGCATAAGTGCACCTATAAAGCTAGGGTCATATAGGCTTCATGACAGGAGGTAACAGAAGTTGCAAGATTAGGAAGATTTCGACCACATGTCATGATATGAGCAAAAAGACTAAAGGGGGGAATACCCTAGACTTTGGGTTTATATACAGAGAAACTGCTTAATGGCAAGAAGAGTATTAAGGTATTCACAATACCTATAAGATACGAAAATGATAAGAGCATCAGTCAACATTCGATGACGAATGTTTCAAAGGGGGGAATGATGTTACGCCCTGTAATATTACGTCAATATTACATCCCACAGTATTATATTACGATTGATGTTACATCCTGCAGTATTAAGTTACGACAGTGTTGTACCCTACAGTATTACATTCCAATGATATTACACTTCGCAGTAATAAGTTACGACAGTGTTGCACCCTACAGTATTTTACGTTGAAGTTGTCGTAAGGTAATTGACATCAGTCCAAGGAAAAAATTATTTGGGGATTATAAGGATTGTGCTATTTCACAAGTGATTAGTAAATTCATGAAGGTGAAGGGGGGAGCATGTCTAAGAAAACAAATTTTGTCAAGTTTGGCATTTTAGGATAAAATACAGCCCGAGCTAAAATACCCGGTATTTATGGACTAGTGCCATACAAGGTACTATATGATCATGATAGTAAGGTGTACAAGGTATGTTAAGAGAGAGTAGTATTTAATTAAGTTGAGATAATTTATAAATTATACGGGTAATTGATTAATTACAGGGTAACATGACATTACCCAGTTAACTAATAAGTGGATAAAAATTTACATCTCACCCTCACCTCACGTGGTAAGAAGACAACAAATTGGAAGTGACTAATAGTCACTTTTGCCAAATGGCTAAATGATGGGAATGACTAAGCTTTAAAGTCTTAGCAAACCAAGATACCATATTCTGTATTTTGGTTTTCAAACCAAAAGATATTAGGTACAAAATCTTTGTCCAACCTTAAAAATTCATAAGCAAAGTCTTGATACAAATCAAAAGAAAAAACCATATCCCTTCCAAACAAAAAAACTTGATTCATTCCAAGAAGCAATAATCGTCCGTGAATTTTTACAAGCAAGGGCAAATTTTGCTCAACCACGAAGGTTCCCAACGGGATAATTATACGGAGTTGTTCCTACTCCAGGTATGTTAAGGCCCTCCCTTCTTTCTTTTGGCATGGTCCAAATTATACTGAAGAAACGAACAAATACATAATTTTTATAAATTACTCTATTCATAGAAATAGTAGGGGTGTCTATATCCTTGATTTCCCATGAAAATTATTATTATCTTTTGTTCATGGGTCTCAGAATAATATGTAGTTGGAAAAGTTTATCCAAAAGGAATATTGAGATTATTATGTATTTTTCATGCATTTCACTCATTTATACATGTGCACTGAACCATGACTAGATGACGTTATATACGCGTATATATGTATGTATATATATGTATATGGGATATCGGAAAAGGTTACGACGTTATATACACATCACCGCCTGATCAGCTAGTATATGATGATTATGTTGCCCACAATGGCTGGAATATAATTCAAACGGCGTTATATATGTGTATATATGTATATGGGATATGGGAAAGGTTATGGCATTATATACGCACCACCACTTGATCAGCTGGTATACGATGATGATTTTTCCCACAGTGGCCGATATGATATGATGGGATTCAGTGGGAGGCGGATGATGTTATGATACATGTACCTATGCATGACATTACATTCATACGCATATGCATGACGCTAAAAGTAATTTATGATTTACAAAGTTATTCAGACTTACAAGTTGAGTCATGTACTCTATATTTCTTCTATGCCTCTTATGTATTTATTTATGTGCCTTACATACTTAGTACATTATTCGTACTGACGTCTCTTTTACCTGGGGAAGCTGCATTTCATGCCCACAGGTCCCGATAGACAGGTTGAGAGCCCTCCATGTAGGCTATCAGCTCAGCGAAAGATGTTGGTGCGCTCCATTTGCTTCAGAGTTGCTTGTTTGGTTAGTATGAGTTAGACGTATATTGTTTGGTATGGTAGGACTCTATATCGACCTTTATGATATTTATGTATGCTTAGAGGCTTGTAGACATATGTCGTGTACGTGAAAGATTGTATGGCCTTGTCGGCCTATGTTTTGAGTTTATAAATAATTATGTTAGCCTATTAGGCCCGTATGTCACATGTATATGATGATGTAATAAGAAATATACGTTATATTGGTATTTGGTTGAGTAAGGTACCGGGTTCCCGTCGCGGCCCATCGGTTTGGGTCCTGACAATTTGCTTCTCCATTGTTATGGTCAGGAACTTTGTGTACTTTATGTCGAATTGCGCGCGATTATTTATTTTGAGCATGGTAGCTTGATGTATTTCTTATGCACCTATGTTTGGATGGGGTAGCGCATTGCGTCATAGTTATGTTGGTATATGATCCTTTGTGTTAGATTCGTGTGTGTCTGTTCTACCATGTATGATGGGTTCATATCATTGCGGTTTGTGGTGTTACTTGTTGAGCTTGAAGGACGGTTCTCTCATTTGAGTCATTTTTTATTTTTTGAGTGCATTTTAATTGTTGCATATTGGTGCACGGATTGCACAGTTTGTGGCTCTAGGTAGTATTGGTGTGGCATGTCAGTAGAGTAGCTTGTATTTGATAAAATGAGGCCGTCTAAACTAGAATGGGTGCTATCAGATTTGAGTAAGGTATGTTTGGAAGAATAATATCAGAAGTCAGCTTATGACTTGGCTTTGGTTCCTGTCGAACGCGAGAGAGCTCCATACCTCATTGATTTGATGAGTGGTTAAGAGTTTTTACATGTTTCTTTCATCATTGACAGTGTACAAAGTTCAGAACAAGATTTTTGTTGATATGAGATTTGTTTTTGGTGTCGAGTTGGTTATCGAGTAGCTATTACGGTCGAAATTTATTGCTATGAGTATTTGATTTATGTGGTATATCATATGATTGTGCCTTGGGTTATGGTCATGACTTGATGCAGCTTGTTCAGACTTATATAGTTTATAGATGCAAGATTCGGGTCTTACAGGAAATTTCAGATGTTGGAAACAGGATTTTGAGGTTTATGGGCTAATGTTGAATTAAAAATCTCCATTTAGGTTGTGTTGTCAAGCTTATATGGATTAGAGTGACATGGGATTACCCCCGGGTATGTGCATGGTAAAGTTACATAGTGATTTGATGGCTTTGGAACGACTCTTGGCATATTCGAGGACGAACGTATGTTTAAGTAGAGGAGAATTTAACGACTCAGCCGATCGTTTTGAGCATTTGCATTCCATTCAGTTATTTGAAGTCTTGAGTAGCATCGTATGATGTATTATGACTTGTGTGAATCCTCGGTTTTGGTTTTTAGGTTATTCGGAATTGATTAGGAAGAATGATTCTCAACTAGGAAGCTTTAAGTTGGAAGAGTTGATCAACTTTGACTTTTTAGTACTTGGCCTCAGATCAGAGTTTTGATGGTTCTGTTAGGTTCAGATGGTGATTTTGGACTTAGGCGTATGCCCAAATTTACATTTGGATATTTCTAGAAGGTATTGGCACTATTTGGCGAAAGTTGAAAATGTGAAGGTTTGGAATGTTCATAAGTTTGATTGGGAGTTGACTCTTATGATATCGGGTTTGAATTGTGGTTTTGGGTATTGGAATATCTTCGTTATGTTATCTGGGACTTGTGTGCAAAATTCGAGTTCATTCCGAGATGATTTGATAATGTTCAGCACGAGTTTTGAAAGTTGAAAGAGTCAAAGTTCATTAAGTTCGATTTGAGGTGTGTTTCATGGTTTTGATGTTGTTATGTATGATTTGAGGCCTTGAGTAAGCCCGTGTTATTTTATGGGACTTTTTGGTATGTTCGGATGGGGTCTCAAGGTTCTCGGGTGAGTTTCGGATAGGTTTGGGTTGTGTTGTGCTCTTTTTGATGTCGTTTCTTCAATCATAAATGGTACCATATTTAGTAAATATGCTCCAAATTCTTATTTGATTTAAGCATTAGATCCGTATCAAAATTTTTGAACTATAGCAACTGGAATCATCAAATTTCGACATCGTATGAAGAATTTATGGTCATTTTAATAAGAATTGATTTGCTAGATTTTTTCAGATTAATTAGAATTGCCACTGAATTATATTAAAAATCTACACTATTTTCAAATATTGAAACCAACATATCTCCATCATTATAAGTTCAAATAGAGTGATTCAAAAGCCTAACTTGACTGGAATTTCACAAGGAATCCATTGGAGGCATCAAATGTGTGTTTTGAGATCGTTTGTCACATGAAAACGAGGCAGAATAGCTAGGCACAAATATTTAATATCGGGGGTTTGTTCATTTGGTCATATTTTGAGTTGGGGAGCTCGAATTTATGCAATTTTTGAGGTGATTTTTACCATATGGATTGAGATAAGTTTTCTCTACTCGATTTTGGTTATATTTCGTGAATCTATCTTCGTTTTTGGTAATTGGATTGTAATTTTAAAGAGAAAATTGAGAGTTTTGTCCAAAATTTCATAGAGTGAATTTTTGAGTTTTCAACATCGTTTCGGAGTTAGATTTGGGTGAAACTGGTATGGTTGAAATCGTAATTAAATGGGTTATCGAATTTTGTGAATTTCATCATGCTCCAAGGTGCAAGCATGTGTTTGACTTTTTGGTTGACTTTGGGGTTTTTATTAAAGATTCGACCTTTATCATTTGGAATTGTTTTATTAAGCATTATTTGATGTTCTTGAGTTGCTATAGGAGGTCGGTACGCATGAGATGATATTTTTTGAGGCAAGTAACACTTCTAAACTTGGTGCTGAGGGTAAGAAACCTCGAATTACGTATTATGTGATTGATATTGAGGTAACGCGCATGATAGGTGACCGGTGTGTGGTCATGCACCGTATGAATTGTTATTTAGTCGATTCCATGAAACTGTATAGCTATCTTATGCGAACAAACTCTATGTGTTAGAGCACTTGAACTGTAATTTATACTAGAAATCATGTTTAGGTAAATGATGGTACTATTGGGACCCACAGTGATTGTTCCTTGTTGTTGAATTATTTGCTTAATTATAGTTATGCACTCAATCACATTCATCTTTACGTATCATATCTCAGTCTCTGTTATCGTATGTTGTCACATCTTGTATCACCGATTAGGGCTACTTAGCATGAGTGTTGTGAGCCCTGTGACGACCCTGCCGGTCGTCTCATGAGTTACCACTCTATTTCCCTCATTTCTACTTCTTTATGCTTCGTTGTCCGTGTTTTGTGGTATCGGGTTGGTCGGATTGAATCCGGAATGGTTTTGGTAAGGTTTGAGACACTTAGTCTCTTTTAAGGAAGTTTAAGTTGGAAAAGTCAACTGGATATTGACTTATGTGTTAGAGTGCTTGGATGTGAGTTTCGATGGTTCGGTTAGCTTCGGGAGGTGATTTGTGTCTTAGGAGCGTGATCGGAATGGACTTTGGAGGTTCGTAGTAGATTTAGACTTGAATTGGCGAAGTTGATATTTTGGCGATTTCTGGTTGATAGGCGAGATTTTGATATAAGGGTCGGAATTGAATTCCGAGAGTTGCAGTAGCTTCATTGTGTCATTTGGGATGTGTGTCTAAATTTTCAGGTCATTCAGATGTGGTTTGGTTGGGTTTTTGATCAAAAGCGTATTTCGGAAGATTTTAGAAAACTTAGGCTTGAATCCAATGTGTTTTGGGTGATTTGATGTTGTTTGAGGTGTTTTGATGATTGGAATAAGTTTGAATAAGGTTTTAAGATATGTTGGTGCCTTTGGTTGAGGTCCCGGGGGCCTCAGGTGAGTTTCGGGTGGTCATTCGGACCATTTTGGAGTTGAGAAGATAGCAGAAATTGCAGGTTCAAATGTTGCAGAAATTTGCCTTTCGCGATCGCGAGGGGAGTCCCGCAATCGCGTAGAAGGATTTGAGAAAGCTGCCAGTTGTTCTTCGCATTCGCGAAGAGAGGCACGCGATCGCGTAGTATGGGAAGGTTGTTCATCGTGAACGCGTGAAGATAGTCGCATTCGCATAGAGTTAAATGGACCTGAGTCTTGGATGGATCTTTGTGCATCGCGAATGCGGAGGATTGTCTGCGACCCCGTAGAGTTAATTCACCGGGCATCGCGTTCGTGTAAGATTTATCATGTTCGCGTAGAGTAAAAATATAGGAAGCTGAGCTTTGTGCTTCGCGATTGCGAAGGTTCTCCCGCGATCGCGATGAAGGAAATATATGCCTGGGCAGAAATGTTTTAAACTCGTCTTGTCCGAGAATGTGGGTTTATTATCCTCTATAGTTGGTCGTTTTTAAAGATTTTGAAGGATATTGAAGAGGGATTCAAGGGGAAATGTTTGGAGGTAAGAATTTTGGACTTAAACTTGATTCTATTGTGAAATCTACCTAGTAAATCATGGAATCTAAGCCTAAAATTGAGGAATTAGGGCTTGTGATTAAGAGACTTTGAATGAGAATTTGAGGGGTCATTGAACTCCGATTTTTGTGTTGTTGATATGTATAGACTCGTGGGGAGATAAGCATTCCATTGATGTGAAAATTTCTGAATTCCGAGAAGTGGGTCCAGGGGTCGGGTTTGGCCAATTTTGGGATTTCTGGTATTTTCGATTGTTTTCGCTTGGGCTTTATTCCCTTAGCATATTTTGACGTCCTCGTTCTGATTTTGAATAGATTTGATGCATGTGGAGGCCGATTCGAGGGGCAAAGATGTCGCGGAGTAGTATTTTCACCGGTTTGAGGTAAGTAACCATTGTAAATCTGGAACTGAGGGTACAAACCCCAGTATTTGACTGGTTTTGATAAATGCGGTGATAAACATGCTAGGTGACGAGCGTGTGGGTGTGCACCAGTAGGGACTCTGACTTGGTCAGTCCCATAGCGACTATTAAGCCACGTAATTAATTTGGAAATCTTATATTATTCTATATTTCAGTCATTTATACTGTATTATGGGTAGTATGCCATGTTTAGGGCTTTGTGCCGACCTGTAGCAACCCTTAGGGGCATTTTGACTATTTTCCTCACTTTACTTGCTAGAAGCAAATCCTTAGTCATGTTTTACCTGCTTAAATGTTTAAAACTGGTTTTATTACTCTGCTCCTAATTGTGAGGACTATTTGGGCTGAGTTCCCTAATTTCTATTGTCGTGCCCGAGAGGCTGTGAGGTTAATGATTGAGAGAGGTTGAGAACCTAATTGTGAGGATAATTGTATATATGTGAGTTATGGATCAGGATGCACGCTGCAGCGATACTTATATGGATCGATCTACACGCCGCAACGATATATATATATTTGATCGGGCTGCACACCGCATCGGTATAACGCTTGGGCTGTAAGAGCCCGTCCGGAGTCTGTACACCCCCAGCGAGCGTAGTCGACTATAAATTACGGATCGGGCTGCATGCCGCAGCGGTTGCTATGATTTCTATTACTATGAGATATTAATGAGCCTGAGTGCTGAGAGCGAGTATTGGGTGATGAAAGTTAAGTCACGAGTGATTGAGAGGCTGCCTGAGAGGCCATATTCTGAGTGATACCTTGCCCGAGGGGCCCAATTATGATATTTTACTGATTTCACTCTTCTTTTAAAATAAGCCTCTATTGTAAAAATTACTAAGTATATGATTTCAAGTGTTTAAACTAAAATTTGATGATTTTATAACGAAACTAGTTTTAAACTGTGAAGTTGATCCTTATTCTGTTATTTTTTTCAGTTATATGATTTTTAACTGCTCATCACTACTTTCAGACCTTATTTACTTTAGTTACTTAATGAGTTGGCGTACTCACGTTACTCCCTGCACCTTGTGTGCAGATCCAAGTGACCGAGAGGCTGAGTGAGCATCTTCAGTTGGTTCAGTTTATGTCAGGGATTTCGAGGTAGCTGCATGGCATTCGCAGCCCTGTTTTCTCCTTTCTATCATGTTATTTTCTGCCTTTTCTAGACTATTGATGTATTAGGTATTCAGACTTGTATTAGAGGCTCTAGACTCGTGACACTAGATTGTTGGGGCTGTGTAGGTTATTGTTATTTTTACTTTTCGCGTATCTTTTGTTGCCTTAACGTTTATAACGAATTTGGTATCTAAAATTTGCTTTAGAAAATGGCCTAATGTTAAAGGAAAAAGGGTTGTGGTTAATTGATTAGTTGGCTTGCCTAGTAATGTGATAGGAGCCATCACTACCGGTATTTGGTGTCGTGACAAGTTAGTATCAGAGCCTAGGTTACATAGGTCTCGCGAGTCATGAGCCGGTTTAGTGGAGTCTCGTGGATCGGTACGGAGACGTATGTACTTATCCTCGAGAGTCTGCAGAACCTTTAGGAAAAATTTCACATTCTTGAATTCTTATCGTACGTCTTTGATTCAGCTTGAAAAGTAACTCTTTAATTCCATCCACGCGTTTGTATGCGCGCATGAGTGCTCAGTATCCGATGTGCATCGATGGCTTGTGATTCCCCGATCAAGGGGCATGATATGATCTCTGTGTGTTGATGTTGGGCCATTCGGGAAGACTAAATGGTCTGTGTTCCACGAGCTTATGAAGGATTGAGTTTAATCTCACTATGGTATTACGAAAACAATAAAGTATATGCGTTATGAGTCATTGTGTATGTTTTGGTCTATGGCTTCGAGCCATGTGGGGGAGTCCACTATTAATTAGTCGATTTCACGGTTATGTGCTATATTGGTTCCAGTTTGAGGCGTGCGAGTGAATTAGTCAGCGACTTCAGCGCCAGTTACTTTACCACCACCCAACTAGCTAGGGGTGGAGATCAGTCAACCAGGGGCCGCCCTAGAAGGGGAGGTCAATCAGGTAGGGGTTAGGGTCATTTCTATGCACTTCCGGGAAGACCCGATGCTATTGCTTCAGATGCTATTATTACAAGTATTGTTTCACTCTGCCATAGAGATGCTTCTGTATTATTTGATCCCTGTTCCAAATTTTCTGATATGTCATCATACTTTGCATGTTATCTGGATACGCCCCGTGAGTCTCTTGTTTCACCTGTTCATGTATCTACTCTGGTGGGCGATACTGTTGTTGTAGACCATGTGTATTGGTCGTATGTGGTGACTATTGGGGGTCTGGAGACCCGAGTGGATCTTTTACTATTATGTATGGTGGATTTTAATATAATTTTGGGTATGGATTGGTTATCTCCGTGTCATGCTATTCTGGACTGTCATGCTAAAATAGTCACATTGGCTATACCGGTTGTGCCACGGATTGAGCGGCGAGGCTTGACCAATTATGTTCCCAGCAGAGCGATCTCATTCTTGAAAGCCCAGTGTATTGTTGGGAAGGGATGTCTTTCGTATCTAGCTTTCGTAAGGAATGTCGGAGTTGAGGTTCCCAGTATTGATTCTGTCCTAGTTGTGAAGGATTTTCCAGATATGTTTCCTTCAGACCTGTCGGGCATGCCACTGGACAGCGATATTGATATCGGTGTTGATCTGGTGCCGAGCAGTCAGCCTATTTCTATTCCGTCGTATCGTATGGAACCAGCGGAGTTGAAGAAGTTAAAAATACAGCTTCAGGAACTCCTTGATAAAGGGTTCATTCGTCCTAGTGTGTCACCTTGGGGTGTGCCGGTTCTATTTGTGAAAATAAAGAAGGCACAATGAGAATGTGCATTGATTATAGGCAATTGAACAGGGTAACAATTAAGAACAAGTATGCTTTGCCTCGTATTGATGATTTATTCGACCAGCTTCAGGTTGCAAGAGTGTTCTCCAAGATTGATCTTCGTTCCAATTATCACCAGTTGAAGATCAGGGACTTGGATATTCTTAAGACAGATTTTAGGACCAGATATGGTCATTATGAGTTCTTGGTGATGTCTTCTGGGGTGACTAATTCCCCAGCAGCGTTCATGCTTTTGATGAACAGTGTGTTTCGACCTTATCTTGATTTGTTTGTCATAGTCTTCATTGATGATATTCTGGTATATTCGCATAGTCAGGAGGAGCACGCGGAGCATCTAAGAGTTGTGTTACAGAGATTGAGGGAGGAGAAGCTTTATGGAAAATTCTCCAAGTGTGAGTTTTGTCTCGGTTCAGTGGCTTTCTTGGGGCACGTGGTGTCCAGCGAGGGTATTCAGGTTGATCCGAAAAAGATAGAGGTAGTGCAGAGTTGGCCTAGACCGTCCTCAGCCACAAAGATCGTTGCTTTCTTTGTTTGGCATGCTATTATCGCTGGGTTGTTCAAGGATTCTCATCCATCGCATCGCCCTTGACCAAGTTGACTCAGAAGGATGCTTCATTTGTATGGTCGGACGAGTGTGAGGAGAGCTTTCAGAAGCTCAAGATAGCCTTGACCACAACTCTAGTGTTAGTTTTGCCATCATCTTCAGGTTCATATACCGTGTATTGTGATTCTAGAGTTGGTATTGGTTGTGTGTTGATGTAGGAAGGTGGAGTTATTGCTTATGCTTCTCGTCAGTTGAAGCCCCATAAAAAAACTACCCCATTCATGATTTGGGGTTGGCTGCCAAAGTTCACGCATTGAAGATTTGGAGGCATTACTTGTATGGTGTGTCTTGTGAAGTTTTTATTGATCATCGTAGCCTCCAGCACTTGTTCAAATAGAAGGATCTTAATTTGAGGTAGCGAAGATGGTTAGAGTTGCTTAAAGATTATGATATCACTATATTGTATCATATAGGAAAGGCAGTGAGTATGGGGAGTTTGGCATATGTTCCAGTTGGGGAAAGACCTCTTGCAGTTGATGTTTAGGCCTTGACTAATTAGTTCGTGAGGTTGGATATTTCAGAGCCCAGTCGGGTATTGGCTTGTGTGGTTTCTCGATCTTCCGTATATGATCGCATCAGAGAGCGCCAGTATGATGATCTGCACTTGCTTGTCCTTAAGGACAGAGTTCAGCATGATGATGCTAGAAATGTGACCATTGGTGACGATGGGGTGTTGAGGATGCAGGGCCGGATTTGTGTGCCCAATGTGGATGGTCTTCGGGAGTTGATTTTGGAAGAGGCCCATAGCTCACGGTATTCCATTCATCTGGGAGCCGCGAAGATGTATCAGGATTTGGGGCAGCACTATTGGTGGAGAAGACTGAAGAAAGATATTGTGGGATTTGTAGCTCGGTGTCTCAATTGTCAGTAGGTGAAATATGAGCATCAGAGACGAGGTGGCTTGCTTCAGCAAATGGTTATTCCCAAGTGGAAGTGGGAGAGGATTACCATGGACTTTGTAGTTGGACTTCCATGGACTTTGAGAAAGTTCGATGCTATTTGGGTGATTGGGATTGGTTGACCAAGTCCGCACACTTCATACCTGTATATACTACCTATTCTTCAGAGTGGCTGGTAGAGATCTATATCCGGGAGATTGTTCGTTTGCATGGTGTTCCAATTTTCATCATTTCAGATAGGGGCACTCAGTTTACTTCGTAGTTTTGGAAGTCTGTGCAGCGAGAGTTGGGTAATCAGTTTGAGTTGAGCACAACTTTTCACCCTCAGACGGACGGACAGTCCGAGTGCACTATTCAAATATTGGAGGACATGTTGTGTGCTTGTGTCATTGATTTCGGAAGGTCATGGGATCAGTTTCAAATATTAGGGAGGATGTGACGATCCGGCTGGTCGTCTCATGAGTTACCGCTCTGTTTCCCCCATTTCTTCTTCTTTATGCTTCATTATCCATGTTTTGTGGTATCGGGTTGGTCGGATCGAATCCAGAATGGTTTTGGTAAGGTTTGAGACACTTAGTCTCTTTTAAGGAAGTTTAAGTTGGAAAAGTCAACTAGATGTTGACTTATGTGTTAGAGGGCTCGGATGTGAGTTCCGATGGTTTGGTTAGCTTCGGGAGGAGATTTGTGGCTTAGGAGCATGATCATAATGAATTTTAGACGTCCGTAGTAGATTTAGGCTTGAATTGGCGAAGTTGATATTTTGGCGATTTCTGGTTAATAGGCGAGATTTTGATATAAGGGTCGGATGGAATTTCGAAAGTTGCAGTAACTTCATTGTGTCATTTGGGATGTGTTTCTAAAATTTCAGGTCATTCGGACGTGGTTTGGTTGGGTTTTTTATCAAAAGCGTATTTCAGAAGATTTTAGAGAACTTAGGCTTAAATCCGATGTGTTTTGGGTGATTTGATGTTGTTTAAGGTGTTTTGATGATTGGAACAAGTTTGAATAAGGTTTTGAGATATGTTGGTGCCTTTGGTTGAGGTCCTGGGGGCCTTGGGTGAGTTTTGGGTGGTCATTCGGACCATTTTGGAGTTGAGAAGATAGTAAAAATTGCAAGTTCAGGTGTTGCAGAAATTTGCCTTTCGCGGTCGCGAGGGGAGCCCCGCGATCACATAGAAGGATTTGAGGAAGCTGCCCAGTTGTTCTTCGTGTTCGCGAAGAGAGGCATGCGGTCGCGTAGTATGGGAAGGTTGTCCATCGCAAACGCGTGAAGATAGTCGCGTTCGCATAGAGTTAAATGGACCTGAGTCTTGGATGGATCGTTGTGCATCGCGATCGCGTAGAGTTAAGTTGCCGGTCATCGCGTTCGTGTAGAGAAAAAATTTAGGAAGCTGAGCTTTGTGCTTCGCGATCGTGAAGGTTCTCTCGCGATCGCAATGAAGGAAATATATGCCTGGGCAGAAATGTTTTAAACTCGTCTTGTCAGCGAATGTAGGTCTATTTTCCTCCATAGTTGGTCATTTTGAGAGCTTTTTTTAGGGGATTGAAGAGGGATTCAAGGGAAAACGTTTGGAGATAAGAATTTTGGACTTAAAACTTGATTTTATTGTGAAATCTACCTAGTAAATCATGGAATCTAAGCCTTTGAGATTAAGAGACTTTAAATGAGGATTTGGGGGGGGGGGGGTCATTTGGACTCCAATTTTTGTGTTCTTCATATGTATAGACTCGTGGGGAGATAAGAATTCTGTTGATGTGAAAATTTCTGAATTCCGAGACGTGGGCCCGGGGATCGGGTTTGGCCAATTTCGGGATTTTTGGTATTTTTTGATTGTTTTCGCTTGGGATTTGTTCCTTTAGCATATTTTAACGCCCTCGTTCTGATTTTGGATAGATTCGACATGCGTGGAGGCCGATTCGAGGGGCAAAGGCATCGTGGAGTAGTATTTTCACCGGTTTGAGGTAAGTAACCATTGTAAATCTGGAACTGAGGGTACAAACCCCGGTATTTGCTAGTTTTGATAAATACGGTGATGCATATGTTAGGTGACGAGCGTGTGGGCATGCACCGGTAGGGACTGTGACTTGGTTCGTCCCGTAGCGACTATTAAGTCGCGTAATTGATTTGGAAATCTTATATTATTCTAAATTTCAGTCATTTATTCTGTATTATGGGTTGTATGCCATGTTTGGGGCCTTGTGCCGACCTATAGCAACCCTTAGGGGCATTTTGACTATTTTCCTCACTTTACTTGCAAGAAGCAAATCCTCAGCCATGTTTTACCTGCTTAAATGTTTAAAACTGGTTTTATTACTCTACTCCTAATTGTGAGGAATGTTTGGGCTGAGTTCCCTAATTTCTATTATCATGCCCGAGAGGCTGTGAGGTTAATGACTGAGAGAGGTTGAGAACCTAATTGTGAGGATAATTGTATATATGTGAGTTATGGATCGGGTTGCACGCCACAGCGATACTTATATGGATCGGGCTGCACGCCGCAGCGTATATATATATATATATATATATATATATATATATATATATATATATATATTGGATCGGGCTGCACGCTGCAGCGATATGATGTTTGGGCTATAGGAGCCCCTTCGGAGTCTATACACCCCTAGTGAGCATAGTCGACTATAAATTATGGATCGGGCTGCACGCCGCAACGATTACTATGATTTCTATTACTATGAGATATTAATGAGCCTGAGTGCTGAGAACGAGTATTGGGTGACGAGAGTTGTGTCACGAGTGACTGAGAGGCCATATTCTGAGTGATACCTTGCCCGAGGGGCCCAGTTATGATATTTTTACTGATTTCACTCTTCTTTTAAAATAAGCCTCTGTTGGAAAAATTACTAAGTATATTATTTCAAGTGTTTAAACTGAAATTTGATGATTTTACGATGAAACTGGTTTTAAACTGTGAAGTTGACCATTTTTCTGTTATTTTCTTCAGTTATATGATTTTTAACTGCTCATCACTACTTTCAGACCTTATTTACTTTAGTTACTTACTGAGTTGGCGTACTCATGTTACTCCATGCACCTTGTGTGCAGATCTAGGTGCCCGAGAGGCCGAGTGAGCATCTTCAGCTGGTTCGGTTTCTGTCAGGGATTTCGAGGTAGCTGCATGGCGTTTGCAACCCTGTTTTCTCCCTTCTATCATGTTATTTTCCGCTTTTTCTAGGCTATTGATGTATTAGGTATTCAAATTTGTATTATAGGTTTTAGACTCGTGACACCAGATTGTTGGGGCTGTGTAGGTTATTGTTATTTTTACTTTCTGCATATCTTTTGTTTCCTTAATGCTTATAACGAATTTGGTATCTAAAGCTTGCATTAGAAAATTGCTTAATATTAAAGGAAAAAGGGGTGTGGTTAATTAATTAGTTGGCATGCCTAGTAATGTGATAGGCGTCATCACGACCGGTATTTGGGGTTGTGACAGAGAGCCTGGAGAGATTGATAGCTAAGTGAGGCTGAGGGCATATTGTGAGAGATATTGATGGGATAGGGTTGCACGCTGCAGCATGCCTTATTGATTCATGCCAGGATTTGGCTTTTCATAAAGCTTGGGCTAGATCGCCCCCTTCGGAGTCTGCACATCCACAATGGGCGCAATTGCTAGCAATTATTTACATTTAGGTTGGATCTGCCATGGTCTATTTGCATTTGGGCCTAGATCTGCCCTGGTTCATTTGCATTGGGCTGGATATGCCCTGGGCCTATTATGTTTGAGCTGGATCTACCCTGTACAGTACTGAGTGACTGAGTGTCGAGCATAGTGAGTGAGAATATGAGACAAAGAGGTTGAGTACTACGAGAGTCTGAGTACATGAGTTCATCACTGAGATGCATTATATTTGACATGCATACTTTACATACAGGCGTAGAGGTGCATTTCCTCACGCTACCCGATTTTGGTGATATTCATGATTTCACCTACATATTGATATGTAAGCATAGAGATGTTCTTTCTTCATGCTATTTTAAAATGAACATCTTATTTATTGTTGAAAGGTTTTTGGGGAAAATCACAGTTTCAAACTTACTCATATGATTTTGGGTGTTTTCGGTGAAAGATTTGGGATATACTGTTATACTTGAAAAGCATGCCTATTTTCTGTAACTGCGAGCGAGTTGAGCATCTTATCTCTGAGTTATTTTCTTGTACCATTATTATTATATTGTTTGAACTGTGGCTGCTTAGTGGAGTTGGAATCTGACCCTTGTCCCAGCTCGTCACTACTTTCAATCTAATGTTAGGTTTTTTACTTATTGAGTACATATGGTCGGTTGTACTCATACTACACTTTTACACCTTGTATGTAGATGTTGGATGCTTATGTTGTTGTGTATAGTATGATCTGATTTGAAAATGTACCTCCTTTCGAGTTATGGCTATTACGTTTCCTTGGTAGCATTAGCTTCGAATTCTGCTCATTTACATTTCAAACAGATATTGTACTTATTTCTATTCAGCTTTGTAAAAATTCAGATCTTAGAAGCTCATGATTTGTACTTCTAGTCCTTGGGAAATTCTAGTAATAGAGCAGTTGTATTGTCATATCTTCTCCTAATCAGTCTCACTAAATTGGATAGTTGTAAACTGACTTAGCTAGTGGTTTAGGTTAGGTTCCATCACAACTAATTTGATTTTGGGTCGTGACCTTTCTCTACCAATCGTGAATACTTTAAGTATTGTAATTCTCCTCTACATAACTGCTAGAATTTACTAGATACATTCTTCTGAACTACACTAGTTGACACTAATTTACCGCTCACTATGATCGCACCAAGGTTTCATTATTCATAATCCCACCTTTAAAACCTCTATATTGATTCCTCACATATGTTACCTAAATATTTACCCTTTTTCAAGCAATACACACTAAATAGGCCTAGTCGATTGAGAGCTCTTCAACCAACAATAATGTAAACGTAGTTGAACAAGTAGAGGAAATTTAAAGGCAAATCTATACTAAACGTAGTAGAAAATCATCATCCAATAGGTCACATCAAACCCTAGATGAGATAGTTTAACTACTCATAAATGTATCGACAATCATCATGATGTTCAAAGATATTAAACTACAATGTACAGAGATAACTGGAGGATAAACTTGTTTGATTCTTGATCCACAGTGCTTTGTAGCCTTTTTCTTCTCCAAAACAGTGTCTCGCCCTTTATCAACTCGTTTGGGGAATATTTATATGTTAGGGACGAAATCCTTGATTCCAAATCGGGGTTGGAATCTTTTAACCCGCAACTTTTAATCATCGTGCTATAGACCTCGCGAGGCCAATCTTATAGCGTGGTCATCCTGGCTATAGAGCTGGCTACGCCTGGCCTGTAGCGTGGTCAAGCTGACTATAGTGTTGGCTATACTTGGTCTGTACCACGGTAAAGTAGGTTATAAAGCTGGCTATGCTTGGTCTGTAGCCAGGTTTGGGTACTTGATGATTTTGTGCTCTTTTCTTGCATTTTGTCCTCTTTTTGTGTAACTTTCATTCGACTCTTTCTCCCGATGCTCCTACACATAAAACAACACAATTTAGCTAAAATATCGCACAATTAATCACTAAACCAATAAAATATAGGGCGATTAATGTACTAAAAGTATAGCATTTGCATCAAACATCACCACCCCACACTTAAAAATTGCTCGCCCTCGAGTCAACTACCAATTCACATTAACATAGAGAACTTTATTTTCCTTTAGCACATTTGAAGCACACCATACCTATGACTATGGTTGATAACAATAATTAAACTTTAGCATATGCCTTCAACACATAATTTCTTTTACTTTATGCCATACTTCAAAAATTTATTCAACACAAGACAACATATTTATAACAATCTTAGTCTCACAAACTGACTCAGTATCACAACGCATTCGTGACTTGAACACTTACATCATAGAGACATCTAACAATTTTACATATCCCTTGCAAAATCATGTTCTCTCATAACAAGAACAAAAGAGTAAGTAGAATACACACACTCAAATCAAATATTCAAATATATTTTAAGGACTCAGATAAATCAAAGAAATTCCCCACCCTCACAAAGAAGTCACATGCATGCACAAAGCACCATAGGCTTGCCCATTATGTAACCATTACTAATGTAGGATTGCTCAATCTAAAATCAATTAAGACTTTTTCATGGTTGCAATATGGGCTAAGGGACGGGTTGGATAAATTTAGGCATAGCGACTAACCCTCATAAGCACTTTAACACATCACAAAATTAACTTTAAGCGCATTTTTCTTCAAGACAACTTTAATTTCACTAACAATATCACTCCCAAAAATATTTTCTCTTTCCTTAAGCACTGCTTTAATTCATACCCACTAGCGAGGAAAAGATATTCTTATTTTCTTTTGCTACATATTTTTTTTCTTTTTGATAATACTTTTTTTCTTTTTTTTTCTCTCTCTACCATTCTTGCTAGTGGTGTATTCCTTACAATACAAGTGCACCTTTCTAACTTTCATTGTTCCACTCAAAAGCCACTCAAGTTCTCTCCTTACTTTTTTTAACGCTCATTTTATAATTAAAGTGCTTTAAGAGATAAAAGGATCAAAACAATGACAATTAGTAACAAAGGGATATAGGCTTGTAATGTGGTTGTCAAGTAAGAGATTATAGGCACAAAAGGGTTAACTAGGGATATTTTTTATTCGTGGTAAGTTTTAAGCGCAAAAAGATCAACGAAAGCTTAAACTCATTTTTCAAACCAAGCAAAACCTAAAAATTCGCTTCAACTCCCATGTTAGGCAAGTTCTAGACTCTAATGTGACACGGACTATATAATTTTTCACCACACATGGCACATGACTCACTAAGGACAATTCGATTCTGATTCTCAAACAATTACAAGTATTCACGGTGGCACAAGACAAGAAAACGAGATACAGGCGTCAATAAACATGTTATCTACTCAACAAGGTATCATAAGCATTTTCAAACCACAGGGAAGGTACTACACATGCTATAGCCTAAATATGCTACTATCAAACTAGTCAAAGGCGCCTAGCAAATCTCATTTTTCTCATCCTTTTATTCCCTAAATCCTACTCTACTCTAAAGATAAAAAATAATTACTACCCGGTTCAACTACATCCCTTGGAAAAGAATTGAAGCACAAAGAAAAATCACGAGGGAATATTAATACATAAAAGAATAAAAAGACATATTTATAGAATTTTTTTGTTTTTCAAAATTTTTTTCGTGTGTTTTTGGTTAGAGTTTAGTCCCTCAAGAAAACTGCCTAAGAGATCCATCGTCGGGAAAAGTCCAATCATTTATAATCTTATATATATATATATATATATTTATTTATTTTTTGTATTTTTTTATTTTTTTAATAGATTAAATACTCAAGAAATCCTAAAAACAAAAGACTAAAGCTAGAATATTATACTAATATTTTTCTAAATTCTATGCTAAAAAATAGAAAAGAAGAAGCTAAAAAAACTAAAATCAGAAATAATTAGTTTATCTAATATTACAAGTCACAGAGAATATAGAACCTTCCATTCCACATTTATTTCATGCAATGTCCTCAGTGCATATATAAATCCATAAAAGCAAGTAAGGTGGTAGGAAAAACTGCCTGATAGGTTATCATCGCCGCCCTCATCGTCGAAGGCCCCATCTGCAGTTTTCCACTCTTCATCTTCTGCTCTCTCATCAGCATCATCATCATCCTCCTCCTCGGATTGCTCTAGCTTGGCCTTGGAATACTCTGGCGTGTTGATATCCTCATCCTTTGGGAGTCTCTGGGCAAGACCATTGAGTGGAAAACGCTCCTCCAAGATGGCCCTCTCCTCCACAGTGGTCGGCCTCCCTCCCATCCTAAGCTGCAAGACCATCATCCCATATAAATGGGCCATAAAGTTATCATCTCGAGCATTACGCTCGACACCTGTCAGTGAGGACATAGCACTTTCCTCCTTCGCTCAGATACTAGTGATGTTCGTCACTCGGAGGCTGGTGGAATGACTACATCAAATCTCGCTCCTCCTCCACATCTTCTTTTCTTAGGTACTGAGTCAACATTTTACCAAAGGACAATCTATCATTTCTCTTGCTTGTTCACACCTGTGCCATCTGGTACTGTATCGACTGGCCCACATTCACCTTCTAGCTAGTCATTTGGAAGTACAGTAGTCAGATCCTTTCACGGCTAATCAAAGTCTCATGGTTGCATGGTAGTATCCGCGTGTTGATCAATTTCAACCACATCTGGTCTTTTTGTCACGGACCCAAGCAGCCATATAATTGACACCATAGAGAGTATGTCTCAGCACCGGATATGTTGGACGAGTAATGAAGTTATACAGGGGCTCTTGGGGAACATCCGGAGCTACTAATTAATTGCATATAGCTAATGCAGAAAAATCAATCAACCTCCCCTACATAGGCACTAGCTGCTCAGGATCATTCAGATCATAACCGGCGTAAAACTCACAAATAAGGTTTACATTGATATCACACTGTTTCCAGATACGTAGATATATCCAAGATCATGAATGCCCTTCCAAATTGATTTATACTTAGCTTTTAGACGGCGCTCATGAACACCCGACTCAGAGTGTATATGTCTTGGCCGACAAATCTACAGTCTTTGGCCGATGGGGGTATACTCTTAAGTCAAAATTCTCGCTATCCCGCAGGGCGTGAGGCTACTACAACTGCAACTTCTTGCAACCCCTCAACCTAACTTGAAGTGGCCTCCCCTACTTTCCTCTTTTTTCGGTGAAGGTACGGAGAAAGCCTTGCCTTTGATAGAAGTAGTGGCCTTGCCCTTTCCTTTACTGTTGTGCTTCCTAGCAGACATCTTTATACCTACACAAGTAGATACTAGCCAGCCTTAAAGACGTTGAATCATTTCAAAATATGGTCTTATGACCCCATACTTAAGAGTTCGTCACATGATGTTCACAATATTGAGGCTACTTAGACTTCACCTCGTTATTTTTGTATAAGAATCAATCAACGGCACAACGATGTCTACAACAATCGCGATGCATCTAGCTACCATCTCGACTCCTATAAGCCACCCCACACTTAAAATATCAAGGGGTTCAAGACGACCTAGCACTAGTATAACAACCCCGGAAGAATGCCTTTTAGGCATTTTGACAAACACTTAGCGTGCACTAGTGCCATGGTAGTACTTGTGTGGATGAGGGATTACCTCACCCTCCCAAATAGGATTCGAAATTTAGTGCTACCAACCTTGTAAACAATAATAACATCATTCCTATAGGGTTTATGAGGTTAGGACAAACATGCACATTGTTACAATGAAGACATACCCAAAATGTGTCCGATTTCATTACTTCACCCAATTCGAAATTTGACAAAATAAAGAGTTAGAAACCATACCTTAGATGCTTGGGAGGGGGGTTTATCTTCAATTGATGTTGCTAGTGAATCAATGAGTGGAGGAATGTATGAATTTAATAGAGTTTGTGAGTGAGAGGGGGAGTAGGGTTGGTAGTGGGGTGCTTTGTAAGAGGGGAGATTAGGGCGGGTAGTGGTATTTAGGAGAGGAAAGAGGAGCGTATGTGTGTGTTTGGGATTAGGGATGTGTTAGGGTGATGTTTGTTGTTTTAAGAAAGGGGAAATAAGGAGAAAAGAAAAGAAATTTAAAAAAAAGAGAATTTAAACTTACATGGAGCTGCAAGTACAACAACGAGGATATTCTCGCGATAGAGTACACGACGCAAGGGATGCAACGAGCAGGGGACCAAGCTACGCGAGCTCTGCAGTGAGGATGACGTGATAGATACTGTGCAGCACGAGCTGTGTGGCGATGAACATCGTGGTAGGAGTTTGGCGATGCGAGGGAGGAAGCACAAATTAGCAGGCTTTTGAGCTCGTGAAGCCTAGGTTATAGCGAGCTAGGCACTTTAACTTGCACTCTCCGTGGCACGATTTTGTGCTATCTCACTTTATTGTTTAATTTGATCACTGACTTTCAATTATTTTTGCGCTCCCATGCTTGATCAACCAACTTAAAATCACTCGAAACAACCTAATTAGTCCACCAAAATTAAAACAAAAAGCAAAACTAAGCTAAACTATCTATGAATTGGGTTTCCTCCCAACAAACTCCTTAGTTAACATCATGGCATGACGAATACATCATCTCAATGGGTTGCCTACCATGAAATGCCTTATTTAATGTTGTGGCATGACGCAATCACTCAAACTCATAGATCACTCACTTAAGGCTCCTTCAAATGACTCACCGATACAATTTTTTTCTCATCTATGCCAAAGTAATGTTTCAACCTTTGCCATTGACTCTATACATGCGAGAGCCATCTTATGATTCTATTGCTACAGCTCCAGTATGATGCATCTCTACCACACGAAATGGTCCTGATAATCTTGAATTCAACTTATCCGGAAACATCTTCAATCTCGAATTGTATGCAATACCACATCTCCATGTTTAAAATTTAGCTCAAGATATATCATGCATCATCTTCATTATCTCCTTATATAGACTTATACCCTCAAAAGCATGACAACGGAACTCATAAATTTCATGTAGCTCTGTGACTCTACTCATTCCAGCGGCCTCCAAGTCAAGATTTAACTACCTTAATGCCCACAAGGCTCTATGCTCTAACTCCATCGGTAAGTGTCATGCCTTTCCAAATACCAATTTGTACGGTGACATACCAATCAGAGTTTTAAATGCACTGTGATAGGCCCATAGTGCATCATCCAATTTTCTTGCCCAGTCAGTCCAAGTAGTATTTACAATTTTGGTCAAAACACTCTTAATTTCTCTATTTGATACCTCCACTTGCCCACTTATTTGTGGGTGATACGGAGTGGCAACCTTGTGGCGAATGCCATATTTCTCCAACAACTTTGCAAAGGCTCGGTTGCAGAAGTGGGTGCCTCCATCACTGATGATCGCTCTTAGAGTACCAAATGGGGTGAAGACATGTCATGTTGATGGGAAATATTTCCTGTCCGTCGACACTCATCACAGCCCTTTACCCAAAAGTGTGCATCTTTAAACAACATTGGCCAATAAAAGCCTGACTCCAACACTTTAGCAGCTATCCTTACTCCTCTAAAATGGCCTCCATAAGGCGAATCATGACATGCCTGCAAAACAGAAGCTTGATCTATCTCGGGAATACATCTCCGGATCATGTTATCAAAAAAATATATGGTTCATCCCAAAAATACATGCGACAATCACGAAAGAGATTTTTCTTCTACACAGAGGACAAGCCATAGGGAACAATACCGCTTGCCAAGTTGTTTGCAATATTGACATATCACGACGCTACCTCAAGGCTTGTGGCTAAAATTTGTTCATCTGGGAAAGTCTCTGTGATCTCATCCACCTCAACCCTCTTTTCAGCTCCTTCATGCCTGGACAATTAATCAACAACTTAGTTTTATGTTCCCTTTTAGTCACGGATTTCCAAGTCAAACTCTTGCAGCAGTAGCACCCATTGAATCAGGTACAGATTTGACTTCCTCTTCTCTATTAGATACTTGAGACCAGCATGGTCAGTATAAACAATTACCTTCGAGCCTATTAGGTATGACCTGAATTTGCTAAATGCAAACACCACTGCTAGAATCTCTTTCTCAGTCACTATGTAATTCAGTTGGGCAGCACTCAAGGTTCTACTAGCATTGTAGATTGGATACATGATTTTATCTTTTCTCTGCCCAAGAACTGCTCCCACAGCATATTCGCTTGCATCACACATCAGCTCAAAAGATTGTTCCCAGTCAGGTGCCACTATGATTGGTGCAGTCACTAGTCTCTTCTTCAACTCCTCAAAAGCTACCCCAAGTCATCATAAAACAAAACAGGGTGATCTTTTTCAAGAAATTTAGACAAAAGGTTAGCATTTTCAGAAAAATCTTTTATAAACTGCCTGTAGAAATCGGCATGACCAAGGAAACTTCTTATGGCCTTGATGAAAGTGTGTGGAGGAAACTTCTCAATTATATCGACCTTAGCACGGTCCATGTCAATGCCCTTACTTTACACTAGGTGTCCCAAGACTATACCTTCATGTACGATGAAATGACACTTTTTCCAGTTCAGTACCAAATTAGTCTTCATACACCTCTTCAAAACTCTTTTCAAATTTAATAGGCAGTCAATGAATAAGTTCCCCACCACTAAGATGTCATACATGAAAACCTCCATTATGTCCTCTATCATATTTGTAAAGATAGCTATCATGCATCTTTGGAACATGGTGGGTGCATTGCATAGGCCAAACGGCATTATCCAAAAAGCTTAGATGCAATACAAAAAGGCGAATGACATTTTATCTCTATTCTTTGGGGCAATAGAGATACGATTATACCTCGAGTGTCCATCCAAGAAGCAAAAGTGGGACCTCCCCGCCAATCTATCTAACATCTGATCAATGAATGGTAGCGGAAAATGGTCTTTTCGGGTGGCCTTATTCAATCTTCTGTAATCCATATAGATTCGCCATCCCGTGGCTGTTCTTGTTAAGATCAACTCGTTGTTCTCATTTTGCACTACAGTCATTCCCCCCTTCTTTGGCACACACTGAACTGGGCTAACCTAGTTTCTATTAGAGATTGGGAAGATAATTCCCGCGTCAAACCACTTGATCACTTCTTTGTTCACCACTTCTTTCTTGTTGGGTTTCAACATTCTTTGAAGTTATCTAGAAGTTTTGTGCCCATATTCCAGTAAAATCTTATGCATACAAAATGTTGGGCTGATAACATTTATGTCTACAATGGTCTACCCAATTGTAGTCTTGCACTTCTTTAGAACCTGCAAAAGTTGTTCTACCTGCCCATCTAACAAACTAGATGAGATAATAATAGGTAATGTCAAACTAGATCCCAAGAAAGAATACCTGAGGTGGGACAACAACGGTTTTAGCTCCAACTGTGGTGGCTCTTCGATTGATGGCTTAGCTGGATGGGTCTTTTTTTCTTCTAAGTGTAAAGGCTCAAATTGGAGCTCTCTTTCCAGTACCCTTGTCCTTCAAGGGCCAAAACCCACTCCCTCAAGTCCTTACCATCTACCTATTTTAAATTCATCAAGAAGGCTGCTAGGGCTCTTTTGCGTTTAGTGCCTCATCTTCCTCCTCCAAAATCACATCTGCAACATCAATAAGAGAGTAATTAGCAAACTCACTAGGTCGCCACATAGACTTCTGCACATTGAATGTTATTTCTTCATCGTTCAGTCTCATCTTTAGCTCCCCAGATTCACAATCAATCTTAGCTCTCCCTGTTTCCAAGAATGACCTTCCCAAAATTATGAGAATCTCCTCGTCAACCTAGCATTCCAGAATGACAAAATCTGCCGGTAACGCAAACTTTCCAACCTACACAAGTGCATCATCAAGTATACCCGATGGCCTCTTCACTGTGTGGTCGGCTAGCTATAGCAATATGGATGTGGGCCTTTCTCTTCCAATGCCTAACCTTTTATAGATAGACAAGGGCATCAAGTTTATGCTCGCCCCCAAATCACACAATGCTTTAGAAAAAGCATAGCTGCCTATGGTGCATAGAATTGTGAAACTACCTAGGTTAGATAGCTTCTCGACTATGGGTCTTGTCACAACAGTACTACAGGTCTGAGTTAGTGTAATAGTTGCCAAGCTTGAAAGTCAAACTTGCGAGACATCAAGTCCTTCATCATTTTTGCATAACTAGGCATCTCCCTCAACGCATCGATCAATGGGATGTTCACCTGAATCTGCTTCAACATCTCCATGAATTTCTTATATTTCTCATCTTTCTGATATTTGGCCAACCTCTGCTGGAAGGGTGCCGGAGGTCGCTTCTTTCCTACAGCTTGAGTTAGATCCTGTTGAGGCACTTTTTCTAATGCCTTCTCTTGAACCTTCTTAGTCTCCTTTGCAACCTCTTTTTCTTTGTTTAGTTCCTCTTGGGATGGCTACACTCTTACTTCTGTTAGCTCAGTTGGTCAGCTCTCGCGAGTGATTTCTTGCTCTAAATCATCATCTCTACCATTTCTCAAACTCACAGCTATTAGCTACTTTAGGCCCTACTCTTTTGGATTAACAAGTGTGTCCGTGGGTAACGTCTCTTGAGAACGATTGTTAAGGACCATAGATAGTTGCCTTAATTGAATTTCAATGCTCTTGATAGCTGAGTCATATGATATTACCTCTTATTGCATCTAGTGGATCTTTTCTTCCATTTTTCCGCTGGACCCATTGAGTTGATGCAACATTCCTTGTTGATTATTATTATTATTGTTATTATTATTATTGTATTGCTGTTGCGCTGGACTATATTGTTGATTATGTTGTCCCCAGTCTGACCACCTTGTCTTTGGCCTCCATAGTTGGCCACATAGTTCATATTATCTTGATAGCTCTGATTGGAACTCTCACCACTGCATGAGCACACATATGGCTGCTTAATGCTTGGTATGTATAGTCCTCCATTTGTCGTGTCAACTAGGTGCACATGCTTTTGGCCTGACTCATCAATCTTTTGGTTAAGCTACTTAATTCTGTCATCATAATAGCCATATTCTAAGCCATGGGGTTGTTTGGGTCTAGAGCTAAAGAGTGAACTACAGGAGTGATTGTAGAGTCTCTTGCCATCCATCTTGAGTTTTGAGCCATTTTATCAAGTAAGAACTTACATTCTCTGAATGATTTGCTCAAAAATGCTCCCCCTGCTGAAGCATCAACACTGGCCCTCAAGTTGTCTACCAATACCATGTAGAACCTTTGCCCCAACATCTGATTAGGAATGTCATGGTGTGTACACTTGACCTACATCCCCTCGAACCTCTCTCACGTTTCTTGTAGTGCTTTAGCTAGTTTCTATCTGAAGCTCAATATCTCATCAACTTGCTAGGCAGTCTTATTGGGTGTGTAGAATTTGTTCAAAAATTGCATCACTAATTCCTCCCAAGTAGTAATGGAGTTTATAGGGAGCGAATTGAGCCAAGTTTGAGCCTCTCCCGTCACTAAGAATGGAAATAACAACAGTCTTATTGCTTCCGGTGTCACATTCGGTTGCCTTTGCATGACACAAATTGACAGAATATTTTTCAGATGCTACTGTGGATCTTCAATGTAAGACCCTGAGAACAATCCCTTGTTCTGCAACAAATGTAACATGTTGTTTGTAATTTGAAATGATTCCACTTATATAGGAGGAACTGCAATTGCAGTTTCCAGGTTTTTAGCGATGGGTTGTGTGAGCACGTGATTTTTGCCTATATATGAATAATTCCCAAAATCTCAAACAAAATAATTTTTCTTTTATTTTTACAATTTTTGTGCGTTTTTGGTGTCATCTTCTGATAATTGTTGCATTTATTTGCGCGTGTTAATTTTTATAAAATACAAAAATACGCATTTTTCTGCACTTAGGATTTAATTTTATACTTTAGTATTAATTAGGGATTAACCTGTTTTGGAATAGGATATGAAGAAAATGACAAAAATAGTTTACTTTAGCATTTTATTATTTTAATTGAGAAACAGTCGCAAATAGTTATTAAGTTAATTTTAGGCATTAATTGGTTTTAGCTTAATTGTTAGTTTAATTTCACATATTTGAAAAAATTAGAAAATAAATACAAAAAAATACAAGATTGCAAAAAGAAAAATGGAAAATATAATGGAAGTGGTCTTGTTTGAGACTTAAAATTTGGGCCATTTCTGCATGTACTCCGTTGGCCCAAATGCCTCAAAGCACCCCGATTCAGTCCAACCCAAATTCCCAACCCAGTCCGATTCATAACAAGTCCAAACGACGTCGTTTCGGGGTCCTTGGATCAGGACTGTTGGATCTCATCAATCCAACGGTCCGTAACTAACGAGGTTTCCAGTATATAAGTGTCCAAACCGTTCCCCCTACCCCCATTTCCATCGTCTTCTTCACCCCACCCCTTCTCCCCAAACCCTAACCCGCGCCGCCCTAAAAATCCTTGCCGGCGGTGAACACAAACTATGTCGTTCACCCTGAAAGTAACACCACAGACTCCCCTCACCATCCTCTTTCTATTGCACCCGTTGGTTTGCCTCGAATAAGGCCAGAACTCTTCGAATCTTGATTTGAAGTTTTCCAGCCAGGTGACAGTTTGTCCGAATCAGCCCAAAATCACACCCTACAACCCCCAGCCCTTCCCCAACACTAATCCGTGTTTGTTTTCTTTCAAATCACCATGAAACGACCCACATCTTAGATCTAAGAATTGCTGTCCAAACCCTAAAATCAAATCCTTTTGATTTCGAACCGTAGCACCCTTAACCATGTGTTCTCATGTAAGAACACATGGTTAGGGATGTTACGCGTCAAAAATCTGAAAGGATTCAGATGTTCATGACCGGTCGGAATCCTTTAGGCCTTTGTGAGTTTTTCTTCTCTTTTTACGGCTTCTTTCACTCGCATGGTTAAAATATTATTTGCAGTCGTTGTTTCATTGTTGTTCTGTTAATTTTAGGGTTTAATTGTGTTAGTTTAGGTTCTGTTAATTACTGTTGATTCTGAGATTGTTAGTTGGTTGAATGATTATAAGTTCATGATTTAATAATTAGTTTTAAGTTCATTTAGTATTAATCGTGGTAGCTTAAGCTCAGTTTAATTTCATTTAGCTTATTTGAGTTGGTTAATTGAACAGTATTGATTCAGTCAGTCTGATTATTTGGTTTCTGATTGCTAGCTAATTAATTTTAGTTAGTTTCTGATTGCTAGTTAATTAGTTTTTAGTTAGTTTCAGACTGGGCTAGGGTATTGGGTATAGTTGTTAAGGATAAGGGTTGGTTCAATAATTCTAAAAGGCTTTCAGGGGTAATCTGGGTATGGAAAAGGGTAGTTCTGATAGGAATAGTAATATCAAGGTATAGGGAAGGGCAGTATAGGTATTGTACGGGTAGAGGAATGCCTTAGGGCCTTCTAGAATGGGGTTCAAGTGTAAGTTTTAATAATTGTATTGCAGTTACTTGTTTAGCAAGATAAAAATAGAGGGACCAAAGTGAAAATAGAGAGGGACTAATTGGAAAATCAGAACCTAGTCCATTCTCTTTAGGGTTGCCTATAAAAGGGCATAAGATGCCTTGGGGAGGGGGGTCCGCTCTATCTTCTGCCTTGAGCCCTAAGTTTTAATTGAGCTTTCATTTTTATTATTCAGTTAGCATTTCAATTATGAGGGTATTCAGAAAATAAAAACATCAAAAAATATGGAGATCTGAAACAATTTTAGAGTCTCATTACTAGTTTTGGACTTCAGCTGTGAGGGACAGGGGTATGTTAGACTGATCTGTGGGAATTGGCTTATACTTCTGATTTTCGAAGTAATCTGTCTGTGTATCTGTGGTATAACATTGCTGGGTTTGTTGTTGTTGCTGTTCAAAGTACCTGACTCCTCACCTTTTCTCTATTTTACATTCCAATTTCCAGGTACATTTCCCTGAATCTCACTGATGTATGTTCGTTGAAGTTGAAATGAAATGTTCCAAGGCCTGTTATTCAACTGAAAGTAGCCTGTATCTTTAATGATAGTAATAGTGTGGTCTCCTGTTATGTAAATGGCAGAATGTGTATAATTAAACTTGTTCAGTAGGGTAGATTACATGTTGAATGATGCGTAGTTTAGAACTGTTGAATTGGACATTTGAACAAGCTTTGAGCCTGGGCCTGGGCTGATCAGAAAATTCGTGTGAGTCCCATTAGTCATCAGAAGCAATTAGACCTGTGTACATGACATGAGAATTCATAAGCAAATTTGATGACATTTAGCCTAGTCATTGGTATCTTGTCATTATAGTGTAATAGAAGGTTTGCTTTTACGATTCTGAAATCGTTTGGAAGATCATAATTATGGTAAGTAGATTGGTATAGAAATCAGTTGGAAATCATGAAGCAAACTCATTCATCATTGACTTAGTTCATTAAGAACAGCAGGTCGTGATAGGCAATGTGTAGGATAGATCATTTAGGAATTCTGAGAATTCACATTTTTTCCAGTATAAGGATTCATGGATATTTTATTAATTGTTACAATAAGAAATAAATCTATCTTCGTTGGGCCGTTCGGATCACACTAAGGCCGTGGACATGCCCAATTCTCCTTTAAATTTGGTCCTTATTTTATTTCATTGCAATCCATTTCCAAATTAACTAGTCTTTTAGAGGCATACAAATAAGTAAAAAATCGTAGCTATTTCGGAATTGCTACTAGTCTTGCCGGAATAAATCACATGCGCGGACTGTCAACAATGGGCTACTAAAATGATTAGAAATTGGGATGGCCATTTAGCAAATTCCATGGTCCTCTTTAAAATCATATTACATTAGAATCTTTGAGTTCGATTTAATTGAATAAACTTTCTTAAACTCGGGTGCGCATTGATGCGACCCAAAACCAAATCTCGATGAAGCCGAAATGCGTCGATAACCGCGGGTGCATTGATTGCGACGTGGTTCGAACACGTTTTCGCGACATCGTAATTCTTAAAAATAAATAATGATAGAAAAGAGTTTCACAAATTGAGACGAGCCTCACTGCGCAAAAAAAAATGTGGGGCCCTTAGTAAATAATTATCGAAATAATTAGAATTTGGGATGGCCGTTTTACGAACTTCATGGCTTTTCCCAAAAATAAGACTACGTTAGTATCTTTAGGCACGATTTAATTAAAATAACCCTCTTAAAATTCGGGTGCGCATTGATGCGACTCAAATCCAAATCTCGACGAAGTCGAAATGTATTGATAACTGCGGGTGCATTGATTGCGACGTGGTTCGAAACGCGTTTTCATGACGTCGCAATTCTTTAAAATAATTATAATGAAAGCGGTGTAAAATTAGATAAAAGTCATATAAGCTAGCATGTATTAAAATCAGATAAAATCAAGTACAACAGTTAAGCGACCGTGCTAGAACCACGGAGCTCGGGAATGCCTAACGCCTTCTCCCGGGTTAACAGAATTTCTTACTCGGATTTCTGGTTCGCGGACTGTTAACAGAGTCATGAATTTCCTCGGTTCGGGATTCAACTGGTGACTTGGGACACTATTAATCTTTCAAGTGGCGACTCTGAATAATTAATAATTAAATCCCGTTCCGATTGTCCTTTAATTGGAAAAACTCCTTTACGCCCCTTACGGGGGTGTAGGTGTGAAAAGGAGTTGTGACATCTCTGGCGACTCTGCTGGGGAACGAACCCAGAATCTCTAGTTCAGGGTTCAGAATTCGAGCTTAGAAAAATTGTTGTATTTAATTATATCTGATTGTCCTACATGTTTTATGCTAATTGTGCTAAATGTTACCGCTTTGATATCGTCTGAACTGTATATAAATTATGCCGACACCCTTCTCTCTTCACCTCCGGGGATGTGCTTACTGGTTGAGACTCCCCATTCTGTCAGTGTCATACCCTGAAATAAGAAAGAGGTCGGACAAGTTACGAAGTCGGATGGCCTTTTTGTTCCCGGTAAGTTGCCCTCTCCTCGACCCGAGTTGTCCGCTCGGGTACACAGTCTAGTACACTGACCCAGGTTTTGAATATAGAATAATGCGACTTCATGCCGGATCCCTAGTAGGAACGCTTATTTGCATCACGTTGCATTTGACTTAGGGGACTCAACACAAGGGTTGGGTTCGTCTAGGACTAGCAACCTTAAATGAAAAGACCATTCTGATGCATCCTACTTGCTCTATACATATATTTGTTTCGAATTTGCATGTTGACCGGTTTCTGAATCTCGGGAATGTTGGAAAATTGAAGGGAAAAGAAAAAAAAGAAAAAACAAGTGAAAAATATATCAGTTAGGGAGTTAATTGATTATTTTAGAAATAAAAAATCAATGACCAATTACTGGCGAAATGCTGCCGAAATTTTGTGAAAGAGAAAAAAAGAAGGAAAATGTTTTATTTTTGTTTTACTAAAAAAAATAGAAATTATTTTAGTTTGGAAAAATAGATTGTTTTATTGTTTGTTGAAAATGGAAAATCGTTATTTTGTCTTGTTTTCAAAATAGAAAAGGAAAATAGTTTGTCTTGCCATGAAAAAAATAAAAATGGAAAAAGAGTCATGTTTTAAAATAGTTCGGTTAATTTGCCCGAACTACGCATGGTTTGATTCTCACAGGGCGTGAGATACGTAGGCAACCCTCATCGTGTCCAACCTCCCCCTTTTTGCTAAAATAACCAAAAAATATCAAATTTTAATTTTCTGTCACAAATAAACCAGGTGATGCCGTTTTTGCCAAAAATAGCCAAATGTTCCCAAACGGGACGCCGGAAGGCTGACTTTGCAAAAAATATAGGGGCTGAAAATATATGAGAATTGAGTTCTTCATTTAAAAATATAGGGGAAATTTTGAGTCAATAATATAGATAGTTTTTGTGAGTTAAATAAAAGTTTTCTTTTTGCTTAAACGCTTTAATAAATATGCAGGATGAGCACGATGGTAAATGAGCCTTTTTCAATAATGACCAAAATCTCTTTTGAGCTGCAATTGTGGTGGAATGATTTGGGCAAAGAGGGGCAAGATGAAGTGAGAAAATATTTGAAAGACCTCCCGGATTTACTAAACATCCAGCCTCGGGGGGATATTATCAGGGCATTGGTCGCCCATTGGGATTCGGCACATAATGTGTTTCATTTTTCAGACTTTGAACTCAACCCAACATTGGAAGAAGTAGCGGGGTACATTGGGAGTGACCAAGCTCCATTGAGATTCAAATACTTGATTGCTCCTAGGGCCATTACCATACACCGATTCCTGGATTCCTTGAAAATACCCCGAACAGTTCATCACCCAGATTTTGCAAAGGGTTTCTGCAGTATCCGTTTCGTGTATGATAGATATGGCCATGTGGGCGGGTTCAATAATCCAGACTTTAAGCTTTGCAGCAAAAATAGCCGGCAAAAATGGGAGGAACACAGGCGAATGGCATTTATGGTAGCTTTTTTGGGCCTCGTAATATTCCCGAGGAAAGAGGGTAATATTGATTTGAAAGTAGCGGGCGTTGTCAGCACTTTGCAAACTATGGGGAAAAGCACTTTATCACCTATGATTATGGCTGATATCTTCAGGGCTATCACTGCGTGCAAAGCTGGGGGCAAATTTTTTGAGGGATGTAACTTATTGTTACAAATGTGGATGATTGAGCATTTGTGCCCGCGCTCTCAGTTATTGAGTTATGGTCCGGCTGAGAAAACTTGTATAGGAGAATTTTGTACGAGAATCAAAGGGGCTAGTCTACCTGAAGGAGTCACGGCTTGGGCATTATTATTTCGAAACCTCAAGGCTAGCCAGATACAGTGGGTGCTTGGATGGTTGTCTGTCGAGGAAGTCATATATATGCCAGCAGCCCGACCGCATTTTCTGTTAATGGGACTCAAAAGCATACAGCCTTATGCACCATATCGGGTTCTAAGACAACTCGGTAGATATCAAGTAATACCGAGAAATGAATATTTGAGTACCCAAGTGATCGAAATTAGTCCTGACGGTCGATTCCCCGAGGAAGAGGTTCGTCAAATTTGGAGTGAATGTCAATATCTGATGGCAAACACTTGTGTGTCTGATAGGGTCAAAGGGGAAATTGCTCCAGGGTATCACGAGTGGTTCAGAGGTGACATGGCATATGGGAGACCGGCTAAAAGACCTCATCTCGAAGATTTCACCAAGTCGTCCCAAGAGCAGTGGGGTTGGTTAGCAAAGGAAGAAAGCTATCGAGTTGAGATTGGTAAATTAAAGCAATAAATCGAGAGTCTGAAATTCGAGAACAATGTACAGGTTGCCGCGGATCAAGGTAAAAATAATAGACTAGCCAGAGAAAACGAAGCACTTAGGGCCCAAATCCGACAGTTGAAGATAACCATCGATAAGCAACCGAGGAGCCGATCCGATGAACAATTGGTAAAAAGATTGGAAAGCGAAGTCAAAGAATGGCGGGATGAGTTAGGAAAATCTGAAAAGGCCATGGCAGAACTTAAAGCACAGTGGGCGACAAGAACCGAAGAGCGTCGCCAATACTTGAATCAGTTGAAAAGGGACCATGAGAAAATTGTTGCCAATTTAAAGAGAAAAGTAGTTGCCCCTGAGGGTAAAGCGGTTAGGTAGGCTAGAGACTTTGAAACTGAAAGCGGACATTGTTACAACTTGTTGGCCCAAATGGAGGTAGAAGTGCAACAGCTGCAAGACCAGCACTTGCAAGACTCCCGAGCTTTAAAGACGTGCAGCGATCAGATAAGACTCTTGCTCATAGAAAAGAAGCAAACAAAAGACAGGATTAGAGCCATTGCTCATGCTATTGTCAGGAGATGTCGGGTTTGTGAAGACATGACCCGTACTACTTTTATCTTAGCAGTGATGATCTATGTGAAGCGAACTATGAATGAGTTAGAGCAGCTTGAAAGGGATTTGGATCCTAGACCCGTGGCGAGGCCGAACGACGCCCCGCGGATACCTAAGTTTGAAGCACTAGAATATGCATAGTCCATGTCTGTGAGTGTCTACCATTTCGAGTCAGTCTTTTTTACTTCCGTTATCTTTCTGGATTGAGTATGTTTGCAGGCTTAGATTTTTGGTTTGCTTTCAGATTGTGTCTGTTAGGTTCTTTCCAAAACAAAAGATGTCGAGTTTGTAAGAAGTCTGTTTATTAATGAAAGTTGGGCATTTTATTTCCACCATTATTTTACATTTATCTTCACGAACTACGCTTGGTCTGATTCGTGCGGGGTCACGATACGTAGGCAATCTCCATAGGATTCGACTATAACCAAAAGGAAAACAAAAAGAATGAAAAGGTAAATATAAAGAAAATCAAGGGAAAGAGAAAGAAAGAAAGAAAAGAGCGGAAAAACAAGAGAGAGAAAAGAAAAAGCACAAGAGAGGGATAAGGCGAAGAGAAAAAAAAAACAAAACAAGGAATAAAATGCCGGGATAACGCATGCAATCGAGTAAACGCATAATAGAAAGGAATAACTGTATAAGTGCATTCATGTCAACGTGTGGTTGTTAAATCTGTTAAGACCTAATCGCTAACAAAGTGGTTGTCTAAATGTGTGAGCCCAGGCAGGTGGTTAGTTGATTGGCAATTCTGGAAACTCATCCATATAACACCCGGTCGAAAGATCAAGTAAAAATGACAGGGCAGGATTCGGAAATCAGCATTGTAGACCCTTCGAATGAGGTTGAGATAACGGATGTGGGTGCTATGAAAGAGGAGATGAGGAAATTAAAAGCACAAATGGCTGAAATGCATCGGGCATGGTCGCAGGGACACCCGGTCCCACTATATCCTGCCAACCCACCTTACATCCCACCCCTGGCTCAAGCTCAGGAGCCTACCACTCCCCACGCATCTTCAGCTTTCCCTTATCAGGCCAAGGGTTATGGTACCACGTCATACGCTCCCCCAGCTCCACCCTCTAAACAGAACCCTCCACCACCCATGGTTCCCGTCTTTGTGGCACCTCCCCCAGCTCCACTACATAGATCATCCAGTGAGCCGTTATTCCAAGCTCACGACACCCAATATTACCCTCCCGAACCCACTTTCAAAGCGCCTGAGCCATATACTTATTCTCCCCATTTTGAAATCCCAGGAGAAGTTGAGAAACCGGTTAAGAATGCAGAACAAGAGGAAGTGATTCGTAAAGTCAAAAGCCTGGAGCAATCCTTCAGGAACATGCATGGTTTAGGAAACCAAGTTAGCGTCGCATACAAAGATTTGTGCCCTTTTCCTGATGTACAGTTGCCTGCGGGGTTTAAAATGCCGAAGTTTGACTTGTATGAGGGGCACGGTGACCCAGTAGCCCATCTGTGTGGTTTCTGTAGCAAAATGAGAGGTGTCGGGGGAAAGGATGAGTTGTTGATAGCATATTTCGGGCAAAGCCTGAGTGGGTCAGCGCTAGAATGGTACACGAGGCAAGACCCCGGCCGATGGTATACATGGGATGATTTGGCCCAGGCATTCATTGGCCATTTTCAATATAACCTCGAGATAGTCCCTGATCGTCTGTCATTGTTGAAACTAGAAAAGAAGCCTGGGGAAAGTTTTAGAGAGTTTGGTTTTCGCTGGAGGGAACAAGCTGCAAGGGTTGATCCTCCCATGAGGGAGAGTGAGATGGTAGATTACTTCTTGTAAACATTGGAACCTACCTATTTTGGTCATCTAGTGACATCTGTCGGAAAGTCGTTTAATGAAGTGGTAAATATGGGAGCCATGATTGAAGAAGGGTTGAAATCTAACAAGATCTTGAGCTACTCGGTGTTGAAAGCAACCACCCAGGCCATCCAAAGCGGTACTGGTGGTGTGCTGGGGAAGAAGAAGAAAGAAGAAGTTTCTACAATTGAAGCTAATGCTTGGTCCAGGCACAATAACCCTCCACTCTACTACAACCAACCCAGACTCCACCACCCAAATTACCAATATACCCCATATGGCCCACCGCAACACTATTATCCACCATCAGAACCACACTTTTCTATCCACCATGCCCAGACCTATACTCAGCCCCCAGTGCACTCGCAATGGCGTACACCAAGTCCCCAAAATACACAGCCACACCCACAAAACACATATCCCCCTCCCAGGGCTAACAGGCCAGGAACCAACTTCCGCCCAAACCAAGCTTTTAGAAATGAGAAGGCCCCAAACATAAAAACATTTACTCCGCTAGGAGAATCTTACATTGCTCTCTTCCACAGATTGAAACAGTTGGGGATGCTGACCCCAGTTGAATCTAAAACACCAAATCCTCTTCCCAGAAACCTGAACCACTCTGTTAGCTGCGAGTATTGCTCAGGGATGCCGGGGCACGATACTGAAAAATGTTGGAAGTTGAAAAACACAATACAAGAGCTCATTGATAATCGTCGTATTGAGGTACAGGCTCCAGAGGCTCCGAACATCAATCAAAATCCGTTACCAGTGCATTATGAGGCCAACATGATCGAACTGATACATAAGGGGGCAGAGCCTAAGAAACCTTCGCATGTGGTTATGGTGATTCGTTCTACGGAAGCCAAAGAAAAGACAGTGAGTGCAAGGCCAGTGGTTCAGTTAAAAGCGACAAAAGACAAGCCAGTGTTAGTAATGGGAAAGGGACCGTTGGTGGCCGAGAAAAAGCAGGATCCAGTCAAGATAGTGGTACCAGGGTCAGTATCAGCACCCGTGGTGGTTGTGAAGGGAGCTTATGTATAACCGGTTGTCATAAAACCGGTAGTCCAGTTACCCATGGTTGATAGCAAAGCCGTACTGTAGAAATATGACAAGGTAGTGGTGACATACAAAGGAAAGGAAATTGAGGAAGAGAGTTGTGAAGCACAAAGACTAGCCCGGTCGGGATGTTGTTTCGCTCCCGAAGAGTTGAGAAAGGCTAAGGGCACAAAAGACAATCCAGTGCCGGTTAAAAAGGCTGTAACAGAAGAAGAGGCAGAAGAGTTTCTGAAAAAGATGAAAGTATAAGATTATTCCATTGTTGAACAACTGAGAAAAACACCTGCCCAAATCTCGTTGTTGTCATTATTAATTCACTCTGATGAGCATTGCCGAGCTTTAATGAAGATATTGAATGAGGCTCATGTACCTGACAAAATTTCAGTGAACCACTTAGAGACAATTGCCAGCAAGATCTTTGAAGTGAACAGGGTAGCATTTTCTGATGATGAATTGCCTATGGAAGGCACAGAACACAACAAGGCTCTGTATTTGACTGTCAAATGTGAAGGTTCAATGGTTACTCGGGCACTAATCGATAACGGGTCGAGCGCTAATATTTGCACGTTATCCACATTGAACAAGCTTAAGATTGATGAAGATAGAATCCGCAAAAATAGCATTTGTGTTCGAGGGTTCGACGGAGGGGGAACGAACACAGTAGGGGATATTGTACTCGAATTCACTATTGGCCCAGTCGAGTTCACAATGGAATTTCAGGTGTTGGATGCTGCAGTATCCTATAATCTGTTGCTGGGTCGACCATGGATTCATGCGGCCAAAGCCGTGCCCTCCACGCTGCACCAAATGGTCAAATTCGAGTGGGACAAACAAGAAATTGTGTTACATGGGGAAGATCCCTCATGCGCCATGAATGATGCCCTTGTACCCTTTATAGAGACTGAAGATGATAGGGGACCATGGGTTTATCAGGTCTTTGACACAGTTCCGGTGAGCAGGATGCCCGAGGGTAAAAGCATGCCATGTCCCAGGATGCCAGCTACAACCGTCATGGTAGTGTCAGAAATGCTGAATAACGGGTTCGTACCCGGGAAGGGTTTGGGGGTTGAACTTCAGGGCATTACTCAACCTGTGTCTTTGCCCAAAAATCTGGACACCTTTGGGTTAGGGTTCAAACCAACAACGGCAGATGTCAGAAGGGCCCATAAATTGAAGAAGAAAGCTTGGGTGCTTCCTAAACCAATTCCTCGATTGTCTAGGTCCTTCGTTAGGCCGGGTATCAAGAAACAATTATTGGCAAAGGTGTCAGGTTCATTGATTGGGGAAGAGGGGAATTTGGATAAAGTGTTCGAGAGAGTATTTGCTGAAGTAAACATGGTTGAGGCCGGAGAAGGGTCAAGCGGAGCAGACATACAGTACATCGGACCACATGTCAACATCAACAATTGGGAAGCTACTCCTCTTCCAGTCCGGAGGGAGTCGTGGTAGTGAGTTTTGTTTTTCCTTTTTGTCACCTGGATTATTCCAGGGTTTGTAATCCAGTTGCTATGTTCCGTCCGTTTGGATGAGTTAAAACCTTGTTGTCTTTACATTTAATGAAATGCAATTTTCTTTGTCCCTAATTCTCTTTCCATTTTCTTTTCTTTCCTTTCTTTGTACAGTTCTTTTTATGCTGATATCAATGACATGACATGCATGAGGAACCTTCGGCCCAGTTTTAAAAGCCAATCTAGCTCGGAAGTAGTAATATAAGAGATCGAGTGTGATGATGGGGTGGATTGTAACAATGATGAAGCTTATGAGGAAATTAGTAAAGAATTAAGTCACTTTGAAGAAAAACCCAAACCTAACCTAAATGACACAGAAGCAGTTAATCTAGGGGACCAAGACAATGTACGGGAAACTAAAATAAGTGTTCATCTGGAGCCACAACTTAAGGAGGAGATAATTAAAGTGTTGCATGAGTATAAAGATGTTTTCACATGGTCATATGATGATATGTCGGGTCTAAGCACCGATTTGGTGGTCCATAAATTACCCACCGATCCAGCACTCCTTCCTATCAAGCAGAAGTTGAGAAAGTTCAAAACGGACATAAGTGTGAAAATCAAAGAAGAGATTACCAAGCAGTTTGAGGCAAAAGTCATTCAGGTGACACGGTACCCCACTTGGTTAGCCAATGTTGTGCCTGTGCCAAAGAAAGATGGCAAGACCAGGGTGTGCGTCGATTATCGAGACCTTAACAAGGCAAGCCCAAAAGATAATTTCCCGTTGCCCAAAATCCTTATACTGATCGACAATTGTGCCAAACATGATATTGGCTCTTTTGTGGATTGTTATGCAGGTTATCATCAGATTCTAATGGACAAGGAGGATGCAGAAAAGACGGCATTCATCACGCCGTGGGGAACGTATTGTTATCGGGTCATGCCATTTGGTTTGAAAAATGCTGGGGCAACTTATATGAGGGCTATGACAACTATCTTCCATGATATGATACATAAAGAAATCGAGGTATACGTGGATGATGTGATCGTGAAGTCTAGGCAGCAATCCGACCATGTCAGAGATTTGAGAAAATTCTTTCAAAGACTTCGCAGGTACAAACTTAAGCTCAACCCTGCGAAATGTGCTTTCAGGGTGCCATCTGGGAAGTTGCTGGGGTTTATAGTCAGTTGGCGGGGTATTGAATTAGACCCGTCAAAGATCAAAGCTATTCAGGAGTTGCCACCTCCAAGAAACAAAACCGAGGTGATGAGTCTGTTGGGAAGATTGAACTATATCAGCAGGTTCATTGCCCAGCTCACGGCAACTTGTGAACCAATTTTCAAGTTGTTGAAGAAAGATGTCGTGATCGAATGGACTGATGAATGTCAGGAGGCTTTTGATAAGATAAAGGGGTATTTGTCAAACCCACCCGTGTTGGTCCCACCAGAACCAGGGAGGCCTTTGATTCTATATCTGACAGTTGTGGATAATTCATTTGGCTGTGTACTAGGGCAGCACGATGTTACGGGCAGAAAGGAGCAGGCTATCTACTATCTCAGCAAGAAGTTCACATCTTACGAGGTTAAGTATACTCATCTGGAAAGGACATGTTGCGCCCTAACTTGGGTGGCACAGAAGTTGAAACATTACTTGTCATCTTACACCACTTACCTTATATCTCGCTTAGACCCGTTGAAGTATATTTTTCAGAAACCCATGCTACAGGAAGGCTTGCAAAGTGGCAGATCTTGCTTACAGAGTTCGACATTATATATGTGACATGGACTGCCATGAAAGCACAGGCATTAGCCGATCACTTGGCGGAGAACCCCGTTGATGAAGATTATGAGCCTTTGAAAACTTATTTTCCTGATGAATAGGTAATGCACATTGATGAATTGGAACAAGCTGAGAAGTCAGGATGGACACTTTTCTTTGATGGGGCTGCAAATATAAAGGGCGTGGGAATAAGAGCAGTACTTATTTCGGAAACAGGTCAGCATTACCTTGTTACAGCTCGGCTTCGTTTCTATTGTACAAACAACATGGCAGAATATGAGGCGTGTATATTGGGATTGAGATTAGCTATGGATATGGGTGTACGGGAAGTCTTGGTCATAGGTGACTCGGACCTACTGGTACACCAGATTCAAGGGGAATGGGAAACACGGGACTTGAAGCTTATACCGTTTCGACAGTGTCTGCATGAGCTTTGCCAGCGTTTTCAGGCCATAGAGTTCAGGCACATTCCAAGGATTCATAATGAGGTTGCTGACGCTTTGGCTACTTTGGCATCAATGTTGCACCATCCAGATAAGGCTTATGTTAATCTATTACAGATTCAGGTCCGTGATCAGCATGCTTACTGTAACGTGATAGAGGAGGAAATCGATGGAGAGCCGTGGTCCCATGATATCAAAGAGTACATTAGAGAGGGAGTATACCCAACGCAGGCCACCGGTGATCAGAAAAGAACAATTCGGCGGTTGGCAAGTGGGTTTTTCCTTAGTGGAGGAGTGTTGTACAAAAGAACGCCAGATCTCGGTTTGTTGAGATGTATAGATGCACGGCAGGCCACAACTATCATGACTGAGGTGCATTCCGGAGTTTGTGGATCGCATATGAGTGGGTATGTTCTAGCAAAGAAGATTCTCCGAGCAGGTTATTATTGGCTCACGATGGAACGAGATTGTATCGGTTTTGTGTGTAAGTGTCATCAATGCCAAGTACATGGAGATTTGATTCATTCTCCACCATCAGAACTACATACGATGTCCGCGCCATGGCCTTTTGTTGCATGGGGCATGGATGTTATTGGGCCAATTGATCCAGCAGCATCAAATGGGCACAGGTTTATCTTGGTAGCTATAGATTATTTTACCAAATGGGTGGAAGCTAAGACATTCAAGTCTGTGACTAAGAAGGCTGTAGTTGACTTCGTGCATGCAAATATCATCTGTCGGTTTGGGATCCCAAAGGTAATCATCACAGATAATGGGGCTAATCTTAATAGTCATTTGATGAAGGAGACATGTGAGCAGTTTAAGATTGCTCACAGGCACTCTACTCCGTATCGTCCCAAGGCAAATGGTGCGGTTGAAGCGGCTAATAAGAACATAAAGAAAATACTCCGGAAGATGGTTGAAGGATCTAGACAATGGCACGAGAAATTGCCTTTTGCATTGTTGGGATATCGCACCACCGTGCGTACCTCGATAGGGGCGACTCCTTACGCATTGGTATACGGTACCGAGGCAGTAATACCCGCAGAAGTGGAAATCCCATCTCTGCGAATCATTGCAGAGGCTGAGATCGATGATGATGAATGGGTGAAAAGTCGTCTTGAGCAGTTGAGCTTGATCGACGAGAAACGATTGGCATCAGTGTGTCATGGCCAACTGTACCAACGAAGAATGGCAAGAGCATACAACAAGAAAGTACGTCCAAGGAAATTTGAAGTCGGGCAATTAGTACTGAGGCAGATCTTGCCTCATTGGGCCGAGGCAAAGGAAAAAAAAAGAAAGGAAAAAGAAAGGAAGAGAAAGAAAAAAGAAAGAAAGAAAGAAAATCACAACAACAAAAGTTAAATACAGTGAACTACGTTTGACTTGATCCCGAAAGGGTACGTAGGCAGCCTCTCTGAGGTTCAGTCATACCAAAACAAAAATCCAAAAAATCTCCAAGCAAGAAACTGGGGCAGAAGTTGTGATTGTTATGAAAGTTTGATTCCGAAAGTTGTAATTTGAACCCATTCGAATTGTTTTAAGCCTTTTAGACCTTTCTTTCTAAACCCAATCCAAAAGCCTACATTACGGTCCAAAGAAAGACCTTTTGATCAATCTCTAAGAAATGCCAGGTCGAGCAGGTGATGGTAATTCGTATCAATGGCGACACTCTGGTTCAAGCAAGAAAGAACGAAAGCAAAAATGAGAGAGTCTTATCGGTGAAAACCTTCACGGGCATCGTAAGGCGACGAGAGCTGAGAGAAAAATAAATGAGAGAGTCTTATTGGTGAAAATCCTCGCGGGCACCTTGAGGCGAAAGTGAGTTGGAAGATGGTTAAAAGGCAAAAGGTTTGTGGGAGGAAGAATGTTTCGAGGTACCGCAGGAAAACAAGGGTAATGTCTGGGTAATTCAAACAATTGATGGAAGTTCTGCGCAACAAAGTATGGCAATTGAAAGCTGGATATTTGGACGGATTGGGCCGGTTAATCCGAAATGCATGTCATGATCATGGGTACCAGCTGTCTCGCTCAGATAAGTTTCTTTTCCTTCTTTTCCTAAAAAAAGTCATCTGGTTTTGGATTCTTCTTATCCTTAACTCAAAAATCGTCGCATTTCATTTTCTGTTGAGGGTTTTTATTTAGCAGAGATATTCCAGTGCTAGTTTCGGCCAAAGCGGGCAGAAGGGACTTCAAAGCTCACTACCAGCTTCCGAAATTGTAAAGCACAACGTGATCAAGGCATGTCAAAAACAACATGATGTAAATGGAATAGGGGAAGTCGCCGGAAGTTGCATCGGCAGAATATTTGGGAAATGTTATGGGAAATGTGAAGGTTCAGGCAAAGGGGTCGGAAAAATGAGACAACAGTATGGGTACAAAAGCATTCAGGTGGTCAGAAATTGGGGAATTAACGGAAGTTTCATCGGGGAAATAATTGGGAAATGTCGTGGGAAAGGCAAAAGCTCAAACAAAAAGGTCTCAGAAAGTCAAGCGGTTTAGGAACAGTATGTGGAAATCAGTCAACACAAAGCAATGCAGGGGAAGGATCTTTCAGCAGGAATGCCATCAACTAACCACCATTTTAAACTGACGAAATTTTCTTTGATTGTAACAGGGGCAGAAAGTTAGTCGTTGAAAAGGAATTCTCCAAGAAAGAAAACAAGCAGTGACCATGATAATTGCAAAGGGCGGTTTGATTAAATACAAGATAATCTTGAATTGCAAAGTGCGGAACTGAATTTAATTGCAAAGTTGGCACGATTAGAACAAGTGTAAATTGTCAGGACCGTCCTAGATAATAGGATGTAGTTCATATACCTGAAAATCAGGAGTCCGCCTGGAAAACAGAGACATACATTTTAATTTTAGCAATCAGGAGACCACCTGAAAAACAGAGACATACATTTTAATTTTAGCAATCAGGAGTCCGCCTGGAAAACAGAGACATACAATTTAATTTTGGTAATCAGGAGTCCGCCTGGAAAACAGAGACATACATTTTAATTTTAGCAATCAGGAGTCCGCCTGGAAAATAGAGACATACATTTTAATTTTAGCAATCAGGAGTCCGCCTGGAAAACAGAGACATACAATTTAATTTTGGTAATCAGGAGTCCGCCTGGAAAACAGAGACATACAATTTAATTTTCGTAATCAGGAGTCCGCCTGGAGACATGCAGTTCAGTTTTAGCAATCAGGAACCCGCCTGAAAAATGGAGGTGTTGAATATTTTAAGCAGTCGAAATCAGGAGCCCGCCTGGATAATAGAGGAGCAGTTTCAATTTTAAGTAATCGAAGTCAGGAGCCCGCCTGGATAATAGAGGAGTAGTTTCAATTTTAAGATTCGGTAGTCAGGAGCCCGCCTGGATAACAGAGGAATACATTCGAGTTCAAGATTATTTAAGTTCAACAGTTGGGAGAGAGGGAATAACATCTCAGTCAACCAGGGAATAGCAATATGGATTTTTATCGAGAAAGCACAAGACAATGAGACGACAAGAAAGAACAAGACAACAAGGCAACAAGGAAGTACGAGGGCAAGTTTGAAGAATTTAGATAGGATTTTTACAATTAATAGAGCATAGTTAGTTTAGCTTCTTTTATCTTTGACACGATGTAATAAGGGAGGTCAGCAAGCAGCAACAGCAGCAGTAACAGTAACAAGCACAGTGCAATCACAGTTCTTGGTAGTCCCAGCTACCAGACACTCCTGAACTACACTGACCTGATTCCTGTTTAGCCCAGGATATGTAGGCAACCTCCGAAGCAGGATGCGGTCAAGCTTTTCAAAATGCTTCACACGGAATTTTCGAACGGGCAAAAATCGCTCGTATTTGCTCACTTGTCTTTGCCCGGAAACCTTTCGTGTTTCCGAGCAAAGAGGGGCAGCTGTGAGCACGTGATTTTTGCCCTATATATGAATAATTCCCAAAATCCCAAACAAAATAATTTTTCTTTTATTTTTACAATTTTTGTGCGTTTTTGGTGTCATCTTCTGATAATTGTTGCATTTATTTGCGCGTGTTAATTTTTATAAAATACAAAAATACGCATTTTTACACTTAGGATTTAATTTTATACTTTAGTATTAATTAGGGATTAACCTGTTTTGGAATAGGATATGAAGAAAATGACAAAAATAGTTTACTTTAGCATTTTATTATTTTAATTGAGAAACAGTCGCAAATAGTTATTAAGTTAATTTTAGGCATTAATTGGTTTTAGCTTAATTGTTAGTTTAATTTCACATATTTGAAAAAATTAGAAAATAAATACAAAAAAATACAAGATTGCAAAAAGAAAAATGGAAAATATAATGGAAGTGGTCTTGTTTGAGACTTAAAATTTGGGCCATTTCTGCATGTACTCCGTTGGCCCAAATGCCTCAAAGCACCTCGATTCAGTCCAGCCCAAATTCCCCAACCCAGTCCGGTTCATAACAAGTCCAAACGACGTCGTTTCGGGGTCCTTGGATCAGGACCGTTGGATCTCATCAATCCAACGGTCTGGAACTAACGAGGTTTCCAGTATATAAGTGTCCAAACCGTTCCCCCCTACCCCCATTTCCATCGTCTTCTTCACCCCACCCCTTCTCCCCAAACCCTAACTCGCGCCGCCCTAAAAATCCTTGCCGGCGGTGAACACAAACTATGTCGTTCACCCTGAAAGTAATACCACGGACTCCCCTCACCCTTCTCTTTCTATTGCACCCGTTGGTTTGCCTCGAATAAGGCCGGAACTCTTCGAATCTTGATTTGAAGTATTCCGGCCAGGTGACAGTTTGTCCGAATCAGCCCAAAATCACACCCTACAACCCCCAGCCCTTCCCCAACACTAATCCGTGTTTGTTTTCTTTCAAATCACCATGAAACGACCCACATCTTAGATCTAAGAATTGCTGGCCAAACCCTAAAATCAAATCCTTTTGATTTCGAACCGTAGAACCCTTAACCATGTGTTCTCGTGTAAGAACACATGGTTAGGGATGTTACGCGTCAAAAATCTGAAAGGATTCAGATGTTCATGACCGGTCGGAATCCTTTAGGCCTTTGTGAGTTTTTCTTCTCTTTTTACGGCTTCTTTCACTCGCATGGTTAAAATATTATTTGCAGTCGTTGTTTCATTGTTGTTCTGTTAATTTTAGGGTTTAATTGTGTTAGTTTAGGTTCTGTTAATTACTGTTGATTCTGAGATTGTTAGTTGGTTGAATGATTATAAGTTCATGATTTAATAATTAGTTTTAAGTTCATTTAGTATTAATCGTGGTAGCTTAAGCTCAGTTTAATTTCATTTAGCTTATTTGAGTTGGTTAATTGAACAGTATTGATTCAGTCAGTCTGATTATTTGGTTTCTGATTGCTAGCTAATTAATTTTAGTTAGTTTCTGATTGCTAGTTAATTAGTTTTTAGTTAGTTTCAGACTGGGCTAGGGTATTGGGTATAATTGTTAAGGATAAGGGTAGGTTCAATAATTCTAAAAGGCTTTCAGGGGTAATCTGGGTATGGAAAAGGGTAGTTCTGATAGGAATAGTAATATCAAGGTATAGGGAAGGGAAGTATAGGTATTGTATGGGTAGAGGAATGCCTTAGGGCCTTCTAGAATGGGGTTCAAGTGTAAGTTTTAATAATTGTATTGCAGTTACTTGTTTAGCAAGATAAAAATAGAGGGACCAAAGTGAAAATAGAGAGGGACTAATTGGAAAATCAGAACCTAGTCCATTCTCTTTAGGGTTGCCTATAAAAGGGCATAAGATGACTTGGGGAAGAGGGGTCTGTTCTATCTTCTGCCTTGAGCCCTAAGTTTTAATTTGAGCTTTCATTTTTATTATTCAGTTAGCATTTCAATTCTAAGGGTATTCAGAAAATAAAAACATCAAAAAATATGGAGATCTGAAACAGTTTCAGAGTCTCATTACTAGTTTTGGACTTCAGCTGTGAGGGACAGGGGTATGTTAGACTGATATGTGGGAATTGGCTTATACTTCTGATTTTCGAAGTAATCTGTCTGTGTATCTGTGGTATAACATTGCTGGGTTTGTTGTTGTTGCTGTTCAAAGTACCTGATTCCTCACCTTTTCTCTATTTTACATTCCAATTTCCAGGTACATTTCCCTGAATCTCACTGATGTATGTTCGTTGAAGTTGAAATGAAATGTTCCAAGGCCTGTTATTCAACTGAAAGTAGCCTGTATCTTTAATGATAGTAATAGTGTGGTCTCCTGTTATGTAAATGGCAGAATGTGTATAATTAAACTTGTTCAGTAGGGTAGATTACATGTTGAATGATGCGTAGTTTAGAACTGTTGAATTGGACATTTGAACAAGCTTTGAGCCTGGGCCTGGGCTGATCAGAAAATTCGTGTGAGTCCCATTAGTCATCAGAAGTAATTAGACCTGTGTACATGACATGAGAATTCATAAGCAAATTTGATGACATTTAGCCTAGTCATTGGTATCTTGTCATTATAGTGTAATAAAAGGTTTGCTTTTACGATTCTGAAATCGTTTGGAAGATCATAATTATGGTAAGTAGATTGGTATAGAAATCAGTTGGAAATCATGAATCAAACTCATTCATCATTGACTTAGTTCATTAAGAACAGCAGGTCGTGATAGGCAATGTGTAGGATAGATCATTTAGGAATTCTGAGAATTCACGTTTTTTCCAGTATAAGGATTCATGGATATTTTATTAATTGTTACAATAAGAAATAAATCTATCTTCGTTGGGCTGTTCGGATCACACTAAGGCCGTGGACAGGCCCAATTCTCCTTTAAATTTGGTCCTTATTTTATTTCATTGCAATCCATTTCCAAATTAACTAGTCTTTTAGAGGCATACAAATAAGTAGAAAATCGTAGCTATTTCGGAATTGCTACTAACCTTGCCGGAATAAATCGCATGCGCGGACTGTCAACAATGGGCTACTAAAATGATTAGAAATTGGGATGGCCATTTAGCAAATTTCATGGTCCTCTTTAAAATCATATTACATTAGAATCTTTGAGTTCGATTTAATTGAATAAACTTTCTTAAACTCGGGTGCGCATTGATGCGACCCAAATCCAAATCTCGATGAACCCGAAATGTGTCGATAACCGCGGGTGCATTGATTGTGACGTGGTTTGAAACACGTTTTCGCGACATCGTAATTCTTAAAAATAAATAATGATAGAAAAGAGTTTCACAAATTGAGACGAGCCTCACTGCGCAAAAATAAATAAATGCGGGGCCCTTAGTAAATAATTATCGAAATAATTAGAATTTGGGATGGCCGTTTAACGAACTTCATGGCTTTTCCCAAAAATAAGACTACGTTAGTATCTTTAGGTACGATTTAATTAAAATAACCCTCTTAAAATTCGGGTGCGCATTGATGCGACTCAAATCCAAATCTCGACGAAGTCGAAATGTGTTGATAACTACGGGTGCATTGATTGCGACGTGGTTCGAAACGCGTTTTCATGACGTCGCAATTCTTTAAAATAATTATAATAAAAGCGGTGTAAAATTAGATAAAAGGCATATAAGCTAGCATGTATTAAAATCAGATAAAATCAAGTACAACAGTTAAGCGACCGTGCTAGAACCACGGAGCTCGGGAATGCCTAACACCTTCTCCCGGGTTAACAGAATTCCTTACTCGGATTTCTGGTTCGCGGACTGTTAACAGAGTCATGAATTTCCTCGGTTCGGGATTCAACCGGTGACTTGGGACACCATTAATCTTTAAAGTGGCGACTCTGAATAATTAATAATTAAATCTCGTTCCGATTGTCCTTTAATTGGAAAAACTCCTTTACGCCCCTTGCGGAGGTGTAGGTGTGAAAAGGAGGTGTGACAGGTTGCACCCAATCATACAAGGCTGCTTCTGGCACAAGAGGTGCACACCCTGATTGTTCGGGTCATTCACATTTTTTCTATTATTTGGGTTGCCGATTACGTCACTCATGTCTAGTTTTATACGTTCTATTGTCGTTTGTCTTTCTTGTTTTCTTGATTTGGTGCCTTGAAAACTTTTTCAGGTTCTACTAATGCTTCGTAGAATTCACCAATTCTTGAGGAGTCTCTAGGAATGCACCTATAACACACAAGAATAAAAACGTTAGAGTTTCAATATAATGAATTTTAAGTTGAGAAAGCTGAACAAACTACGAATTCTAACAATTCTTGTAGTTGTAATTAATAATACCATTAAATTCCCCGAAAATGGTGCCAAAATTTAATCATGCCCAACTATGCCTCCTAAAAGGTCTAGCGGTCGTCATAAATATAATCCGGTTTATAAGTCCGGAGTCGAATCTCACAGGGAATTAACCTACTAATTACAACCACTAGTTTCACATGAATTCAAGTAATCAACCTTCAGAAATATTAAATAACGATTTGAATGTTTACTAACTAAGAGCAAAGTAATTAAAAAGTAGTAATTTATAACTAACAAAGCAAATGTTGTGAACAAGATTAGGAAAAGTCTAGGGTTATGATTTCTCCTATTGTCGGAATCCTCCTCCTTAGTTTCTTATAAATTTGTCTAAGTGTTCTCTGTCGATCATGAATACTTTGGGTATCGTAATTCTCTTCCGAGTAAAGTGGACGTATTCTTCCGAACTACACTAGCTGACACTAATTTACCTCTCACTATGATCGCATAAAGGTTTCGACATTCCTAATCCCACCTTTAAACCCTCCGCATTGATTCCTCACATACGTTAGGAGTGATATTTTATATAACTATCTAAATGTGTATCCTTTTACAAGCAATACACACTAAATAGGCACAATCGATTGAGAGCTCTTCAATCAACCATAATGTAAACGTAGTTGAACAAGTAGAGAAAAATCAAAGGCAAATCTATATTAAACATAGTAGAAAATCATCCTTCAATAGGTTTCATCAAACCCTAGATGAGAGAGTTTAGCTACACATAAGTGTATCAACAATCATCATGATGTTCAAAGACATTAAACTACAAAGTATAGATAAATGGAGGGAAAACTCGTTTGATCCTTGCTCTACAGTGCTTTGTAGCCTTTTTCTTTTCCAAAATAGTGTCCACCCTTTTTCAACTCGTTTGGGGAGTAATTATATGTTAGGGCCTGAATCCTTGAGTCCAAATCCGGGTTGGAGTCTTTTAACCCGCAACTTTTAATCACTGGGCTATAGACCTCGGAGGCCATGCTTATAGTGCTTTCAGCCTGGCTACAGAGCTATCTATGCCAGGCCTGTAGTGTGGTCAAGCTGGCTATAGAGTCGGCTATACATGGTTTGTAACACGATAAAGCAAGGTATAAAGCTGGATATGCTTGGCATGTAGCCAGGCTTGAGTACTTGATGATTTTATACTCTTTTCTTGAATTTTTTTCCTCTTTTCGTGCAACTTCCATTCGCCTCTTTCTCTCGATTCTCCTACACATAAAATAACACAATTTAGCTCTAATATTGTAATGACCCGATCGGTCATTTTAATCTCTAGCGCGTCGTTCGGCGGTTTAAGGTTATGAGTAGCTTCACTTCAGACATTATGACTTATACGCATAGTCGAAATTGAATTTCAGGAAGTTCGGAGTTGATTTGGAAAGAAAACCTCTAATTTTGAAAGTTTTAAGTTGGAGGAATTGACTAAGGTTTTACTTTTGAGTAAACGACCTCGAAATCAGGTTTGAAGGTTTCAAAAAATTCATATGATAATCTTGGGACTTGGGCATATGACCGCATCGGGTTTTGGATGGCCAAGGAGCATTTCGGCTCTTATTGTGGAAAGTTGACATTTTGGAAGAATTTCATAAATTTGGATTGAAGTGTATTTCAATGCTATTGATGTTCGTTTAGCATTCTGACCTTAGGAATATCTCCGTATGGTGATTCTGGTCTTAGGATCACATCCGGATGTGAATTTGGAGGTCCGTACGTCATTTTGGGGTCATTTGGTGAAAGTTGGAACTTGAAGATTTTTGGGAAGTTTGACTGGGAATAGAATTTTTGATATCGGGATCAGATTCCGATTTCGGAAGTTGGATTACGTCCGTAATGTCAAATGCAACTTGTGTGCAAAACTTGAGGTCAATCGAACGTGTTTGATAGGTTTTGGTATCAAATGTAGAAGTTTGAATTTCTAAATTTTATTAAGCTTGAATTGGGGTGCGATTCATGGTTTTGATGTTGTTTGATGTAATTTAAGGCCTCGATCAAGTTCGTATCATGTTTTAGGACAGGTTGGTGTGATTGGACGGGGTCCCGGGGACTTCGGGTGTGTTTCGGGATGATATCGGATCAAGTTGAGTTGTTTTGGAACTATTGTTGTTGGTTCTTGTTTTGTCTTTCGCGAATGCGAAGGGAGTTCCTCATTCGCAAAGAGGAATTTTGGGGCTGCTGGGATTGGTCGAACAAGAGGCAGAAGCTAGGAAGACATTCACGAACGCGACACAGGGGTCGCAAACGCGAAGAAGGAAGAAGACTGGGGGACTTGGATCCATTTAGCCTTCACGAACGTGGAGCTTCAACCGGAAATGCGAAGCAGTAGGGCCTGAAAGTATCGCGAACGCAAAGAAGGGGGCGACTATGTTGGGCAAAATATTTTGAAAGCTGGATTTAGCCCATTTCACTCATTTCTCTCTTGGTTTGGGCGATTTTGGAGAGGCTTCAAAGGGGGATTTTCATCATCTATGTCAAGGTAAGTGATTCTCACCTATTGCAAGTTAAATACTTGGATTATACATAGATTTTAACGTGGAAATTCATGAAAATTTTGTGGAAATTTGGGGTTTTGGTAGAAACCCTAGAAATTGGTATTTTTAGATTTTGACCATAGATTTGGGCATGGAATTGAGAATAAATTATATATTTGGGTTCGTGAGGTTATGTGTAATGTGGGCCCCGAGTTTATATTTGAGTTATTAGTTTATCTTTAAAAAAATTTGAGATACGGGCATGTGGACCCTGAGAGTTGATTTTATTGACTTTTCGAGCAGAGTTGAGAATCATTTAAATTAATTAATTATGGGTATTAAAACACGTTTTGATTGGTTTGCACATTGGTTGCATAGTTTTAGACTGTCAAGCTTTGGTTTAAGGTGTTAGAGTGGCATCGGAGCCGGTTATGGAACTTCGGAGCGAGGTAAGTCTCTTTTCTAACCTTGTAAGAGAGTATTAATCCCATAGGTGAATTGAATTGATATGTGCTTCTATTTATGAGGGCTATGTACGAACGAGATGACGAGAGTCCGTACCTAGCTACTAATTATGCTTATGTCCGGGTAGTCTAGGGCCCACATCATGTTATGCTTGAGATGTTTGCACCTTGCTTGTTAATTTAATTGCCTAAATCATATTGAAACTTGATAAATGAATTGTAAAAGGTTAAACTTCATTTACTTGACCGTTAATGGAAATTGGTATTTCTTTGAATATTTGCCCCTTAATAAATCTTGAATTTGGTTGTTTGAATGTATTTTTCTCTTCTTGTGGAGCGGGTCGAACGCCTCGGTAGTAGATAGATGTATTTATAGTTCGTGTCGTTCGACCCTCGGCAGTGCATAGTTTAAATATTTTATGTTGGATCGGGTCGTACGACCTCGGTATAAGTTGCACATGATAAATCTTTGGAACTAATAATAATTGATGTTGCTTCATTTGTTTGAAATATAAATTGTGAAATGATGAAAATAATTTTGAAAATCCCTGTTACTAAAAGCATTGTTTATTTATACCCTTGTTCTTGAGTTTTCAGCTGTTTCTACATAACCCCTGCTTAATTATATTATCGATATTTTTACAATTAGCCCATAGTAAGTGTCGGAGTCGACCCATCGTCACTACTTCTTCGAGGTTAAACTAGATATTTACTGGGTACGTGTTTGATTTACATACTCATACTATACTTGCTGCATATTTTGTGCAGGTACATATATGTCTAGTGGTCTTGTGGGAACATGGGCGCGGTTATTGTGGGGACTTAAGTGAGTTGCATCCCATGTTACGAGCTCGCAGCACACGGAGCCTCGATCAGAGTTAATTACACTCTCCTGTCTAATTGTATTCCAGACTGATGTTGTATTTTACTATATTTTCTAGTTGATATTCATGCACTTATGACACCAGATTTTGGGGGTGATTATGGGTTGTTCAGTATTGTGGTTGGAAAAATATTATCATTACTCTGTAAATTCTACCTCTTACCATTTAATTGAACAAAATTTATGATTTCAAAATACTAAAATGAATAATTAAGTTAATCATTTATTGGTGGTTTGCCTGACAGCGGTGTTAGGCGCCATCACGACCTTTGACGGATTTTGGATCGTGACAAATGTTGCACGATTAATCATTAAACCAACAAAATATAAAGCGAGTAATGTACTAAAAGTATAGCATTTTGGCCAAACATCAGTGATCAGATTATATTTACAGCGACCGCTTATACTTTTTAGGACTAGGGATGGACGTGATCAACAACAAATAAAAGTATTTGTATTTCAATGATTTACGCAGGTTACAATCCTTGAACAATCTTAAGTTAAAAGATATATTCATCCGATTCTTCTCCTCATGACTGTCAATTCCAGAGCTTTGCTTGTTCTTGAGTTAATGGACCACTTGTTGTTAGGATTTGACCATGAATGCAAAGCCAGGCTTTGATCACAAATGTGAAGGATGAAAATTTGCAGCTCACCACTCGGAGACGATGACTTCTTGGTATTCGAAAGACTTGTGAATCACCATTGGAGAGGAGAGCTCCTCTATATGTTTTTCTTGTTCCCCTTTTCTTTGCCTTATAGAGACTCTATTTATAGTTGCAGGGGAGGAAAATTTGTAATAAATACATATGTTTTTCCTTTAATTTGATTAGCCAACTTGAGTGATCAAACATATCACTAAAGCTATATGATTAGTTTGCATATAATTGGTTGAACTATATCATTTGAACAATTTGTGACATTTGATTAGTCCTTACTTTGACTTGGCATGCAACATCATTTATGCGCGTGGTACGATTTTAGTGATACTTGATTTGACTTGGCATGTCATATTATTTAACATATGGCACAAACCTTTGGCCTATCATTTGAAGTTCGACAAGATGGACTAACCCAATTAAATTTGGCTCTTAATTAAATCTATATATATTGGATTTAAAATTCATTTCTGCTAGCCCATAATACTTGTTTGGGCTAACACATCTTTGAACTTAAAATATGGTCCAAATAATTTGATGTTTTTAAACCCAATAAAATTTATTCGTCTACATATATCTTCTTTTCTATCAGTTTGTTTGATTTTTTAATCAATACCAAATCAAGTTCAAAATTCTTACTCATGTCTTTCTCAATTACGCATAAAGCCAAATCAAATAGAATTACGATGTCGGTTTTCCTGAAGGAATGATTTAATTATTTGGTTTTGTTTTTTTTTTGGTTTTCTTGAATATTGTTTATGTCAAGAGGTTCCTGTGTTCTATTTTCCTAACAGCTAAAATTAACGTCTAAGAAAAAAAGGAATTAGGTTGACATGGCAATTGATGAAATGAAAAGGCTCTTCCTGCTCCACACTCGGTCCCAGACCACTTGGCAAATTTTGTAATTTGCATTAAGAAATGGAAGGAAATGACACTAGATTTTCTTTATTTTCGACAACAGTGGAAGGTAATGAATTTATTTTTCTCTTTATTTTTTAATCCAAAATCCAGTCTGGATTAGTGACGTGCATCAATCATTTCCTACTTATTGCTAATAGCTCTACTATTTTCTATAAGTAATCATGATCTGAATTATCAATTTTAAATTTTTATAGGGGGTGGCCTTTGGATAGCTGTAAGAGTAAGGAAAAAGAGGAGTTAGGAGTTTGACGGTATTTGAAATAATGCACCACTTAATGTTATTAAATTTCAAGATGCTCTTAATTATTGACAGAAACATAAATAAACACTGCTCAAAAAACACTTGGGGCGTACAACATTACTGCTTAGCTGATGCTTTTTGTTTTTGGTAATTTAATTATTTTGTATTACCATGTAGGAATTATATTAGAAAAATTGGATGATTATGGAGAATAAAATGTTTAGCTTGAGGCGTGTCAAAGATACTGTCTTTAAGGATATTTCGCCCACACCGAGATGAATAATATTAGGCGTATCCCCCAGGATTCAACAAGCTCTTCTAATATAACCAGGAGCAGAAACAACAAAGATTTATAAGAAGAAATCTCAGCACAAAAGAAAAGAGAAGAAAAGTTTTAACTTTGTTTTTTCACTCTATTTCTCTGAACACAAACAAATAGCTTTATATATAGTCCAAAAAGATGGACATCTGAAATGAAAAAAAACGGTAAAATTAATTGAGGATTTAATGCCAAAACAAAACTCCACTATCTGATAAGAAAGCTTACAAGCCTTAAAGGCTTTTCAAAATTTTTATTACCATACGTTACCATACACAAGTAACGTATAAGAATATAAATACAAATGAAAACCATTAAAGCTATCGAATTGGTAAAAAACGTTAAGAATTATAACTTTAAGACTACATAATTGTTGCCTCATAAGTAACAAATAAGTTATTACCATTCAATTGCCAGATTTTGTTTGTCAAAAAATTGAATTCAAACTTATCAAATTATTTGTTACAAATATATTTAAAATAATTACTATAATAATGACTCATTAATATAATTGTAAGAAAATGAATCTAGACATAATTTTGGAGTATTCTTTCCATCATATCAAAAATATTTTTCCATCAATCCCCCACATATCTCAAAAAGAAAATAATGAAATAATAAACTAATTTGCTGGGTTTTCACAAATGAGCATAATGCATCGAATCTAGTGTCTCTTGGACTATGAACCAGACTTAGATAAAATAAGATCAAACATACAGAACAATTGGTGAAGTTTAAAACTTCTATGAACCAAGAATTCTTTTGTAAGTTTAGTGTCTTATCTATCACATTATACCCATACACACTTTGTTGTTTGACGCGGTTTTGCACTAATAGGCTATGCGCACGCCTGGTTTTCATGAGTGCTTTAGAAATTTCGCCACAAATTTCATAGGAGCGGCCCCACTCCACACTCATATAGGTCCATCCATCAAGTGTATTCTGCAGCACAATACACCACCTATCAAAGGCTATGGATTATTAGATTAAGAGTTTAATAATTCAACCTTCCATTCCTTGCAGTTTTGCACTATATATACACACACACCATAGAAAGGGACATAATTTAATAGTGCACATTTGATCAACTAATGACTTGTTATTACCTATATGAATCTACTTCATGGGATCTCCAACCACATAGGTTGGGTTATCATCATTGTTGATATAACTCAAATTGGCAAAAGTCTCATTCCCCTCGATGTTTCAGATATTAATTTTCTTTCCAAAGGTTTAATCAGAGGATCGACCAAATTCACTTCTGACTTCACATAATCTATGAAAATAATTCCATCTTTCAGCTGCTGCTTTATCACATTATGTCTCAATCAGATATGTCTACTCTTCCCATTAAAGAATTTATTTTTAACAATGGCTATTGCAGCTTGGCAATAACAATGCGTCGACACAAAAAGGTGTCGGTTTTATTCCTAGTGGAATACTTTCCAAAAGGTGCTTTAACCACTCGGCCTCATGTCGGCTAATTCCAATGCCACAAAATCAGATTCCATGGTAGATCTAGCTATTATTGTTTGTTTAGCTGATTTCCATGTCACAGCACCCCCACAGAGGGTGAACATATAACCACTAGTGGATTTTGTATCATCTTAATCAGAGATCCAGTTAGCTTCACTGTATCTTTCTAGTACAGTAGAAAATCCACTATATTTAATACCATAGTTCATGGTACCTCTCAAATATTTCATTACTCTTACTAATGCATTCCAATGATCATGACTCGAGTTTTGATTATATCTACTCAATCTACACACAGCATATGCATTATCATGTCTAGTAAAATTCATCAAATGCATTAGACTACCAATAACTTAAGCATATTTATTTTGATCTATAGCATCTCCCTTATTCTTTTTTAATTGACTACTAGGGAGTGCTTATAGGTACCACATCAAAATTATCAAATTTTTAAAGAATTCTTTCAACATAATGTTCTTGAGTTAACATTAAACTATTGTCATCTCTTATAATTTTCATGCCTAAAATAACACTAGCTTCTCCCATGTCTTTCATCTCAAAATTAGAAGACAAGAAAAATTTGGTTTTATGTACCAAATCAAGGCTAGAACTAAAAATAAGCATGTCATCCACATAAAAGCAAATAATAACACATGTACCATTTACACATTTTGTATCAATACATTTATCTACTTCAATTGATGAAAAACCATCATTAATCAATACTTGATCAAATTTTTCATGCCACTGTTGAGGTGCTTGCTTTAGACCATATAAAGATTTTAGCAATTTACATATTTTGTTTTCTTGGCCAGACACTATACAACCCTCAGGTTGCTCCATGTAAATTTCCTCTTCCAAATCACCATTTAAAAATGCAGTTTTTACATCCATTTGGTGAATAAAAAGTTTATAAATAGAAGCCAAGACAAGTAAAACACGAATCGAGGAAATTCTAGTTACAGGAGCATAAGTGTTAAAATAATAATATTTTGCTTTTGGGTAAAACCTTTTGCAACAAGTCTAGCTTTGTATTTATCAATGGAACCATCCGGATTGTGTTTCTTCTTAAAAATCCATTTACAACCAATGGGTTTAGCTCCCGGAGGTAAATCAACTAAAATCCAAGTTTTATTTTGTGAATTTAATTCAACATCAATAGCTTCTTTCCAAAATAAGGCATCAGGCAAAGAAATAGCTTCAGAATATGTTAAAGAATCATTATCCACAAGATAAGTATAAAAATCATTACCAAAAGATTTTTCTTTACTTGGTCTTTTGCTTCTTCTTAAATCCTCACTTTCAAAATCATTTTGAATAACTGGAACATGTGAATTATTATCACTTGGAATAACAGGAGCATCAGAAATTTTGTCAAATTTTAAAGGAAAAATATTTTCAAAAAATTCAGCATTTTTTGTTTCAACAATAGTATTGTTTTCAAGTACATCACTTCAGACTACTAAAAATCTGTATGCTGCACTGCTTTCAGCATACCCAATAAACATACAATCAGATGTTTTAGATCTTATTTTTCTTTTCTTAGGATCAGGCAATACAACTTTAGCAAGGCACCCCCACACTTTCAAATATTTCAAATTAGGTGGATACCCTTTCCTTTTTCTTATAAGGAATTCTATTTTGTAAATGACAAGCAGATAAAATGGCTTCACCCCAAAGATTATCCGGAGCACTAGAACTAACAAGCATGTTATTCATCATTTCCTTTAAGGTCCTATTTTTTCTTTCCATTACACCATTGATTGTGGAGAATATGGCGGAGTTATCTCGTGAATTATGCCTTCTTTCTCACAATAATCATTCAACAAAATAAATTCACCACCTCTATCGGATCTAACTCTTTTGATTTTCTTATCCAATTGATTTTCTACTTCAGATTTATAAATTAAAAACTTATCAAAAGCTTCATCTTTATTTCTCAACAAATAAATTTTTGTATATCTAGAAAAATCATCTATAAAAGTAGCATAATATTTTTTCCCTCCTCTAGTCATAGTTTGTTTCAAGTCTCCTAGATCAGTATGAATTAAACTTAATAATTCAGATTCTCTAAATACGGAAGCACATGATTTCTTAGTTTGTTTAGCTTCTGCACAAACTTCACACTTATCAATATTCGAAAAATTAATATTTGAAATAAGACTTTCAGAATGCATTTACTTAATATAAGATAAACTAACATGTCCTAATCTAGCATGCCATAAATTAAAAGAATCAATCAAGTAAGCAGAAGTACTAGCATTTTCATTCATAACATTGAGTACAAACAAGCCATGACTATAATAACCCTTGCCAACAAAATTATTATTCTTAGTCAACACGACCTTATCAGATTCAAAAGAAACCTTCACTCTCACTTTTCCTAATAATCCCATAGAGTCCAAATTGGCTCGGATACTAGGAACATGCAACACGTCATTCAATGCCAAAGTTTTGCCAGATGTGAGTTTTCCAAGAACTTTGCCTTTTCCAAGAACTTGAGTAGTTCTTAAGTCACCAAGATAGACAACTTCTTCTCCCTCCTCAACTTGGGTGTAAGACACAAAGTCTTTTTTTTTAGCACATATGTGCCTAGTGGCACCAGAATCTAATACCCAATCTTTCACATTGGCCACAAGGTTCACTTGGGAAACAACCGCACCAATTATATCATCCAATTTGGCTTCAGTCAAATTTACTTTAGCCTTAGTGGGATTGTCATTCCCAACACTTTTTCGACATTGAGCAACATAGTGGCCAGGTTTTTCACACACAAAGCAGTTGCTTTTTTCCTTGAACGTTTGATTGTTGGTTTTGGGCTTATAACCATTTCTTTCGTCATACCTGTTACTTGATTTTTTTCTGATGGTTGTTGTCCTCCACAAGGCTGCTTCTAATTGCAATTTCTTTTCCTTTGTCAACAACAGCGTGCTTGCGGTTAAAATTATCTCCACCAAAAATCTTAATTTTTAAAACATCCTGAAAAGGTTTGGCACAGGTAATTGGTGATAGAACATCAACAGAAACAGTTGGTGCAACAGGTGTAGTAGCATCAACAACAACATTAGCAGTGTTATTCTCCATAATAATTACGTGAAAATATCCTTAAGATTGTTGGAAAAATTGGATGATTATGGAGAATAAAAGATTTAGCTTGAAGTGTGTCAAAGACACTGTCCTTAAGGATATTTTGCCCACACCGAGATGAATAATATTAGGCGTATCCCCCAAGACTCAACAAGCTCTTCTAGTATAATCAGGAGTAGAAACAACAAAGATTTATAAGAAGAAATCTCAGCCCAAAAGAAAAGAGAATGAAAAGTTTTAACTTTATTTCACTCTACTTCCATGAACACAAACAAATAGCTTTATATATAGTCCAAAAAGATGAACATCTGAAATGAAAAAAAAAAAAAAAACGGTAAAATTCATTGAGGATTTAATGCCAAAACAAAATTCCACTATTTGACAAGAAAGCTTACAAGCCATAAAGGCTTTTCAAAATTTTTATTACCATACGTTAACATACACAAGTAACGTATAAGAATACAAACACAAATGAAAACCACTAAAGCTATCGAATTGGTAAAAAACTTTAAGAATTATAATTTTAAGACTACATAATTGTTGCCTCATAAGTAACGTATAAGTTATTACCATTTAATTGCCAGATTTTGTTTGTCAAAAAATTGAATTCAAACTTATCAAATTAGTTGTTACAAATATATTTAAAATAATTACTATAATAATGACTCATTAATATAATTGTAAGAAAATGAATCTAGACATAATTTTGGAGTATTTCTTTCCATCAAATTATGCACAAACAAATAAAAACTAAAATTGGACAGATGCCCCCAATCTCAATTCTCAATTACTCTACAGCCTTCTAAACCTACAACATAGATCAATTTTTTCGGTCATAGTAGTTTTAGGTAGATTTTTATTTAGTAAGATAGTAGTTTATTATTGAAAAAGAGAAAGTGGCTTTACTAAGTAATTTTATCAATCTGAGTAATTTGAGAAATATCTCGTGAGTGATTTTATCAGTAACATAAATCAGCAACCCATCGTAATAGGATAAAGAAGTGTAGGACTCCTATACTTCAAGAAATCGAGCTACTTCTAATGACCAATCTATGGAAATTTCATTGTAGTTTTGAATTGCCATAAATTAAAGGGCAAGTTCCTCCACTAGTGAAGATTACCACACAAACGACGACAAAAAATAAGAAATAAATAAATAAATAAATAAAAGAAACAGGAAAATATTGTAATATCATAACCTTAGGAAAGGTATCTTGAACCTAAAAAAGTCGTAGTAGGATCTGCTGTCTGATAACTGTTGTTAACAAAGACAGTCACCGAACATGGAAAAAGTGGGACAGACAAAGAAGAAGAAGAAAAAGAAGAAACAAAAAAAAAGAAGTATTTGGATCCCAAACAGTTATTCCCACACGACTATTTTTATACAAATTTTTTAATCAAAAACAAAAGTCAAATAGCAGTGCAAAAATAACCTATTTGTACAAATCTCCCAATAAATTATTTTAAGCGGATTGAGTCATGACTCAAATTGGCATTACCTTTTTTATTAGTTCAATTTTGATTCAATTCCATTTGACACCTTACATATATGTCACTCATATTTTGAAACAGACCGCCAAGAACATGCACTATGATACCAAGCATTACACGAAGCAGTTCGCCTTAAAGCATGTCTTGATCACTTACTTGATTACCTGCAAGCTCTGCTATTGAAGATACTTGATAACTCAACTTACAAATGTTATATAATATTTAAAGAAACATATATTGACTTTTACAATAGTGTTTTTATAAATTCTCATAAATTAATAATCTCAATTTTGCACCACTAAGTAGGCATCAAAATATTTTCATACATTTAGAAAAATACAAGTATATTTTTAAGTGAAAAAATAGCTTCATCCCTCTTATAAGAAATAATTAAGGGAGAAATGTTCGGAACCCCTCTAAACTTGGCAACTTTTGTTTATTCTCCCATAAACTTCACGTGATCTTTAATGCCTTCCGAAACTTGAAAATTTAACAGTCTTGACCCCATAGATGCTTATGTGGTAAAGAGCGTGAATACACTCTCTTTTAGATGCGTGGGACGGAAGAAAATCGAAAAGTCAGCTTCCAAATGGAAAATTTTTCAAATATTGTCACAAAATCAAATATAATGATTTATTTATTCCAATTGTATTTCTCTTGTTTCTTCTTAATATGTATTGCATATTTTATCCCAATTGTATTTTTAGATACAATGAATATATGTCCAAATCTACAAAGTTAGTTAAACCTTCAATTATTTTAGCCAAATAAAGAAGATTTAGCCAAAGTAATAAACTTCAAATGATGTAGTTATTACAAAAAGAAAAAATTATGTATATTTTTATTTGTATTTTCATGCAATAATTATTTATTTAAACTATGTATTTTTCTTTTTCGAATCAAATTCACAAATATTTGATCGAAATTTTACTATTTTTTTTAGCTAAAATATTTATTTAGCCAATAACATTAACTGAAAGATGAACTAAAACAAGTTTAAATAATTTAAGCTCTCATAAACTGAATAAAAGATCAAAACTCAACTCAAATTTTTTCAAAACTAGGGTATCACTAAGTACATGATCGACTATGCAACGCAATCTGGAATACTGTTTATAAATAAAAACTGAAACTAAGTACATAAAGTTGAAAGATAGGAAAAAAGAGTCAAGGTATGCGAAGGCCGGGCAGCTACCTCAAAATTTCTAAATGACTAAGCTGCTTAGATAATCAGCACCCACCCTGTCCGGAAACATCTGGATCTGCACACAAAGTACAGGGTGTAGCGTGAGTACAACCAACTCAGTAAGTAACAAGACTAACTATTGGACTGAAAATAGTTACGAGCTTCACAGGTACAGTTCAATTATATAATTATTGTCACACCTCTTTTCTACCCCTCAAAATAATAATAATATGTGTATGTGCCAAAGAGTTTTTCCAATTAAAGTGATAAAATTTGAATAAGGATTATTTTATTGTTCAGAGTCGCCACTTAGAATTGATTTTTTCGGTGTTCCAAGTCACCATTTATTTGGATCCCTAGTTAAAGGAAGGTTTGACTCGATTTTAATCGGTCCGCGAAAATAAAGTTCGGGTAAGGAATTTTGTTGACCGGGGAGAAGGTATAAGGCATTCCCCGAGTCCCGTGGTTCTAGCACGGTCGCTTTATTGACTTAAACTTGGCTTGAATTAAATTTGGACAAACTGTGATTTATATTATTTTCGTGTTTTACCTATCCTCTTTTATCTCTTGATTATTAGAAAAAATTAAAGAATATTTTTGAATAATAAGATGTCATAACTACACTACGCAAGCGAATGACGAAATTTATTATTTAGTCATAACGGCGCTACGCAAGCGAATCCGCAGTCATGACAGATGATTGTTAGCACGTTATTTACTTTTGAAAAAGTGCTGCAATTGTGTTGGAGGAAACATTAATCCTCTTTTTTTCAGAAAATTTATTAAATGTCACTACCACGCTACGCAAGCGAATCCGTGATTATGACAAAAGATTTATAAATTAATTAAAACTATTGAATATGACATGAAATTGATGAATTAACTTATCAAAAGTTAAGCGTCACGCTACACAAGTGAGTCCGTGAAGTTAAAGTGCACCTACTGTTTGCCTAACGTTTAAATTAATTAAAGGGAAACTAGTTAATTAAAATAGTAGAAAAATCTGATATTATTATTATTATTTCGAGCTTTGTAGTTGGGAAAAATTATGCAAATAAATGTTGGACCAACTTTATCTATTTTAAAAGAAATGAGCCCACTTCTTGTTAAAAAAAAATGGGCCAGCTTGTATGGAGCTTTTGGGCTGCGGGAATTTATTATTAAAATGGGCCAAGAAATGAATTTCAATTGGCCCAATGCTATATAGAAGAAAAGGGGTAATTTTGTTGTTTAAAGGTAAATGGGCCAACTTTTATCTTTGATTCAATAAGGCCCAAAGTTGATACAATCTTAGCTCTTTACTTAGTTTGAGTTCATGACCATTAACTACATAGTCACAATTGTATAAACGCCCACTTTACAAAAATAGCCATTTTTGCAAATCCGGCAAAATGGCCAGATTCACAAAGATATTATCACAACATTCCCAGAAACATATGTTGGCAGTGAAATTTCAGCAACTAAAACGAACTCATGCTATGTGTTATACACCTAAAGTCATTCATGGCATACTTAGCATTGTTACTCGGATATAATAGCTTGGAAACATGCTTAAAAAATTCATAAACAACTTACATATCACATTCAAAAACTTACAACTCAATATTCAAGTATTCTGAAGGGCTATATTCACATTATCACATGCTTGATACATAACAATAACATACAAGCTATTTTGTTGTCAAACTATTCATCACATCAAACACATTTAAATGGTGCAGCATGTTCAAGTTGTTCCCATTACTGAAAATACGTACATTACGAGTCTTAAAGGATTACCTGGTAGCAAAAGAATAAACAGTAGTTCAGCAACTAAAGCAGCAACAAAACAACAGCAAATCCGTGTTAAAATAACCCGAAAACTTAGAGAGGGAACCTAGAAGCGAACTCTAAAGAGGACTTATACTTTTTTAAAAGTTTGCTCAAAGATTCACTCCCAAAGCTCACCATTTCAGCTTACTTTTCATGTGTTCAACTGCTGATTTTTTTTTGTTTTTGTGACAAAGCAATTATAAAAAATGCCCCCTGGAAGTGAGATGGAGCCCCCCCAAAGTGAGGAAAGGGCAGCCCTTAAATAGGCAAATTTGGACAGATTTTGGTTCACCAAATGTCTGTCCGACAAAAACTGACATTGTGTGCTAAACACTGTTCAAAATCTGTCCAAAGGTCAAAGGAAATCTACTATGTCAGAAACAAAGAGAAAAAAAATATCATTTTAGCCACCCTAACTAGTAAAAGTAGGCTACTAGCACCCTATTTTGTGATAAAATAACATAAACTTCAGATTTTAACAACATCAATATCACCCTGTTGATTCAAACTAAACCAAGTATTAAAACATGTAATTAAACTTCACACATGTGTTATGAACCAATCGTAAGCAAACAAAAATTAACTATTAAAACCAAACGAAACGCACGCTATCTCTGGAGCGATTTAATAAAACCAACTAGACAAACATAATAAAAAATGGATTAAATGAAGAAACAAGATAGAAACTAACTTTAACTAAAAAAAATCAAAAAAATTAATAACGGGGCAGGATTACGATTTTACCATATACTCTCAAGCATTTCCTCACTACCTCACTTTAATCAACACAAAGCTATTTTACTACTTCAACAAGTGCAAAGACAGAAAATTTAACATTCCAAAACTTCAAAAACTAATGGTAAAATAATTAATAATAAAAATAAAATCTGAAAAATAAAAATAAAAATAAAAAATCAGCCATGAAAAAGAATAGGATTTTACCATTTTACAATTCAAGTGACCGAAAAATGGTGGTATGCCAAAAGAGGGTGTTCGGGGAGTTCGCCGGAATTTGGCCGGATTTTGATCATCGGATTTTCAGGGTGAAATTGGCATCAATAGCTAGGTCTTGAGGAGCTCTATCCATTGATGTAGGTATTGTGGGGTGATAGTGGTTGGAGCTTCAATAATTTGAGCAAAAAAGTGACGGGAAAGTTTTCTAGATCTAAGATTCAAAGAGTTTGAAGGATTTTTGAAGGATTTGGTTTGGAGATATGGAAAGAGGAAGTTGTGGAGATTACATGGTGTGAATTTAGAGGTGTTTGGAAGTGGTCCGCCGGCAGTGGCGATTTCTGGCCGGCAGTGGTGGGCGGAGCTGGGGCGGCGTAGAGAGAGTGAAGAGCGAGAGAAGAGAGAAGAAGGAGAAAAGAATTATGGGTGAAAATGAGGACAATTTTCGATTTTTGAGGCTTTAAATACCTAAGCCAAGAGTGAATGAGATCCATTGGATTAAGATGGAATGGATGGGTATGATTTGATCTTGTTTCATTTAGTGAAACGATGTAGTTTTGAGGTAAAACTACGTAGTTTCAGACCCTTTCAATGGCAGCCCTTTATCTTGCACTCTTGGACACTTTTTCTTTCAAATTTGGCCAAATTTCTTCCTTAATCCTACTTATTAAACTAATTTTACACAAATAGATTAATTAAATAACTTATTCTAATGATCAATTAACTAGATTAATTCACCAACTGAATCACTAGTTAATTCTTAAAATGCACAAATGAAGAAAGAACTATTTTTTTAGTATTTTATGATAGGAAATATGCAATTAAAGTCACAAAAATTGAGAAAAATATATAAAATAACAAAACACTAATAACTTTAGGAGGTGTTAAAATAGTGCCAAAATTAAGTGTTCACAGCTGCCCCTCTTTGCTTGAGAACATGAAGAGTTTTCGTGCAAAGAAAAGTGAATGCCATAGCTAATTTTTGCTCACATGTCACTCCAATGGAATCAATTTATTTTTTTGAAAAAAAAGGTGACCGAACCTTGCTTCCGAGGCTGCCTACATATCCTTGGCTATAAAGGAATCAGGTCAATGAAGTTCTGAAAAAATTTGGTAGTTAGGGCTACCGGACACTAGAGTTAAGACTGTTGTTGTTGTTGCTGTTGCTATTGCTGTTACTCGCTTCTTACATCAAAAAAGAAAAAGAGAAGAGTACTATATATGTCTACAAACTAAGAGTACAAAATTTCTATCTATGCGTCTTCTGGAGTCAAATCTTGATTCTTGACCTGCTCACTTGCGTTGACCTTAGATTGGATTTTGATACTCTTTGAAGAAACGATTATAACTCAATTTTAGTTGCTTGCTTTCCTGATCTGAAATTGAGAAGATGAATCTTGAGAAAGTGGGTTACTGACACATTGTCAAAGTTAACTCCAACTATCCTGTGATCGAAAAACTTCTTCCTTCTGATGAGAAACTAAAACTGCAAGCTTTAATCTTCACTTGTGCTATACGGCCGAGCCTGCAAAACCATCAAAAACGAACAAAAAAAAAATTCTGCCCCAGTCTGGCACTAGAAAAATTTTGCGAGTTATTAGAGAAATCTGTAAATTGTCTAATTTATTGAAAAGGCAGACAGAAATAGTAGTATAAACTAGCTAAAAGAGATAAAATTTGGTAACGAATGATTGTGTAACCAGGGATCGGTATCCCGTACTACTGAAAGAAAATGTAATCAGGGGCTGGTACCTTCTCTTACTAGAAGGAAATAGAATCGAGTGTTAGACAACCTGAGTTGAACTGTATTAAACAACCTGAGCGAAGATTACTTCTACTTGGAACTACGAACTGGATCCCCCTAGGCGAAATGGTTCTACCTAGGTTAAGCTACGTAAAACACCCTGAGCGAAGAGTACTTCTACCGAAAACTATGAGCTGGATCCCCTTAGGCAAAACGGTTCTACCTGGGTTAAGCTACATAAAAACAACTTGAGCGAAGAGTACTTCTACCCAGAACTATGAGCTGGATCCCCCTAGACGAAAATGTTCTACCTGGGTTAAGCTAATATAAAACAACCTGAGCGAAGAGTACTTCTACCCGGAACTATGAGCTTGATCCTCCTAGGCGAAAAGGTTCTACCTAGGTTAAGCTGCATAAAACAACATGAGCAAAGAGTACTTCTACTCAGAACTATGAGCTGGATCCCCCTAGGCAAAACGGTTCTACCTGGGTTAAGCTACGTAAAACACCCTGAGCAACAAGTACTTCTACCCGGAAACTATGAGCTGGATTCCCCTAGGCGAAAAGGTTCTACTTGGGTTAAGGTAATGTAAAACAACCTGAGCGAAGAGTACTTCTACCCGGAAACTATGAGCTGGATCCCCCTAGGCAAAATAGCTCTACTTGAGTTAAGCTGCACAAAACAACCTGAGCGAAGAGTACTTCTACCCGGAACTATGAGCTTGATCCCCCTAGGCGAAACAGTTTTACCTGAGTTAAGCTGCGTAAAATAGAGCGAAGAGTACTTCTACCCGAAATTATGAGCTGGATCCCCCTAGGCGAAAAGGTTCTACCTGGGTTAAGCTACGTAAAACACCCTGAGTGAAGAGTACTTCTACCCGGAAACTATGAGCTGGATCCCCCTAGGCGAAACGGTTCTACTTGGGTTAAGCTGCGTAAAACACCCTGAGCGAAGAGAACTTCTACCCGGAACTATGAGCTGGATCCCCCTAGGCGAAAGGATTCTACCTGAGTTAAGTTGCGGAAAACACCCTGAGCGAAGAGTACTTTTACCCGGAAATATGAGCTGGATCCCCTAGGCGAAACAGTTCTGCCTGAGTTAACCTACGCAAAACAACCTGAGCGAAGAGTACTTCTACCCGGAACTATGAGCTGGATCCCCTAGGCGAAAATGTTCTACCTGGGTTAAGCTACGTAAAAATAGGAGGTGTGAACAATAGTGATGTATGCCGAAAGTAAAAGAAAAATGGAAATTTTAAGGAGCTTACGTTTGGTGACATTCGATCTTTTAGAATCACCATTCTGCATGTTGTGTTCCTGCTTCAAACAAAGAAATATTTGTGAGTTTTCAAAGTGGTGGTTGGTTTTGTGACTTTGATTGTTTTGATCACTTGATCTCGGCCCTTTCAACTGAAACTGGTTGCTTCCTGAATACCGATTGCCTTTCTGACTCTGGAGAAACTCTAGCTTTTCTAGACTTTGTCATGATGATTAGTTGGTGGAACTCAACCTTTTCGACTTTATCTTGCCTTCGTAGGCCTTTTCCTTCCGATTTCTCTTTTTTTCTTCTTTTTCTTATATTCTTTTTTTTCATAATTTTTTTTCTTTTCTTTTCTTCGGAGCATTGGGGAACTTTCGGCTCCTCAAATTTTGCTGCAACGGCTAGCCGCGTGGGACTTAACCTTTTCCAATTTTATTTCGCCTCCGTTGACCTTTCTTTTCTGGCTTCTTTCTCCCAACTTCAAATTCAGAGCATTTGGGATGCCTTGGCTTTTTACAACTCTTTGCCGAGATGGTTAGCCACGTGGGACTCAACCTTTTCAACTTCATTTGCTTTTAAAGGAGCTCCATTTGATTTTCTCTTTCCAAGAGTTTTGATTTCGAAGCATCGGCCGTCATGGCTAGTCGGGGTCGACTTGATGCCCGTACGAGGCTGGGTGCCTTTCTGCACATTAGCTCGCGCCAAATGAGAACCCTATAAATAAGTCTTACCATCCTTCCTTTGTCTTAGTTCCTGAACAGTGTTAGACCGAAATGGATTCAAAGAAAACAAACAATGGAATGGAGAATGAGTTTAAAACAAGAAGTGTCCCTTTCGGGGAAAGGAAAGAAGGACTTATCTGGAGTACATGTGGACTTCAATGAATATGACATGCCTTTTGGACTGGATGTCTGATCTATGTAAACCTTGCCAGGACTCTGTCGGTGCCGATGGCTGTGAGGATCCTCTTTTCGATCAGGGGCGCCCTTTGCGGGTTTTCACGAGCTGACCTTTCTCATTTTTCTTCTCGCCTTATAGTGCTCTTTACGAATTTTCACTAACAAGACTCTCTTATTTTTCATTTCTCTTCTTACCATCGCCTCATGGTGCCCGTGTGAGTTTTCACCAATAAGACTCTCTTATTTTATTTCTCTCATTTTTATTGCATCGGATCCAAGTAGTCGTATTCTCTGATCCTTGAACATTCTCACCAATTGATCGGAAGGACTTGAAAGGATTTGGGTAAAAATGATTTGGATTGAATTACAACTTTGGAACCATTCAGGCAGGATCATCGCCGGACCATTACAACATCTGCCCCAGTTTCACTTTTGGGGGAATTTGGATTTTTATTTTGGTGTGACTGAACCCCAGAGAGAGGTTGCCTACGTATCCTTTCGAAATCAAGTCGAACGTAGTTCAGGTAACTTTTTTTTCTTTCATTTTTCTGTTTTCTTTTGTTTGCTCTTTCTTTTTCCTTTCATTTTCCTTTTTTATTTTTCTTTTTCTTTGTATTTTCTTCCTCTTTTTTTTGTACATTTTTTTTCTCTCTTTTTTTTTCTTTTCTTTCTTTTTTTTTAGTTTATTTTTTCCTCAGTTAATTCTATGGTTATGATCGAATCCGATGGGAATTGCCTACGTATCATGACGACGCATGAATCATATCATTACGTAGTTCAGAAAAAATCAGGAATAAAGTACACAAACTAACTCTCGTGTTTTACTCATATACAAATAACTCCACGAAAGCTCCTAACAAGGAAAATGATTTTGATTTTTTTTTGTAGAAAGAAAGGATTCAAAAGAAGAAAGAATTTTTTTTTAGATTTTAATTTTTTATTGAATTGTTGAAAGTGAGACTTCTAAAGGAGGAAGCAGAAAAAAAATATTTTGGAATTCAACAATTGTTTTTTTGAATTTTTTCGATTTTTTCTTTCTTTCATTTATTTATTTTTTTGTGATTTTTTGAAGAGAAAAAAAAATCTTATTTTGTTTTTTTGTGTGGAAGAAAGACTTATAAAAGAAAAAAGAAAAAAAAAATTTGATTTTTTTTTAAAATTGTGGTCTCTAAGAAATTATTTTCTAAAAAAGGAAGTAAAGGGAAATATATTTGATTTTTTTTTTTGAAAATTGGGGGCCGGAACCGATGAGGTTTGCCTACGTATCTCGCATCCGATGAGAATCAGACCCGCGTAGTTCGGTCAAACTGGGTACTTTTTTTTAATAATTCTGCTACATTAATTTTCTAAAGTCGGTCGACAATGCAAGTAAGCCTTCTAAATGATGTATCAAGTAGCACATACGTGAACATGATGGTCTCAAATAGGATACCTATCTTATACGGACCCGACCCATGTGCCGAGTTTCGCTGAGTCAAATGCAGGTGATGCACATAGAGCGAATCTACTAGGAAAAATCCGGTATGAGGTTTGTTCTCCTAGGTTAAAATCTTGGTGGAAAAGGTATCTAGACTGGCTTACTCGAGCGGACAACTCGAGCCGAGGAGGGTCAAAGTACTGGTAGCATTGCTTTCCGGCTTAACTGGTGGTGCTCCCCGCCTAAAATAGGTGTGACTAAAATCCTTCACCGGGTGACAAACACCTCGGCTATCTCAAAAAAAGCGGGCTATGCAAGCAAATGCCCAATTTTAATTCAAGAAGACGCGGAGGGGGTACGTGAGAAGACATTTTATATGTACCATTCAAAAATATCAAAGCGGTAAAAAGCAAACAAGTGGCACATTATGCCCAAATAAATCACAGTATATACAAAATTAATAAAGCCAAATAAAAGTCAACATGTACAAGCTCGAATTCTGGTTATCCCCAGCAGAGTCGCTAGAGTTGTCACACCCCTTTTCTACCCCTCAAAATAATAATAATATGTGTATGGGCCAAAGAGTTTTTCCAATTAAAGTGACAAAATTTGAATAGGGATTATTTTATTGTTCAGAGTCGCCACTTAGAATTGATTTTCCGGAGTTCCAAGTCACCATTTATTTGGATCCCTAGTCAAAGGAAGGTTTGACTCTATTTTAATCAGTCCGCAAAAACAAAATTCGGGTAAGGAATTCTGTTGACCGGGAGAAGGTATAAGGCATTCTCCGAGTCCCGTGGTTCTAGCACGGTCACTTTATTGACTTAAACTTGGCTTGAATTAATTTTGGACAAACTGTGATTTATATTATTTTCGTGTTTTACCTATCCTCTTTTATCTCTTGATTATTAGAAAACATTAAAGAATATTTTTGAATAATAAGATATCATAACCACACTACGCAAGCGAATGCGTGATCGACGAAATTTATTATTTAGTCATAACGGCGCTACGCAAGCAAATCCGCAGTCATGACAGACGATTGTTAGCACGTTATTTACTTTTGAAAAAGTGCTGCAATTGTGTTGGAGGAAACATTAACCCTCTTTTTTTCAGAAAATTTATTAAATGTCACTACCACGCTACGCAAGCGAATCCGTGATTATGACAAAAGATTTACAAATTAATTAAAATTATTGAATATGACATGAAATTGATGAATTAACTTATCAAAAGTTAAGCGTCACGCTACACAAGTGAGTCCGTGAAGTTAAAGCGCACCTACTATTTGCCTAACGTTTAAATTAATTAAAGGGAAACTAGTTAATTAAAATAGTAGAAAAATCTGATATTATTATTATTTTTTCGAGCTTTGTAGTTGGGAAAAATTATGCAAATAAATGTTGGACCAACTTTATCTATTTTAAAAGAAATGAGCCCACTTCTTGTTAAAAATAATGTGCCAGCTTTTATGGAGCTTTTGAGCTGCTGGAATTTATTATTAAAATGGGTCAAGAAATGAATTTCAATTGGCCCAATGCTATATAGAAGAAAAGGGGTAATTTTGTTGTTTAAAGGTAAATGAGCCAACTTTTGTCTTTGATTCAATAAGGCCCAAAGTTGATACAATCTTAGCTCTTTACTTAGTTTGAGTTCATGACCATTAACTACATAGTCACAATTGTATAAACACCCACTTTACAAAATAGCCATTTTTGCAAATCCGGCAAAATAGACAGATTCACAAAGATATTATCACAGCGTTCCTAGAAACATATGTAGGCAGTGAAATTTCAACAAATAAAACGAACTCATCCTATGTGTTATACACCTAAAGTCATTCGTGGCATACTTAGCATTGTTACTCGGATATAATAGCTTGAAAACATACTTAAAAAATCCATAGACGACTTACATATCACATTCAAAAACTTACAACTCAATATTCAAGTATTATGAAGGGCTATATTCACATTATCACATGCTTGATACATAACAATAACATACAAGCTATTTTGTTGTCAAACTATTCATCACATCAAACACATTTAAATGGTGCAGCATGTTCAAGTTGTTCCCATTGCTGAAAATACGTACATTACGAGTCTTAAAGGATTACCTGGTAGCAAAAGAATAAACAGTAGTTCAGCAACTAAAGCAGCAGCAAAACAGCAGCAAAACCAGCAGCAAATCCGTGTTAAAACAACCCGAAAACTTAGAGAGGGAACCTAGAAACGAACTCTAAAGAGGACTTATACTTTTTTTAAAAGTTTGCACTCTGAGATTCACTCCCAAAGCTCACCATTTCAGCTTACTTTTCATGTGTTCAACTGCTGAATTTGTTTTGTTTTTGTGACAAAGTAATTATAAAAACTGCCCCCTGGAAGTGAGATGGATTCCCCCAAAGTGAGGAAAGGGCAGCCCTTAAATAGGCAAATTTGGAAAGATTTTGGTTCACCAAATGTCTTTCCGACAAAAACTGACATTGTGTGCTAAACACTATTCAAAATCTGTCCAAAGGTCAAAGGAAATCTACTATGTCAGAAACAAAGAAAAAAAAAATCATTTTAGCCACCCTGACTAGTAAAAGTAGGCTACTAGCAACCTATTTTGTGATAAAATAACATAAACTTCAGATTTTAACAATATCAATATCACCCTGTTGATTCAAACTAAACCAAGTATTAAAACATGTAATTAAACTTCACACATGTGTTATGAACCAATCGTAAGCAAACAAAAATTAACTATTAAAGCCAAACGAAACGCACTCTATCGCTGGAGCGATTTAATAAAACCAACTAGACAAACATAATCAAAAATGGATTAAATGAAGAAACAAGATATAAACTAACTTTAACTAAAAAAATTCAAAAAAATTAATAACGAGGCAGGATTACGATTTTACCATATACTCTCAAACATTTCCTCACTACCTCACTTTAATCAACACAAAGCTATTTTACTACTTCAACAAGTGCAAAAACAGAAAATTTAACATTCCAAAACTTCAAAAACTAATGCTAAAATAATTAATAATAAAAATAAAAAATCAGCCATGAAAAAGAATAGGATTTTACCATTTTACAATTCAAGTGGCCGAAAAAATGGTGGTATGCCAAAAGAGGGTGTTCGGGGAGGTCGCCAGAATTTGGCCGGATTTTGGTCGCCGGATTTTCAGGGTGAAATTGGCATCAAAAGTTAGGTCTTGAGGAGCTCTATCCATTGATGTAGGTATTGTGGGGTGGTAGTGGTTGGAGCTTCAATAATTTGAGCAAAAAAGTGACGGGAAAGTTTTCTAGATCTAAGATTCAAGGAGTTTGAGGGTTTTTTGGAGGATTTGGTTTGGAGATATGGAAAGAGGAAGTTGTGGAGATTACATGGTGTGAATTTGGAGGTGTTTGGAGGTGGTCCGCCGGCAGCGGCGATTTCCGGCCGGCGGCGGTGGGCGGAGCTGGGGCGGCGTAGAGAGAGTGAAGAGCGAGAGAAGAGAGAAGTAGGAGAAAAGCATTATGGGTGAAAATGAGGCCAATTTTCAGATTTTTGAGGCTTTAAATACCTAAGCCAAGAGTGAATGAGATCCATTGGACTATGATGGAATGGATGAGTATGATTTGATCTTGTTTCATTTAGTGTAACGACGTAGTTTTGAGGCAAAACTACGTAGTTTCAGACCCTTTCAATGGCAGCCCTTTATCTTGCACTCTTGGACACTTTTTCTTTCTTAATCCTACTTATTAAACTAATTTTACACAAATAAATTAATTAAATAACTTATTCCAATGATCAATTAACTAGATTAATTCACCAACTGAACAACTAGTTAATTCTTAAAATGCACAAATGAAAAAAGAACTATTTTTTTAGTATTTTATGATAGGAAATATGCAATTAAAGTCACAAAAATTGAGAAAAATAATTAATATAACAAAACACTAATAACTTTAGGAGGTGTTAAAATAGTGCAAAAATTAGGTATTCACATCTGCCCCTCTTTGCTGGAGAACATGAAGAGTTTTCGTGCAAAGAAAAGTGAATGTCATAGCTAATTTTTGCTCACATGTCACTCCAATGGAAGCAATTTTTTTTTGAAAAAAAAGGTGACCGAACTTTGCTTCCGAGGATGCCTACATATCCTTGGCTATAAAGGAATCAGGTCAGTGTAGTTCTGGAAAAATTTGGTAGCTGGGACTACCGGACACTAGAGTTAAGACTGTTGCTGCTGTTGCTGTTGCTATTGCTGTTACTCGCTTCTTACATCAAAAAAGAAAAAGAGAAGAGTACTATATATGTCTGCAAACTAAGAGTACAAAATTCCTATCTATGCGTCTTCTGGAGTCAAATCTTGATTCTTCACCTGCTCTCTTGCGTTGACCTTAGATTGGATTTTGATACTCTTTGAAAAAACGATTATGACTCAATTTCAGTTGCTTGCTTTCCTGATCTAAAATTGAGAAGATGAATCCTGAGAAGCTGGGTTACTGACACATTGTCAAAGTTAACTCCAACTATCCTGTGATCGAAAAACTTCTTCCTTCTAATGAGAAAATAAAACTGCAAGCTTTAATCTTCACTTGTGCTATACGGCCGAGCCTTCAAAACCATAAATAACGAACACAAAAAAAAAATTCTGCCCAAGTCTGGCACTAGAAAAATTTTGTGAGTTATTAGAGAAATTTGTAAATTGTCTAATTTATTGAAAAGGCAGACAAAAATAGTAGTATAAACTAGCTAAAAGAGATAAAATTTGGTAACGAATGATTGTGTAACTAGGGATCAGTATCCCGTACTACTGAAAGGAAATGTAATCAGGGGCTGGTACCTTCTCTTACTAGAAGGAAATAGAATCGAGTGTTAGCACCATGTATTATTGATAAAGTGTTGAATCCTTTTAGGTGAAAAAAGCTTCGATCTGAGATAAACTGTAATAAACAACCTGAGCAAAGATTACTTCTACCCGGAACTACGAACTGGATCCCCCTAGGCGAAACGGTTCTACTTAGGTTAAGCTACGTAAAATAGCTTGAGCGAAGAGTACTTCTACCGAAAACTATGAGCTGGATCCCCCTAGGTGAAACGGTTCTACCTGGGTTAAGCTACGTAAAAACAACCTGAGCGAAGAGTACTTCTACCCGAAACTATGAGCTGGATCCCCCTAGGCAAAAATGTTCTACCTGGGTTAAGCTAATGTAAAACAACCTGAGCGAAGAGTACTTCTACCCGGAACTATGAGCTTGATCCCCCTAGGCGAAAAGGTTCTACCTAGGTTAAGCTGCATAAAACAACATGAGCGAAGAGTACTTCTACCCGAAACTATGAGCTGGATCCCCCTAGGAAAAACGGTTCTACCTAGATTAAGCTACGTAAAACACCCTGAGCAAAAAGTACTTCTACCTGGAAACTATGAGTTGGATTCCCCTAGGCAAAAAGGTTCTACCTGGGTTAAGCTAATGTAAAACAACCTGAGCGAAGAGTACTTCTACCCGGAAACTATGAGCTGGATCCCCCTAGGCGAAATAGCTCTACCTGAGTTAAGCTGCATAAAACAAACTGAGCGAAGAGTACTTCTACCCGGAACTATAAGCTTGATCCCCCTAGGCGAAACGGTTCTACATGAGTTAAGTTGCGTAAAATAGCCCGAGCGCAGAGTACTTCTACCCGGCATTATGAGCTGGATCCCCCTAGGCGAAAAGGTTCTACCTGGGTTAAGCTACGTAAAACACCCTGAGCGAAGAGTAATTCTACCCGGAAACTATGAGTTGGATCCCCCTAGGCGAAACGATTCTACCTGGGTTAAGCTGCGTAAACACCCTAAGCGAAGAGTACTTATACCCGGAAATATGAGCTGGATCCCCCTAGGAAAAAGGATTCTACCTGAGTTAAGCTGCGGAAAACACCCTGAGCGAAGAGTACTTCTACCCGGAAATATGAGTTGGATCCCCCTAGGCGAAACAGTTCTGCCTGAGTTAAGCTATGCAAACAACCTGAGCGAAGAGTACTTTTACCCGGAACTATGAGCTGGATCCCCTAGGCGAAAATGTTCTAACTGGGTTAAGCTGCATAAAAATAGGAGGTGTGAACAATAGTGATGTATGCCGAAAGTAAAAGAAAAATGGAGATTTCAAGGAGCTTACATTTGGTGACATTCGTTCTTTTAGAATCACCATTCTGCATGTTGTGTTCCTGCTTCAAACAAAGAAATATTTGTGAGTTTTCAAAGTGGTGGTTGGTTTTGTGACCTTGATTGTTTTGATCACTTGATCTCGGCCCTTTCAACTGAAACTAGTTGCTTCCTGAATACCGATTGCCTTTCTGACTCTGGAGAAACTCTAGCTTTTCTAGACTTTGTCATGATGATTGGTTGGTGGAACTCAACCTTTTCGACTTTATCTTGCCTTCGTAGGCCTTTTCCTTCCGATTTCTCTTTTTTTCTTCTTTTTCTTATATTCTTTTTTTTTATCATTTTTTTCTTTTCTTTTCTTCGGAGCATTGGGGAACTTTCGGCTCCTCAAATTTTGCTACAAAGGCTAGTCGCGTGGGACTTAACCTTTTCCAATTTTATTTCCTCGTTGGCCTTTCTTTTCTAGCTTCTTTCTCCCAACTTCAAATTCCGAGCATTTGGGATGCCTTGGCTTTTTACAACTCTTTGCCGAGACGGTTAGCCACGTGGGACTCAACCTTTTCAACTTCATTTGCTTTTAAAGGCGCTCCATTTGATTTTCTCTTTCCAATAGTTTTGATTTCGAAGCATCGGCCGCCATGGCTAGTCGGGGTCGACTTAATACCCGTATGAGGTTGGGTGCCTTTCTGCACATTAGCTCGCTCCAAATGAGAACCCTATAAATCAGTCTTACCATCCTTTCTTTGTCTTAGTTTCAGAACAATGTTAGACCGAAATGGATTCAAAGAAAACAAACAATGGAATGGAGAATGAGTTTAAAACAAGAAGTGTCCCTTTCGGGGAAAGGAAAGAAGGACTTATCTGGAGTACATGCGGAATTCAATGAACATGACATGCCTTTTGGACTGGATGCCTGATTGTGTAAACCGTCTGACTCTCAGAAATTCATCACAATGTTTTCCTCAAAATCGAGAAACCTTGCCAGGACTCTGTCGGTGCCGATGGCTGTGAGGATCCTCTTTTCGATCAGGGGTGCCCTTTGCGGGTTTTCATGAGCTGACCTCTCTCATTTTTCTTCTCGCCTTATAGTGCTCTTTACGAGTTTTCACTAACAAGACTCTCTTATTTTTCATTTCTCTTCTTACCATCGCCTCATGGTGCCCGTGTGGGTTTTCACCAATAAGACTCTCTCATTTTATTTTTCTCTTTTTTATTACATCGGATCCAAGTAGTCGTATTCTCTGATCCTTGAACATTCTCACCAATTGATCGGATGGACTTGAAAGGATTTGGGTAAAAATGATTTGGATCGAATTACAACTTTGGAACCATTCATGCGGAATCATCGCCGGACAATTACAACATCTGCCCCAGTTTCACTTTTGGGGGAATTTGGATTTTTATTTTGGTGTGACTGAACCCCAGAGAGAGGTTTCCTACGTATCCTTTCGAAATCAAGTCGAACGTAGTTCAGGGAACTTATTTTTTCTTTCGTTTTTCTATTTTGTTTTGTTTGATCTTTATTTTTCCTTTCCTTTTCCTCTTTTATTTTTCTTTTTCTTTATCTTTTCTTCCTCTTTTTTTGTACATTTTTTTTTCATTTCGTTTTTCAATAACACTTTCAGGTTCCAAAGAGGGTGTTCAAAGAATGGGAGCCGGATCAAAGGATTTACAAATGGTTGATAGTGTTTGGTTAGAGAGAATGAAAGCCTTCATCATCCCAATTGGAGAATATTAGCACTATATGGAGGATCCAACATAGTACCTTTTGACTGCATTTGCATTGACAGTTATTTCAGGGACATTTCTTTTGATGTGTCCCAAGTACGACGCACTCTTTTGGTAGTACTCTTGTTGCAATGTACGGACCTTTCCAATCCGGGAACCAATTTTCTTTCAGTTGTTCCAACTCTTTATTTTATTTCCTTAAACTTTATCTTCATTGCGATCTAATCCTTGATTCATTATTTCGAGGCCTGACAGCTTTCAGGATCTGGACATGAAATCCGCAAGCATGTCATGTTATTGAAATCTGCATTTAACATAACTAAAAAGAGAATAAGAAAGACAAATGACAAGATTAAGAAAAGAGACATTCCTGGAAAATGAAATATTAATTTTATTTGATTTTCTTTTTCAAATTTTTGAAGATAGAAGGGTTTGCATCAGAATGTAAGACAATAAGGTAAAACATCCTGATCACACCCTGAGATAATCCGGATGCAGAAAGGATAGCAAGACTGGCCACTAAGACTCCCGTTTGATGGGGAACTTTCATGCTTGACGACCATTTTTGGCTTTTCTTCTATCTCGGCAAAGGATGCAACGGCCTTCGATGCCGGATCAAATTCCTCAGCTTCACAAATCATTCTGACCATTGGCCCAATGTTGTGGGCAGACAGCAGATTGTTCATCGCATCAGAAGCTTCTTCATCCCGAAAAACGATTCTTTCAGTTTCAATCAAATCTTCAACTACCCTTTCGAGGGTCCAACGGTCCTCTGTACTGTGTCCCACTGCTCTAGAGGAGTATTCGCATCTAACATCAGCTCGGTGCGAGGGAGACTCGGGGTTCGGCCATTTCGGGGCCACTGGCTGCAATAGATCTAGCCTGATTAGCTTTTGGAACACGCATGAATACGATTCACCCATAGGGGTGAACTGATTCTTTCTGAAAGGCTCTCTTGGGCGAGGATTGTATGAGAGATCATTTGGTTGGGGATTATATGGAGCTGGGTAAGGATGTGCATTCTGGGAGGTGGAGCTCGGTTTTGTGTATAATGTTGTGGTCGCGTGCAAGGTTGCGCGTTCATCACTGCATACAAACAAAACCAACCACCTGAACAGAACCTGACTAATTTGCTCACACCACAACCTCGTTAGTTTTGAGATATTTAACACGTAGGAAATCGCACGTTGGGGATGCAATGCACCTAATAGTTAAACATTTCTACCATGTGTTTGAACGATTGCATGTTTCATCCCGGCCTTAACTAACCCTTTAAGTATGTACCTCTTTTCTTTTATTTCTACCTCTATTTAATCACTCTTGATTTTTTTCGTCTCTGTCGCTTTTTATTTTTTGGCATTCTCCTTTTTTTTTGGTCACTCTTTTTTTAGTTTATTTTTTCCTCAGTAAATTCTATTTTTTTCTTTTCTTTCTTTTTTTTAGTTTATTTTTTCCTCAGTTAATTCTATGGTTATGATCGAATCCGATGGGGATTGCCTATGTATCATGACGCCGCATGAATCAGATCATTACGTAGTTCAGAAAAAATTAGGAATAAAGTACACAAATTAACTCTCGTTTTTTACTCATATACAAATAACTCCACGAAAGCTCCTAACAAGGAAAATGATTTTGTTTTTTTTTTTAGAAAGAAATGATTCAAAAGAAGAAAGATTTTTTTTTTAGATTTCAAATTTTTATTGAATTGTTGGAAGTGAGACTTCTAAAGAAGAGCGATTTTTTTTGAAATTCAATTTTTTTTCATTGTGTTTTTGGAATTGTTGAAAGAAAGAATTAAAAAAAGATTTTTTTTTGGAATTTTTTGAAATAAACACTTCTAAAGAAGAAATAAAATATTTTTGAATTTCGAATATTTTTTTTCAATTTTTGAAAGAAAAACTTCTGAAGCAGAAAAAAAAATATTTTCGAATTCAACAATTTTTTTTTTTGGAATTTTCGATTTTTTCTTTCATTTATTTATTTTTTTTCTGATTTTTGAAGAGAAAAAAAATCTGATTTTGATTTATTTTTTTGTGGAAGAAAGACTTATAAAAGAAAAAAGAAGAAAATATTTTTGAATTTGTTTTTGATTTTTTTAAAATTGGGGGCCGGAACCGATGAGGTTTGACTACGTATCTCACATCCGATGAGAATCAAACCCGCGTAGTTCGGTCAAACTAGGTACCTTGTTTTTTTAATAATTCTGCTACACTAATTTTCTAAAGTCGGTCGACAATGCAAGTAAGCCTTCCAAATGATGTATCAAGTAGCACATACGTGAACATGATGGTCTCAAATAGGATACCTGTCTTATACGGACCCGACCCATGTGCCGAGTTTCGCTAAGTCAAATGCATGTGATGCACATAGAGCGAACCTACTAGGAAAAATCCGATATGAGTTTTGTTCTCCTAAGTTTAAATCTTGGTGGAAAATGTATCTAGACTGGCTTACTCGAGCGGACAACTCGAGCCGAGGAGGGTCAGAGTACCGGTAGCATTGCTTTCCGGCTTAACTGGTGGTGCTCTCCGCCTAAAATAGGTGTGACTAAAATCCTTCACCGGGTGACAAACATCTCGGCTATCTCAAAGAAAGAGGGCTATGTCAAGCAAATGCCCAATTTTAATTCAAGAAGACTGAGAGGGGGTACGTGAAAAGACAGTTTATATGTACCATTCAAAAATATCAAAGCGGTAAAAAATAAACAAGTGGCACATTATACCCAAATAAATCACAGTATATACAAAATTAATAAAGCCAAATAAAAGTCAACATGTACAAGCTAGAATTCTGGTTGTCCCCAGCAGAGTCGCTAGAGCTGTCACACCCCTTTTCTACCCCTCAAAATAATAATAATATGTGTATGGGCCAAAGAGTTTTTCCAATTAAAGTGACAAAATTTGAATAAGGATTATTTTATTGCTCAGATTCGCCACTTAGAATTAATTTTTTTGGTGTTCCAAGTCATCATTTATTTGGATCCCTAGTCAAAGGAAGGTTTGACTCTATTTTAATCGGTCCGCGAAAACAAAGTTCGGGTAAGGAATTCTGTTGACCGGGGAGAAGGTATAAGGCATTCCCCGAGTCCTATGGTTCTAGCACGGCCGCTTTATTGACTTAAACTTGGCTTGAATTAATTTTGGACAAACTGTGATTTATATTATTTTTGTGTTTTACCTATCCTCTTTTATCTCTTGATTATTAGAAAAAATTTAAAGAATATTTTCGAATAATAAGATGTCATAACCACACTACGCAAGCGAATGCGTGATCGACGAAATTTATTATTTAGTCATAACGGCGCTACGCAAGCGAATCCGCGGTCATGACAGACGATTGTTAGCCCATTATTTACTTTTGAAAAAGTGCTGCAATTGTGTTGGAGGAAACATTAACCCTCTTTTTTCAGAAAATTTATTAAATGTCACTACCACGCTACGCAAGCGAATCCGTGATTATGACAAAAGATTTATAAATTAATTAAAACTATTGAATATGACATGAAATTGATGAATTAACTTATCAAAAGTTAAGCGTCACGCTACACAAGTGAGTCCGTGAAGTTAAAGCGCACCTACTATTTGCCTAACGTTTAAATTAATTAAAGGGAAACTAGTTAATTAAAATAGTAGAAAAATCTGATATTATTATAATTTTTTGAGCTTTGTAGTTGGGAAAAATTATGCAAATAAATGTTGGACCAACTTTATCTATTTTAAAAGAAATGAGCCAACTTCTTGGTAAAAAATATGGGTCAGCTTGTATGGAGCTTTTGGGCTGCTGGAATTTATTATTAAAATGGGCCAAAAAATGAATTTCAATTGGCCCAATGCTATATAGAAGAAAAGAGGTAATTTTGTTGTTTAAAGGTAAATGTGCCAACTTTTATCTTTGATTCAATAAGGCCCAAAGTTGATACAATCTTAGCTCTTTACTTAGTTTGAGTTCATGACCATTAACTACATAGTCACAATTGTATAAACGTCCACTTCACAAAAATAGCCATTTTTGCAAATCTGGCAAAATGGCCAGATTCAAAAAAGATATTATCACAGCATTCCTAGAAGCATATGTTGGCAGTGAAATTTCAGCAACTAAAACGAACTCATGCTATGTATTATACACCTAAAGTCATTCATGACATACTTAGCATTGTTACTCGGATATAATAGCTTGAAAACATGCTTAAAAAAAATCCATAAACGACTTTCATATCACATTCTAAAACTTACAACTCAATATTCAAGTATTATGAAGGGCTATATTCACATTATCACATGCTTGATACATAACAATAACATACAAGCTATTTTGTTGTCAAACTATTCATTATATCAAACACATTTAAATGGTGCAACAAAAGAATAAATAGTAGTTTAACAACTAAAGCAACAGCAAAACAGCAGCAAAACCAGCAGCAAATCCGTGTTAAAACAACCCGAAAACTTAGAGAGGGAACCTAGAAACGAACTCTAAAGAGGACTTATTTTGCACTTTAAGATTCACTCCCAAAGCTCACCATTTCAGCTTACTTTTCATCTGTTCAACTGTTGATTTTTTTTTTGTTTTTGTGACAAAGCAATTATAAAAAATGCCCCCTAGAAGTGAGATGGAGTCCCCCCCAAAGTGAGGAAAGGTCAGCCCTTAAATAGGCAAATTTGGATAGATTTTGGTTTACCAAATGTCTTTCCGACAAAAACTGGCATTGTGTGCTAAACACTGTTCAAAATCTGTCCAAAGGTCAAAGGAAATCTACTATGTCAGAAACAAAGAGAAAATAATATCATTTTAGCCGCCCTAACTAGTAAAAGTAGGCTACTAGCACCCTATTTTATGATAAAATAACATAAACTTCAGATTTTAGCAACATCAATATCACCATGTTGATTCAAACTAAACTAAGTATTAAAACATGTAATTAAACTTCACACATGTGTTATGAACCAATCGTAAGCAAACAAAAATTAACTATTAAAGCCAAACGAAATGCACCCTATCGCTGGAGCGATTTAATAAAACCAACTAGACAAATATAATCAAAAATGGATTAAATGAAGAAACAAGATAGAAACTAACTTTAACTAAAAAAAATCAAAAGAATTAATAACGAGGCAGGATTACGATTTTACCATATACTCTCAAGCATTTTCTCACTACCTCACTTTAATCAACACAAAGCTATTTTACTACTTCAACAAGTGCAAAAACAGAAAATTTAACATTCCAAAACTTCAAAAACTAATGCTAAAATAATTAATAATAAAAATAAAATTTGAAAAATAAAAATAAAAATAAAAATAAAAAATCAGCCATGAAAAAGAATAAGATTTTACCATTTTACAATTCAAATGGCCGAAAAAAATGGTGGTATGCCAAAAGAGGGTGTTCGGGGAGGTCGCTGGAATTTGGCCGGATTTTGGTCGCCGGATTTTCAGGGTGAAATTGGCATCAATATCTAGGTCTTGAGGAGCTCTATCCATTGATGTAGGTATTGTGGGGTGGTAGTGGTTGGAGCTTCAATAATTTGAGCAAAAAAGTGACGAGAAAGTTTTTTAGATCTACGATTCAAGGAGTTTGAGGGATTTTTGAAGGATTTGGTATGGAGATATGGAAAGAGGAAGTTGTGGAGATTACATGGTGTGAATTTGGAGGTGGTCCACCGGCAGCGGCGATTTCCGTCCGGCGGCGGTGGGCGGAGCTGGGGCGGCGTAGAGAGAGTGAAGAGCGAGAGAAGAGAGAAGAAGGAGAAAAGAATTACGGGTGAAAATGAGGACAATTTTTAGATTTTTGAGGCTTTAAATACCTAAGCCAAGAGTGAATGAGATCCATTGGATTAAGATGGAATGGAAGGGTATGATTTGATCTTGTTTCATTTAGTGAAACGATGTAGTTTTGAGGCAAAACTACGTAGTTTCAGACCCTTTCAATGGCAGCCCTTTATCTTGCATTCTTGGACACTTTTTCTTTCAAATTTGGCCAAATTTCTTCCTTAATCCTACTTATTAAACTAATTTTACACAAATAAATTAATTAAATAACTTATTCTAATGATCAATTAACTATATTAATTCACCAACTGAACAACTAGTTAATTCTTAAAATGCACAAATGAAGAAAGAACTATTTTTTTAGTATTTTATGATAGAAAATATGCAATTAAAGTCACAAAAATTGAGAAAAATAATTAAAATAACAAAACACTAATAACTTTAGGAGGTGTTAAAATAGTGCAAAAATTAGGTGTTCACAATTATAGTATAGGAAAATAGGAATGCTCTCAAGTTCAACAGTTAAAGACAAAACCGTTAAATCATGTCAAGTTCAATTGAAACATGATATACTACATCTCAGTGACTACATGACAGATATATATGCCAGCTAAAGTATAATATCAATGAAATCGGGTGCATACTCTCAATGTAACAGTCACTCAGTCCTATCATTTACTCCAACTTTACAGTTAATCATTCCTCACAGTCACTCAATCCTCCAGTCGCTCGGCACTCGCACTTGCACTCGGTAGGTAACTACGCTCACTGTGAATGTGTAGACTCCGAAGGAGCATTTCTAGCCCAAGCACTATAATAAGCCAATCATTACATGAATTAAAAATAACATGATGCGGCGTGTAGCCTGCTCCAGTAAATATCCTCACCATCAGGCCATCGGCCTCACTCAGTCACCAATCTCTCTAGTCTCTCGGGCTCTCAAGAATCATGATAATAGCATGAACAAATGTAACTAAGGACTCACGGGGCATATCCAGATCACGGCCAAAATACGTTAATACATATGAATAAGTGGAACCAGGGTCAAATAATACAGAAGCATCCCTGCGGCATACTGAGACAATACCTGTGATCACTGCATTTGAAGCAACAATATCTCGCCTGGTAGGAATAGCATGGAATCAGGCCTGATTGCCACCTGATCAGCCTTTCCCTGTAGGGCAACCTCTAGCTGCCTGGACCCCACCCAGATCTGGGTGGGTGGGTGGCGAAGTAACTGGTGCGGAAGTAGTCGCCCGACTCCTCTACTGCACTGGACCTCCCGAGTGACGGGGACACTATCTCCACATATGCCCAAACTCCCCGCACTCGAAGCAACTCCCCGGTGGTGATGGTGGTGGGAACTGAATCAGGACCCGAGTACCAAAGTAACTGCTATAAGAACCCAGTATACATGAACCCTGAATTGATGAGACACGAGATGAACTCTGAGTTGGGAGAGCACTGAGAGATGACTGAACCAGATGGGCACTATATGAACCATGGCCAGATGATACGCCATGGTGAACTGGACAAGACATTTGACCGGTCCTATAAAGACGACCCCTACTGTGGTAGGACTATCCCTAGAAGGTGCACCACTGAAACTGTCCAAACCACGAGGTCTCTTATCCTCCCTCTCCTAGCTACGAACCATCTCTAGCCACCGAGAAATATTGACCCCCTCACCGAATATAGCGCCTGATACACTATCCGGAGTCATAACCAAACTGCGTGGCTAGCCAACTCTGAAAACCTCATCTCATACTAGGTCACATACATGCCATCCTAACGTAGCTGCTCAAACTGTCTATGCAGCTCCTTCCTACGAGTCTGTGGCATGAACGTCTTCAAGAAGGGAATGGAGAACTTGTTGATACCCAATTTTTCCTTGTATATTTTTATATGAAAAATACTTTCAAAATAGCATTAATATGCATATATAAGTATGTCCCAAGGTTTTAATATTTTTCTCTTAATTTTAAGGATTTTTAAATCAATTTATTGCCTTATTTTAGCAAGAAAAACCCAATAATTGTTCCCAAAATTATCATTTTTGGTGATTCATCTATTGTATTCTCATATTTGCATTAAATATAGCTAACATATTTTTTGCATATTTTTTATAAATTTATTTAGTATTTTAAAGCTAAATTGCACGTAATTGCGATATTAGCCTTTTTTAAGATTTAATGATGTTTATATTTATAAAATTAACTTCAGTAATTGGATAATTATGTATTATTAATCATTTTAGTACCTTTAATTTACTCCCAGAAATTATTTTACTATTTTTATAAATTAAACAAGGGAAAAAATGGCTATTTAAATGTTAGCCCATTTCATTTCAATTTTGGCCAGATTTGAACCCCTAATTAAACCCAATCTTAAACCCAATTACCCAGCCCAAATCCTAAATCTACCCGACCCACAACCCGTTTGAATAACCCGCCCGGATCCCCATTTAATCCACCATTCACCCTTCCTAAATTAAACCAAACGACCCCCCCAAACCCCTCTCATTTCCCTCACTCAAGAGACTCTCTCTCTATATCTCTATCTCTGGTTCTCTCTAGAACCTTCCCCTTCCTCTCCGATGAGTCTCATCCATTTTCTCCGGCCATCTCCTGGCCTGAATCTATGGTAATCTCACAACCTACCAACCTTCCATGGTGCATACACGCTCGTTTGCTGAGGTATCATGGCCTGACCATGAAGAAGCTTCGTCCAGGCCTCATTGATTCAAGTTTTATGGCCATCTCCAGCCTTGCTCCGGCAAGCTATGTATGTTTCGAGCCTGGCTTCGATTCCTCCTTCTTTGATCTAGGCCTTTCTCACCGTTTGGGTTCCTCTGAAACCCTAACTTTTGAGGTTTTTCTGATCTCTTTAGATCTGTTCCAGATCCGTATTTTTCCTAAGTTTTTAAACGTTTTCTTGATATTTCTTTCAAAGTTGTGTTTTCAAAACCTTTTTTTCTCTGACCTAGGGTTTCTGAGTTATTTAGAGGCTTCTCTGATTTTCTTTTTCTTTTGTGTGTTCTTTTTACTATGTTTCTTCTACTGTGTTCTCCGTGAGTTTCTTCTATTGTGTTCTTAATTAGTTTCTTCTACCATGTTTCTTTATATGTTTCTCCTACTGTGTTCTGATTAGTCTTCTTCTACTATGTTTCTTATTAGCTTCTTCTACTATGTTTCTTTGAGCTCTTCTACTGTAATTTGCATGTTACTCTTTTACTATGTTTCTCATGAGTTTCCGTTCCTAAAAAAGCATGTCGAAGCCCCAGTTCCCTTATGAGATCTTTGAACTTGTTTTCGACTAGCATCTTCTTCTTGATTACTTGTCCTCTCATCTCAGCACTCGATTGATGGTAAAACCCTAGAATTTGAGGTTCATCCGGGTTTGAGAACATTGGCTATGTGATGTGTTTGTTCTTCATCTTTAAAACCGTCTGATTTTAGAAACCCTAACTATTTCAAGTTTTTGAATTTGTTTCTCAACTGAGTCTCAAAATCTTTTAACCTCTGTCTATTTAAGCAATTTTGATTTTCCACTAAACTCTTCTAAGGTCTTTTACACTAGACCTTTTATATGCTATTTGATGTTACTTTTCTTCTACATTGCTAACCTATGTGACTACCATGATCCTGTAGTCTATTATCTACTGATTTTGCAATGACACGTCATTTTTTTCAGTTTAGCATGTTTGTATGCTCTTTATATGTGCTGAACTTCCCTCTAAAATGGATTTCAAATTTGTGATTAGTTCAGACTTCCTTCTGCATAGGTTTGATTGATTTCTTTCCTTATTTGCTGATTTCCCTGTGACTCGACTTAAGTTAAAACTTTTCTCAGCTTTTCTGACTTGGTTCACTCATGGACTAGTGATTACAAAATCTTTGATCCTTAATTTACTGGCTACTAATTGATTTTTCTTACCTTATTTATGTAACCGTGTATTTCAAAATTCTGCCCTTAAGTAACTTCTTATGTATTTACCCGTATATGTATGCTTTGCACATGATGTTTATTTGATTTCTTCCCTTAAATAGTTTTCCCGTTTGAATCCGAGTTCCTTAATTAAGGGAAATCTTGTATTGATTGATTTTAATTGATACCCCAGTCCCTTAATTGTTTTCTTACCTTATTGCTGCCTATTTTTCACACTATAAATGCACTACTCTTTCATTAGCACAAGGATCGATCCCTCACTCATAGTTTTCTTCTGAAACTACACTTACACACAATAGTATTCTCTCTTATTTGCTTGCATTGTGGCCTATTTACAAGACCTACTGCTTTTCTCTATTTGTTTCTTTGAAACTGGTATGTTCTGATTTAAGATTTAGCACCACGACAATGTGTTTATTTACTGCTTTTGTATCCATGCCTACTTACTGTTTCTGTAGAGTTCAACACTTAAATTAGCATGTTGATTTCTTTCTGCTTGTTTCTATTTATGAATCCCAAATCCCTGTCCCCTATGTGTTTGAGCTATGGCTTAAGGCATGGCAATACGTAAATTATTGTCCATGAATTAAGCTTGATCCCTTGGGATCCTAGCCTCTAATAGTGTGTTTTAACAGGCTTATGGGTGTGCTAGCATTCACCATGACTGGGTATGCCCACAACCTGCCCTTGGCTCTTTGCAACCTCCCCGTTCCCCTGTACCCCTATGTGTACTTATTTGTAGCCGTTTCCCTTCCCCTTTCCCTCTCTCAGAATTCTTTTCTTCACTTGCACTCCCTCTCAGTCTTTAAGTTCTGCCCCTCTTGAGCCTTGCCTTGGGACCTTGAGTTCCCTCTAAACTTGGACACTTGAGGGTTGGCCCTTCCACACTGCACTTGTCCTAATCTAATAATACATTTGGGTGTGAGCATTGCTCGGAGTCCTTTTGAGGCTCTTAGGGAATTTTTACACACTCGAATGGAAGAAAGGCTTTGGATCTTGATCTTATGGAGTTAATTTACCTAATATTTCAGATATGAAGTCTGAATCAGGCTCTCCTTTGGTTATACTTTTATTTTTTTCTGATGTATTTTACTCTATTCTGGGCTGTAATAATTTTGTAATAAACATTTGGGGCTGGATAGTGAAAAGGGGGGATAACTATGTATGCAAGGGGTAGATATCGTGCCTATAGGTATTTCTGAATTCTGCATTCTCACATAGATATCGTGCCTATAGGTATTTCTGAATTCTGTATTCTCACATAGATATCATGCCTATAGGTGTTTCTGCATTTTGCATTCTCACATAGATATCATGCCTATAGGTATTTCTGAATTTTGCATTCTCACATAGATATCATGCCTATAGGTATTTCTGAATTTTGCATTCTTACATAGATATTATGCCTATAGGTATTTCTGAATTCTGCATTCTCTCATATAGAAATCATGTCCAAAAGTATCTCGAAATCTGAATTCTGCATATGCATATAGAAATTATGCCTATAGGTCTTTCTGAATCTTGTACATCCATTTTTTTCATCTAGCAATCATGTTCATAGGTATTAAACAATCAACTGCAATCAGATATCATTGTTCATAGGTTTTAAACAAAATTCAGCACCTAGATATGATGCCTATAAGGTTTCTGCATTTTACCATGTCTATAAAAGGTTTAAAATCAACAACGCATAGAAAGCATGTCTATAGGAATTATTGATCGAATCTGAATCGCTTCATTCACGTCTAGAGCTAAAACCAAGTAATAACGAGTATCATCAGTGGCAGAATTTATAACCTTCGTAAAAACTTGCTTTCTTTAGTAATCTGACAACCCTTTTAACTAGTACATATTTTGTTTATTGCTTTCTGAATTCAGTAGATACCATGCCTATAGGATCCTTGTCCAACACTTAGGCAAGCCTTAGGGCGAAGTTATAAACTGAATCTGTGCTATTAATTACAACCAGCAGGCAGGCCTGATTGGGCTTCTTATCTGAATTATGTAACAAATCAATTTGCCTCAACCTTTGAGTTCTTTCTTAGACCATAAACAGTATGTGAAAGTCATGATAATTATGTGCTTTTTTTGTTCGAGGGGGTATATCTGAGCCTTTTACTTGTTATGTGCTTTCCCTAACTTGCTATACATGTTTTTGTATGTCGCCTTAGAATTTTACCTTTGAAACTACAAATAAGCCTAATATCCCTCCCTCTTAGGATTAGTAGTCCTAAATGCCTCCAGGCTGATAGGATTGGGACGGGTAATAGCATGCATTAAGTAATCGAGACCATTTCACGCATCAATACCTTAACGGGGTGGGAAAGGGTAGATATGGATATGACGACCACACGATAACGTCTCGTGTAGCCCCTCACTGAGGAATGATTACCGGATGTTGTGTGGGGTGATCCATATTATTAATAAACCTAGGACCCCCCTTTTCCCTTTTGTTTCTTTGTTTCTTCTAAAGATTTCAAACTATTTCTTTTAAGAAAATCAGCTTCCTTTTAATTCTTTCCAATTTTGTTTGTAACCATTATGTGAAAATCCCCTCTTATTTGAAGTTCTATTTGCCTACATGTTATTTGCACCTAAATTCACAACAATAGTCTGGTCGGGAATCACACTAGTGGATTCTGAGGGGTGCCTAACACCTTCCCCCTTGGAATAATTTCATTCCCTTACCCAATCTCTGGTTACTAAAATCAAACCTTCTTGGTGTCCTTATGCACCTTAATCATTAGGTGGTGACTCTTCAAATGCAAACCCAAATTCCCAAAAGGGAATGAGTTGTCCTCCCAAATGTCATAAACCCTATTTCGCGACAGCATTGCAACTCTGTTGGGGATTCTTAGGCTTTTACCACTTCAGACTATTATGGTTAATTTATGCTTCTTTATGCATAATTATCTATTTATTTCTTTCAAGCATTCAATTTTTCTTTTCAATTGAAAAACTGACTTGTTTTTTTGTTTCATTCCCTTATTACTTTCCTTTACCGCTTTAAATTATGAAAAAAACTATTGTATTTACTGCTCTCCTAACGTGCAAATATGTGACAACCTGCTTTAATTGTTGCATAATCATGCTCAATATTATATTCCACTCGTGCCAAACAAAATACCATAGCAACACTTATAATGAGTGGTTGCGCTCTTCCGATATTATCACCCCTTTAAATCCAGAAAAGGCGTATTTGCGGTAAAATCAGTCGATCAACGGTGTAGTCGATGGTTCCGTGCCTTTCCCCTTTGAGTTGTCCGCTCAAGGGTAACAGTCTAAAACCCTATAGAAACCTTACTCTATTTAATTGTGCATGCATCATGGTCAAACCTAGCCGAGTCAGTTATGTTGTCCACATAATGACTCTTTAAGATAGCCTTGTCCAAAGTCCACTGGGTTTCCCTAAAACCCAAACGGACACCATCATGTTCTGTGCATTTATTTGGAGAACTAAATATTTTATGCCAATTATTGATATTTAATAGTCGAGTCTGGTAGGGGTAAGGGCCTAACCCTTTTGTCTTGCAGAAATATGAGGCACGAAGTCCCCAGATTCGGCATGGTCACCAACATCCACCCAAAATTATAAGCTGGTGGGAGGATCTTCATTCCAGTGATCAGACTCTTGTCCGGAAATACCTAGGAAATCTACCTTCTCTTCTGGAAGTACAACCTAACAACAAGATCATAGAAGTTGTTACTCTGTTCTGGGATTGTGATAGGCCTGTGTTCCGCTTCGGCGACTAGCTGGTATACCATGGGAAACTCCGGGTTTGTTAATGTCGGAAAATTGCAAGGGTAGAGGTTTCCTTAAAATGATGGGTCTAAAGAAGAATCCAGACTTGATATGCTTGAAAGAGTCATATATTCCCTTTGATTATTTGTACGAGAGGTACGGTCACAACAAATCTTACCGTACTTATCCTGACGAGTTCGCCCTCACATCATTGGGGCATATTCACCGAAGGGTCTTTGTTTTCATGTTTTGCTTCCTGGGGATGATAGTGTTTCCAATGAAGAAAGCCAGGATCCACACCAGGCTAGCTATGGTAATCAAAACTCTAATGGAGGTAATTGGTGGGCAACCATTCAGCAATATGCCCATGATTATTGCGGAGATATACCGAGCCTTGGAGAAGTGTCAATGAGGGCCGAACGCTTCGAGGGCTGCAATTTTCTACTTCAGCTTTGGATCATGGAGCATCTCCAAAGGGGTGAATACCGATAGGAAATTCAGCGAAGAGACTGGGATGATCATATCGCTTTCCATCATCCGTAACGAATGAACTACATGCCCAACATGTTCGCCCAGCCAGAAGACACCAAGGGATGGTTAGAGATGTTTGAAAATCTGACTGAGGATCAAGTACAATGGATGTTCGAGTGGTTCCCTACTGAGGAGTTCATCGTCCGATCCAGGGATATGCCGTTTCTGATACTAATCAGTCTGAGAGGAACCTACCCTTATGTCCCTCTCCGAGTAATGAGACAGGCTGGTAGGAAGTAGGTTATACCAAGGGTAGACAAGATGAGTCACTTCCGGGCTGACTTCCAAGTTGATGACAGTCCTTATAAGTGCCAAGCTCAGCATATGTGGCATTGCAAGATCATCATGGGAAGAGACACTATCGAACTAGACAGATACCATGCTGATTGTACTCCATACTATTCAGGCTGGTTGGAATCTAATCACGATGGTCTGGGTCAGCCAGGACTTGCTAGGGGCCACAAGATCATAGATGAGAAGGACGAGGCACAAGTCAAATACAATCAACTCAAGAGGATCCGAGAATGTGAAAGCGAGCACCGTGAGATACAAGAAGCCAACCAAAAGTTTATCAAGGATTGGAAAGACATGGCTGTTAGTGCCAACAAGCGACTGAGATACTTGGAGCGAGGCATAGTGGAGCTAGAAAGGAAGTTCCTCAAAAGGATCGATGATTGCCAAAATGCTGAGGGAAATGAGGGCAGACATCTAGCCAGAGCCTACCTATTGCTGGGACTTCGTGAGCTGGGAAAGCTGTTCGACGGAGCCAAAGATGTCGAGTCTGGGGAAGGTCCTTCCGGGACCAAATAGATATGAGTTTTTTCTTTTGCTTTAAGAAATGTAATAAGGCTAACGACCATTAGTGATATTTTTATTTCCAGCTATTTAGGGTCAATTTGGGATTCGTCTACGTTTTATCAATAAAATGAGGCATTTAGCATTCTAAGTTCTCCAAATCAACTTGTTGCTAGGCCTACCTCGGGCACAAAGAGGCTCCCAAATAGGACATGATTTACATTCTTGCACTATGTGTTTAAATATCGCAACATTTTCTTATAATCCTCACTGACTTGTTAGCTTTTTTTTTGTTTTTACTTTTGTTTATTTATTCCCCTCCCCAAATGTTAGTTCGTGCACTCTGGCAACATCATCTTATTCAACGAGATCCAGGGGCCCTCTACCCACTCCTCCTCTTAATCCTATCAGAAGCAAGAACAAAGGGAAGATGGAAGATTCGAACAACGCCAGAAAGGAAAGCTCAACTGAACAGGTAGAGGTCACTCATGGTACTCAGGTTTCCAAAGAAGGTGCATCCCAGCTTGATCAAAAGCTACTGAAATTCCAAAAAGAACTTGATCAGGTCCGGAATCTGGCGAATATGTCATCCCCCCCACTCCCGACGTTAATTTCCCAAATGCTCAGAACCCCAGACCTTCACAAAATATCCCGAAGCCACCACACCATCCCGCTCCTCACCACCACTGCAACACTTGCCACACCTCCAACAATACTCCACTGCTCATCCCAGAACCTTCGAGTTCCACAAATGACCACTTTCACACCCATCATAACAACCCCATCTACGTGGGGACCGTGCCACACTCCACCCAACCCATCTCAAGCACACCCGAGTCTGATGATAAAGACTCACTCATCAGGAATCTGGCTGAAGAACTTAAGAAATTGACCAGCAGGATCCAGGGCGTCGAAGGAAGTAAGGGGATTGAAGGGTTGAACTATGAAGATCTCTGCATACAACCCAATGTTGAACTGCCCGAGGGGTACAAACCTTCGATGTTCAAAATGTTTGATGGTACAGAAGATCCAAGGGTCCATATGAGAACGTACTGTGACAAGCTGGTTGGAGTAGGGAAAGACGAGAGAATCTGCATGAAGCTTTTCATGAGAAGCTTGAAAGGATATGCTTTGTCTTGGTACATTAGCCAAGATTCGAAGAAATGGTCAAACTGGGTAAGCATGGCGTCCAACTTTATGGACAGGTTCAGGTTCAACACGGAGAATGCACCGGATGTGTTCTACATTCAGAATCTAAAGAAGAAGCCTACAGAAACGTTTTGCGAGTATGCTTCTCGCTGAGGTCCGAAGTTGCTAAGGTCAGACCTACCTTAGAAGAGGAACAGATGAACAAATTCTTTGTCCGGGCTCAGGACCTGCAGTATTATGAAAGGCTGATGATGATTGGGAGCCACAAATTTTCTAATATTATCAAGTTGGGAGAAAGGATCGAAGAAGGCATCAAAAGTGGTATGGTTACAAACTTTGAAGCCTTTCAAGCTACTGATAAAGCTTTACATTCTAGTGGTACGTCCAAGAAAAGGGACGTAGGTGCTGTAATGGTGGCACAGAGAACCAAATCCCCCATCAAATACCAAACCTATCCAATGCCTCCACTCACATATTAGCCTACTCCGAACTACCAGGCACCCTCACCCTCTTACCAAGCTCTACCGCCCACTTATCAATCACCTCCACCTCCCACATATCTACATACTTCACCCAGATATTCCCAACCCGCACATGTTTACCAAGCCTACAATGCACAACTATCCCACCATCAATCACCTCCTAAACGCCAAAACTTCCCTAGATCTCGATTAAATTTTGACCGCAGACCTCCTAAACAGTATACAACCATTGCCAAACCCATTGACCAGTTGTACGAAAGGCTCAAAGCTGCCGGTTATGTCACCCATATCCCTGCTATAAACCCTGATAACCCTTCTCAGTGGGTTAATCCAAACAAATCCTGTGGCATCAAAGGACACACCATCGACGAATGTCGCTCCCTAAAAGACAAGATCCAGGATCTGATTGACAAAAAAATTATTGTGGCAAAGGAACCTGCTCCAAATGTCCGCAATGACCCTCTGCTAGACCATAAGAGTGAAGATGTTAACATGATTGAAATAGAGGATGATTGGGACCCCAAGGGATTGATCAGTTTGATCATAGAAGGCGACGATCCAAAGGAGCCAATAGTCACCCTTAATCCGATTGTAGTCCAGATTCAGCCGTCTGGGACGCCGAGGTAAATATGTCCATGCCACTTGAGTTTGAAGCACCATCCTCTGCAAAGGCACCAACGCCGATTGAGGTCGAATTTGTGTCACCAACAAATTCACCTACACCATTCGAAGTTGCAGTTTTACCACCCAAGGAACATGTTCCGTTTGGGGTGAAGATAGCCACGCCGATCCCAGTAGCAAAGTCAGCCGTGATGCCATTCCCCACAAAGGATATACTATGGGACTATACAACTGAGGCAAGTAGGAAAGGCAAGGTTAGGTTCGAGGAAACTCTTGCCGCACAGGGTATGACAAGAACTGGTAGGGTCTATACCCCGGAACACCTAGCTGAGTTAAGCAAGTAGGCCTCCAATCGGTCACCCATCATTGAGACGGGTCCAGATGATCTTTGGATAAAGATACGGCCAAGGAATACTCGGTCATCGACCAGCTGAACAAAACACCGGCGCAGATCTCCATACATGCTTTGCTACAAAATTCTGAGGCACACAAGAATGCTCTATTAAAGGTACTAAGTGAGGCATATGTACCAAGAAACATCTCCGGAGTAGAGATGGCAAACATGGTAGGGCAGGTATTGGAAAGTCACATGATCACTTTTCATGAAGATGAGCTGCCACCAGAAAGGTTGAGTCACAACAAGGCGTTGCACATCACCGTGAAATGCGAAGGTTATTTTATCACCAGAGTCCTGATTGATGGAGGGTCCAGCCTTAACATTTGTCCATTGGTAAATCTCAGGACATTAGGAAAAGGGCTGCATGAGATCAAGGATGGGGCCATCAACGTCAAAGCTTTCGACGGTTCCCAAAGGTCCACCATTGGCGAAATCAGCCTGTGTTTGCAAATAGGGCCTACTTGGTTCAATGTTAATTTTCAAGTAATAGACATACTAGCATCTTACAATTTGTTATTGGGATGACCGTGGATTTATGCTACTGGGGCCGTAGCGTCAACACTACATCAGGCAGTGAAATTTGAGTGGAACCACCAAGAGGTGACCATTCACGGCGACGATAGCAATCCCATATACAGTCGCCAGACCATCCCAGCAATCGGAGGCAGAAGAAAGATAGGCGGGGAGACCTATCACCACATCGAGCGAGTCAACGCCGTCGACAAGGACAAATGGTGGGACAATAAAATTGAAAGCATATTTAACTATAGCGGATACAAACCTGGCAAAGGACTTGGCAAAAACCTCCAAGGAATCGCTAAGCCTATCAAACTAAAGAAACATGGCACCACCTTTGGTCTGGGATATGAGTACCCTTGGGAGGAATTCAACAACTAGTCGCCACCATGGAGCGGTTCTTACTATCCACTGGAGCAGCCAATACCACATTTAAAGCAGACTTTCTAGCCAGCCGATGTTATCTATGGGTCAGAAGAAGAGAAAGCGCTTGCAAAAGTAAGGAATTTGTTCCTGGAAGACAATGATATGGATTGTTGTGTTGTTTTCGAGGAGGAGGGGGAGGAAGGCCCTTCTATACAGGCAGTGAGCAGAGGAGCATGCCTCAATAACTAGACTATCAGAACCACCAGAGCCCGGAAAGCCACGGGGTAACAAGGCTGAACAAGCATCATGCACTATCTGTCATTTTTACTAGTTGACTTTCCTTTCACATTTTAAAATTTCGCAATAAGATCTTCAATGTTCAAAACAGTTATGGAATTTTTTTCAAAGTATTTCGATTTCCCAATAAATCTTACTCTTATTATTCTCTCTCAATACTTTGCTTATACAACATTACTATTACTTATCTTGATGAACCAATGACTGTGACATGCAATGAGACAACGCAACAAACGGACACAGATTCAGAGGAAGATGAAATACCGGAAGAGATTGCTAAGGAAGTTGACAATTTTGAGAACAATCCTAAGTCCAACCTGGACGAGACCGAGATTGTTAACCTGGGAGATGCAGAGAACGTCAAAGAAACGAGAATTAGTGTCCACTTATCACCATCAGAAAAGAAGGAACACTCGGAATTTCTAAGGGAATATGAAGACATATTCGCTTGGTCGTATGATGACATGACTGGTCTGAGTACATCCATTATGGCACACAAATTGCCAACTGATCCGACATGTCTGCCGGTAAAGCAAAAACTCAGAAAGTTCAAGCCTGATATGAGTTTGAAAATCAAAGAAGAAGTCACTAAGCATGTCAAAGTCAAGTTTCTTAGGGTAATAGAATATCCGACGTGGTTAGCCAACATCGTGCCAGTACCAAAGAAGGATGAGAAGGTCAGAGTCTGTGTCGACTACCAGGATCTCAACCAGGCCAGTCCAAAAGACGACTTCCCCTTGCCAAACATACACATCCTGATCGACAATGCGCCAGGCATGAGTTGCAGTCGTTTGTAGATTGTTTTGAGGGATATCATCAGATCTGGATGGATGAATAGGATGCTGAGAAAATGACTTTCATTACGCCATGGGGGATGTACTGTTACAAGATAATGCCGTTTGGATTAAAAAATGTTGGGGCCACCTACATGAGGGCCATGACCACCATTTTCCACGATATGATACACAAGGAGATCGAAGTATATGTAGACGATGTTATCATCAAGTCCAAGAAAGCCACTGATCACATGAAAGATTTGAGGAAGTTCTTCAATAGACTGAGAAGGTACAACCTAAAACTGAATCCCGCAAAGTGCGCATTTGGGGTTCCTGTCAAAAAACTACTTGGGTTCATTGTAAGTCGCTGAGGAATAGAACTGGATCCATCAAAGGTCAAAGCTATTCAAGAGTTGCCACCGCCAAAGAACAAGAAGGACGTAATGAGTTTCTTGGGGAGACTTAACTATATCGGCTGGTTCATAGCACAATCTACATTTATCTGTGAGCCAATCTTTAAGATGTTGAAGAAGGAGGCCGCTACCAAATAGATTGATGACTGCCAAAAGGCCTTCGACAAAATCAAGGAGTACCTGTCAACACTACCAGTCTTGGTCCCCCCGGAGCCAGGTAGACCTCTATTACTCTACCTCGCAGTATTAGATGGAGCATTCGGTTGTGTTCTGGGTCAACATGATAAAATGGGGAGGATGGAATATGCCATCTATTACCTTAGTAAGAAGTTCACCCCGTACGAGGCCAATATTCTCTATTAGAGTGCACCTGTTATGCTATAACTTGTGTAGTTCAGAAGTTGAGGCACTACTTCTGTGCCTATACTACATATCTCATATCAAGGATGGATCCTTTGAAGTATATCTTCCAGAAGCCCATGCCCACTAGAAAGCTATCCAAGTGGCAAATCTTGTTGAGTAAATTTCACATTGTATACATAACTCAGTAGGAAATCAAGGGACAGGCACTAGCAAATCACCTTGCTGAAAACTCCATAGATGGAGAATACGAACCCCTAAAAATGTATTTTCATGACGAAGAGGTATCATTCATAGGATAAGATATTGCAGAATTCTATGTCGGTTGGAGAATGTTTTTCGACGGAGCAACAAACTTCAAGGGAGTTGGCATAGGAGCAGTCCTCGTATCGGAAATCGATAAGCATTATCCGGTGTTTGCCAAACTCAGATTCCCGTGCACCAACAATAAGGTTGAGTATGAAGCCTGCATCTTAGGTCTCAAAATGGTCATCGACATGAACATTCAAGAGTTGCTAGTAATGGGGGATTCAGACTTGCTTATACACAGGTCCGAGAAGAATGGGCGACCAAAAACTCCAAGATACTCCCTTATTTGCATCATGTACAAGAATTGAGAAAGAGGTTCACAAAGAAAAAATTCCAACATGTTCCCAGAATCCAAAATGAGTTCGCCGATGCATTGGCCACCCTATCATTCACGATACAACATCCAGACAAGAACTTCATTGATCCTATTTCGGTAAAGATCTATGATCAGCCAGCTTAATGTGCTCATGTCGAAGAAGAAGCATATGGAAAGCCTTGGATTGATGATATCAAGGAATATTTGGCAAAAGGAGAATGCCCAGAACTTGCGAACACTACTCAGAAGCGCATACTTCGAAGGTTGTCCAACAATTTCTTTCATAGCGGAGGAATCCTATATAAGAGGACTCTTGATTTAGGATTACTAAGGTGTGTTTATGCGAAGGAAGCATCTAAACTACTAGAAGAAATCCATGCTGGGACCTGCGGCCCGCATATGAACGGTTTTGTCTTACCCAAGAAGATACTCCGTGCTAGTTACTTTTGGATGACTATGGAGACGGACTGCATCTAGTATGTCCAAAAATGCCACTGTTGTAAGATACATGCAGACATGATAAAGGTACCTCCAAGCAAGCTTACTACAACAAGCTCACTGTGGTCGTTCGCTGCCTGGGGAATGGATGTTATTGGACCAATCGTGCCTGCCGCCTCCAACGGGCACAAGTTTATCCTAGTAGCAATTGACTATTTCACCAAATGGGTCGAAGCAGCATCTTACAAAGCAATGACTAAGAAAGTCGTGGCAGACTTCGTCCGCGACCATACCGTTTGTCGGTTCGGGATTCCGGAATCAATCATCACTGATAATGGTTCCAATCTCAACAGTGACCTGATGAAAGCCATGTGTGAAACCTTCAAAATCAAACACAAGAATTCTACAGCCTACAAACCTCAGATGAAGGGAGTAGTAGAAGCCGCCAATAAGAATATCAAGAAGATACTAAGGAAAATGATAGAGAAGCATAAGAAGTGGAACGAGAAGCTATCATTTGCTTTTGGGATACCTCACCACAGTCCACACATCAACCGGGGCAACCCCCTATATGCTGGTTTATGGTACAGAAGCCGTCATTCCCGCCGAGGTGGAAATTCCCTCATAAAGAATCATACAGGAAGCAAAGCTAGACGATGCAGAATGGGTAAAAATCTTTACGAGCAGCTAGCTTTTATAGATGGAAAGAGAATGAATGCAGTTTGCCATGGTCAGCTTTATCAGAACAGGATGTCCAGAGCCTTCAACAAAAGAGTCAAGCTAAGACAGTTCACACCGGGGCAGCTGGTGTTAAAGAAAATTTTCTCGCATCAAGATGAAGCCAAAGGGAAATTCTCTCCCAACTGGCAGGGTCCGTACATGATTTACCGAGTTCTAAAAGGAGGAGCCCTCATACTTGCGGAAATGGACGAAAAAGTCTGGCCAAAGCCGATCAACTCATATGCAGTCAAGCACTACTATGTGTAATCTTTATTCTTTCCTTTGTGATGTAATTTGAACTATGCCTGACCTGATTCCCGTTTAAGAGGGGATATATAGGTAGCCCTATGGGTTCGGTCACAATTCAACAAAACTTTCATTTCCCCCTGCAGTTGGAAACTAGGGTAGAATTTTGAGGAGGACCCTCAAAATTCCAAAGTTAATTTCAGACAATCATTGCTAGCAACAATCAGAAGTAGCAACCCAGTAAACTGGGGTAGAATTTTGAGGAGGACCCTCAAAATTTCATAACAAGGAAGGTTGCAATGTCTTAGACCACGTCACAGTCGCCGGTTCATCTAAAAGTTGTTCTTGATTATACACTTATGTCATATTTTTTACAAAATCATGCATGTTTATTTCTGAAATCACTTTGTTTAGCAACGCCAATGATACGTACAGTATCATTAGATCCAAGCCGAGCAGGTCAAGCAGAGCCAACGGGGATACGAACTAACCTCCCCCCTTTACAAAACTCACAATTTTTCTTTGGATGTATGCACTTGAGTTGCAAAATCATCAAATATAATATACACCCACGAGACTCACATCGCTCAAAAATACGACTCTCAAAACCGTTGCACTTACTCACAGCTGATATCCGCACGCAGTGTCCCCGGCAGACACAGTATCCCCAGCAGTCACAATATCGCAATTCGCTATCAGCTAAAAAAATTCTATTATTGTTTGCCTTTACTTCCTGCATAAGGCTACCATTCTGCCTTCCGAGACTATGCTCTATCTCCATCTGCATTTCTGCATTGCATAAGGCTACCATTCTGCCTTCCGAGACTAAGCTCTGTCTCCATCTGCATTTTTGCATTGCATAAAGCTACCATTCTACCTTTCGAGGTTAAGCTCTACCTCTATCGGCATGGCTGGAAGATCGCCACCTCATTTACATTTGCATTGGTTGAAAGATCACCACCCTATTTACATTTGCATTGGCTGAAAGATCGCCACCTTAATTACATTTGCATTGGCTGAAAGATCGCCACCTTATTTACATTTGCATTGGCTGAAAGATCTCCACCCTATTTACATTTGCATTGGCTGAAATATCGCCACTTTTACATTCGCATTGGCTGAAAGATCGCCACTTTTACATTTGCATTGGCTGAAAGATTGCCACCATATTTACATTTGCATTGGCTGAAAGATCGCCACCCTATTTGCATTTGTATTGGCTGAAAGAGTGCCACCTTATTTACATTTGCATTGGCTGAAAGATCGCCACCTCTAGTGCCACCTTATTTACATTTGCATTGGCTGAAAGATCGCCACCTCTACATTTGCATGGATGAAAGATCGCCACCTCTACATTTGCATCTCATGGGCTGAAAGATCGCTACCTCTACATTTGCATCTCATGGGCTGAAAGATTGCCAAATTGTCCAAAGGCGTCATTGTTCGGAGGCACCATTTTCATAGCCTGAGAACACCATGCCATGGCCCGAAGACCCCACCTTTTTTTCTTTTTAATCTCTTACATATCATTATTCAAAGGCATTATGGTTTAAAGGCATCATTTCATGGCATGCGAATCCTTTATTATACGCTTCATGGCCCAGGATACCATGGTCTGAGGACGTCATCCTAACCGTTAGAGGACAAACATTCATGGTCCGAGGGGAATTTGCATCATGTTTAATTTTACGCACAATATATTCTTATATTGTTTATTTGTAGGTAAACCGGCGAGCAACAACCATCTCCGCAGGAGCGATACCTCTCCAATTCCTGCATCCCTATCAGATTTCAGCCATCCACCCCAACCTGAATATTGCGTCCGTTCTTGAAAATTTCCATCAGGTCTACTCCACCGACGGATCCTGAACTACATATGGCCTGATTCCTGTAAAACTAGGGATATGTAGGCAGCTCAAAAACTAGAGTATGGCCTAAGTCTAAACCCTTTTGTTCGGTCAAAATTGGCCACCATACCTTTACCCGACAACTCTTTCATCCTTCCCGGGAAAAGAGGAGCAGCTGTTGATACCCAATTTTTCCTTGTATATTTTTCTATGTAAAATACTTTCAAAATAGCATGAATATGCATATATAAGTATGTCCCAAGGTTTTAATATTTTTCTCTTAATTTTAAGGATTTTTAAATCAATTTATTGCCTTATTTTAGCAAGAAAAACACAATAATTGTTCCCAAAATTCTCATTTTTGGTGATTCATATATTGGATTCTCATATTTTTATTAAATATAGCTAAAATAATTTTTGCATATTTTTTATAAATTTATTTAGTATTTTTAAAGCTAAATTGCACGTAATTGCGATATTAGCCTTTTTAATATTTAATGGTGTTTATATTTACAAAAATTAACTTCAGTATTTTTAGTTTTATAATTATGTATTATTAAATATTTTAGTACCTTTAATTTACTCCCAGAAATTATTTTACTATTTTTTATAAAATAAATAAGGGAAAAATGGTTATTTAAATGATAGCCCCATTTGTATTTCAATTTTGGCCAGATTTGAACCCCTAATTAAACCCAATCTCAAACCCAATTACCCAGCCCAAATCCTAAATCTACCTGACCCACAACCCGTTTGAATAACCCACCCGGATCCCCATTTAATCCAGGCCGTTGATCAAAATAATCAACGACCACCATTTACCCTTCCTAAATTAAACCAAACGACCCCCCCAAACCCCGCTCATTTCCCTCACTCAACCGACTCTCTCTCTATCTCTCTATCTCTGGTTCTCTCTAGAACCTTCCCCTTCCCCCTTCTCTCAGATGAGTCTCATCCATTTTCTCTGGCCATCTCCTGGCCTTAATCTATGGTGATCTAACCGCCTACCAACCTTCCATGGTGCATACACGCTCGTTTACTAAGGTTTCATGGCCTGACCACAAAGAAGCTTCGTCCAGGCCTCTTTGATTCAAGTTTTATGGCCATCTTCGGCCTTGCTCCGACAAGCTATGTCTGTTTCGAGCCTGGCTTCGATTCCTCCTTCTTTGATCCAGGCCTTTCTCACCGTTTGGGTTCCTCTGAAACCCTAACTTTTGAGGTTTTTATGATCTCTTTAGATCTGTTCCAGATCCGTTTTTTCTCTAAGTTTTTAAACGATTTCTTGATATTTCTTTCAAAGCTATGTTTTCAAAACCCTTTATTTTTTTTCCGACCTAGGGTTTCTGAGTTATTTAGAGGCTTCTCTGATTTTATTTTTCTTTTGTGTTTTTTTTTTACTACGTTTCATCTACTGTGTTCTCTGTGAGTTTCTTATTAAGTTTATTCTACTGTGTTCTTAATTAGTTTCTTCTACCATATTTCTTTATATGTTTCTCCTACTGTGTTCTGATTAGTCTTCTTCTACTATGTTTCTTATTAGCTTCTTCTACTATGTTTCTTTGAGCTCTTCTACTGTAATTCGCATGTTACTCTTTTACTATGTTTCTCATGAGTTTCCATTACTGAAAGAGCATGTCGAAGGCCCCAGTTCCCTTCTGAGATCTTTGAACTTGTTTTCGACTAGTGTCTTCTTCTTGATTACTTGTCCTCTCATCTCGGCACTCAATTGATGGTAAAACCCTAGAATTTGGGGTTCATCTGGGTTTGAGAGCATTGGCTATGTGATGTGTTTGTTCTTCATCTTTAAAACCCTCTGATTTTAGAAACCCTAACTATTTCGATTTTCTGAATTTGTTTCTCAACTGAATCTCGAAATCTTTCAACCTCTAACTCTTTAAGCAATTCTGATTTTCCACTAAACTCTTCTAAGGTCTTTTACACTGGACCTTTTGTATGATATTTGATGCTACTTCTCTTCTACATTGCTAACCTATGTGACTACCATGCTCTTGTAGTCTATTATCTACAGATTTTGCAATGACACGTCATTTTCTTTCAGCTTATTATGTTTGTATGCTCTTTATATATGCTGAACTTCCCTCTAAAATGACTTTCAAATTTGTGATTAGTTCAAACTTCCTTCTGTATAGGTTTGATTAATTTCTTTCCTTGTTTGCTGATTTTCCTGTGACTCGACTTAAGTTAAAACTTTTCTCAGCTTTTCTGACTTGGTTCACTCATGGACTAGTGATTACAAAATCTTTGATCCTTGATTTACTGGCTACTAATTGATTTTTTCTTACCTTATTTATGTAACCGTGTATTTCAAAATTCTGCCCTTAAGTAACTTCTTATGTATTTACCCATATATGTATGCTTTGCACATGATGTTTATTTGATTTCTTCCCTTAAATAGTTTTCCCATTTTAATTTGAGTTCCTTAATAATGGGAAATCTTGTATTGATTGATTTTTAATTGATACCCCAGTCCATTAATTATTTTCTTACCTTATTGCTGCCTATTTTTCACACTATAAATGCACTACTCTTTCATTAGCACAAGGATCGATCCCTCACTCATAGTTTTCATCTGAAATTACACTTACACACAATAGTATTCTCTCTTATTTGCTTGCATCATGGCCTGTTTACAAGACCTACTACTTTTCTCTATTTGTTTCTTTGAAACTGGTATGTTCTGATTTAAGCTTTAGCACCATGACAATGTGTTTATTTACTACTTTTGTATCCATGCCTACTTACTGTTTCTGTAGAGTTCAACACTTAAATTAGCATGCTGATTTCTTTCTGCCTGTTTCTATTTATGAATCCCAAACCTCTGCCCCCTATGTGTTTGAGCTATGGCTTAAGGCATGGCAATACGCAAATTATTGTCCTTGAATTAAGCTTGATACCTTGGGATCCTAGCCTCTAATAGTGTGTTCTAACAGGATTATGGGTGTGCTAGCATTTACCATTGTTGGATACGCCCACAGCCTGCCCTTGGCTCTTTGCAACCTCCTTGTTCCCCTGTACCCCTATGTGTACTTATTTGTAGTTGTTTGCCTTCCCCTTTCCCTCTCTCACAATTCTTTTCTGCACTTGCTCTACCTCTCAGTCTTTAAGTTCTGCCCCTATCTTGTGAGCCTTGCCTTGGGACCTTGAGTTCCCTCTGAACTTGGACATTTGAGGGTTGGCCCATCCATACTGCACTTGTCCTAATCTGATAATATATTTGGGTGTGAGCATTGCCCGGAGTCCTTTTGAGGCTCTTAGGGAACTTTGACACACTCGAATGGGAGAAAGGCTTTGGATGTTTATCTTATGGAGTTGGTTTACCTTATATTTCAGAGATGAAGTCTGAATCAGGATCTCCTTTAGTTGTACTTTTATTTTTTTTCCTGATGTATTTTACTCTTTTCTAGGTTATAATAATTTTGTAATAAACATTTGGGGCTGGATAGTGAAAGGAGGGGTTATGTATGCAAGGGGTAGATATCGTGCCTATAAGTATTTCTGAATTATGCATTCTCACATAGATATCGTTTCTATAGGTATTTCTGAATTATGCATTCTCACATAGATATCGTGCCTATAGGGATTTCTGAATTCTGCATTCTCACATAGATATCATGCCTATAGGATTTCTGAATTTTGCATTCTCACATAGATATCATGCCTATAGGTATTTCTGAATTTTGCATTCTCACATAGATATCATGTCTATAGGTATTTCTGAATTCTGCATTCTCTTATATAGAAATCATGTCCATAAGTATCTGGAAATCTGAATTTTGCATATGCATATAAAAATTATGCCTATAAGTCCTTCTGAATCTTGTATATCCATTTTTTTCATCTAGCAATCATGTTCATAGGTCTTAAACAATCAACTGCAATCAGATATCATTGTTCATAGGTCTTAAACAAAATTCAGCACCTAGATATCATGCCTATAAGGTTTCTGCATTTTACCATGTCTATAAAAGGTTTAAAATCAACAACGCATAGAAAGCATGTCTATAGGAACTATTAATCGAATCTGAACCGCTTCATTCACGTCTAGAGCTAAAACCAAGTAATAATGAGTATCATCAGTGGTAGAATTTATAACCTTCGTAAAAACATGCTTCCTTTAGTAATCTGACAACCTTTTTAACTAGTACGTATTCTGTTTATTGCTTTCTGAATTTAGTAGATACCATGCCTATAGGATCCTTGTCCAACACTTAGGCAAGCCTTAGGGCGAAGTTATAAACTGAATTTGTACTATTAATTACAACCAGCAGGCAGGCCTGATTCGGGCTTCTTATCTGAATTATGTAACAAATCAGTTTGCCTCAACCTTTGAGTTCTTTCTCAGACCATAAACAGTATGTGAAAGTCATGCTAATTATGTGCTTTTTTTGTTCGAGGGGGTATATCTGAGCCTTTTACTTGTTATGTGCTTTCCCCAAATTTCTATACATGTTTTTGTATGCCGCCTTAGAATTTTACCTTTGAAACTACAAATAAGCCTAATATCCCTCCCGCTTAGGATTAGTAGTCCTAAATGCCTCTGGACTAATAGGATTGGGATGGGTAATAACATACAATAAGTAATCGAGACCATTTCGAGCTTTAATACCTCAACGGGGTGGGAAAGAGTAGATATAGATATGATGACCATGCGATAACGTCTCGTATAGCCCCTCACTGAGGAGTGATTACCGGATGTTGTGTGGGGTGATCCATATTATTAATAAACCTAGGACCCCCCCCCCCCTTTTTCCTTTTGTTTCTTTGTTTCTTATAAAGATTTCAAACTATTTCTTTTAAGAAAATCAACTTCCTTTTAATTCTTTCCAGTTTTGTTTGTAACCATTATGTGAAAATCCCCTCTTATTTGAAGTTCTATTTGCCTACATGTTATTTGCACCTAAATGCATAACAATAGTTTGGCCAGGAACCACACTAGTGGATTCTGAGGGGTGCCTAACACCTTCCCCTTGGATTAATTTCAAGCCCTTACCCAATCTCTGGTTACTCAAATCAAACCTTCTTGGTGTCCTAATGCACCATAATCATTAGGTGGTAACTCTTCAAATGCAAACCCAAATTCCTAAAAGGGAATGAGTTGTCCTCCCAAATGTCATAAACCTGATTTTGCGAGAAAAAAGGGGCGCGACAGAACTCTTGCCATGTAAGTGGTGCTACACCAACTATCCCGCACCTCTCATAGGCATCCCGTCATGTCAAAGAAGTCCCAGTAAATTAAAAAGTAGTGAACGATACCCCACTGGTCTCTAGAATACTAGTCGTGCGAAGAATCCACTGGCACCTGTCCAAGAAGTCATGGGCATCCTCAGACTCCGCCTGACTGAAAGATGGAGGTTGGAGCATCCTAAACCTCTCTAGTCTCCTTAGCTCATCATCAGTCATAACGGGACCTACATGTGCTTGTGCAACTACAACAGGCTGGGCTGGTAGTACCCCCCATGTCTGAAGCCCCTGCATCACGTACTCTGGAGTACGGGCAGCGAGAGTCTGGGTACCTACCCCGACCTGAGAACTGGATGGCGCAATATGAACAGAAACCGCCTAAGCAAGGCTGGTGCACACAGTCAAAATATAAGCCAAAGCCTCCTGAAGGCCCGGAATCACAATGGGCACAGTCGGTCCCTATACTGGCCCCACTAGCTCAACCATATCTAGTACCTGCTCCTGAGCTAGAGTAACTGGTGAATCTGCAAGTATTGCTCTAGCTGTTGTAGGAGCTGCACCTCTGCCCATACCCCGATCTCTACCACGACCTCGACCTCTCGTGGCCCTAACTGGTGGCACTGGTGGCTGACCGTCTGATCCAGTAGTACGTGTCCTCACCATCTGTGGGAGAATAGAAGAACAAAACTTTAGTTTCTGGAATCAACAAATCTGCACGATAAGAATACAAGAATGTGAAGTTTTCCTAAGGATTTGGCAGCTTGTCTAAGATAAGTACAGATGTCTCTGTATCGATCCGCAAGACTCTACTAAACCTGCTCATAACTCGTGAGACCTACGTAACCTAGGCTCTGATACCAACTTATCACGACCCAAAGCCTAACATGTCATGATTGCGCCTATCATGGTACTAGGCAAGCTGACAACTCAACTATTTCCAACAGCTTTAAATGAAAGATGAACTAAAACATGTTTAAATAATTTAAGCTCTCATAAGCTGGATAAAAGGTCAAAACTAAACTAAAAAATTCCCAAAACCAAGGTGTCACTGAGTACATGAGCGACTATACAATGCAAATCTGGAATACTATTTATAAATAAGAAATGGAACTAAGTACATAAAGCTAAAAGACAGGGAAGGAGAGTCAAGGTTTGTGAACGCCGGGCAGCTACCTCAAATTCTCTGAATGACTAAGCTACTCAGATAATCAGCACCTATCATGTTCGAAAACACCTGAATCTGCACACGAAGTGCAGGGTGTAGCGTGAGTACAACCAACATAGTAAGTAACAAAACAAACTATTGGACAGAAAGTAGTGACGAGCTTCACGGGTACAGTTCAACTATAGACTCCGGAGGGGCATTTCTAGCCCAAGCGCTATAATAAGTCAATCATGGCATGAATAAAAATAACATGCAGCGGCGTGCAACCTACTCCCATAAATATCCTCACCATCATGCCCTCAACCTCACTCAGTAATCAATCTCTCCAGTCTCTCGGACTCTCAAGAATCATGATAATCAGCCCAAACAATGAAGATATATTATATCAATAAAGGGTTAACAGAGACTGAGATATAATATGTAGTAAAAGCTATGACTAAATACAAAATGACAGTTTGGCAAATAGCTCAACCCATAAAACGACATCTGCAGATACCTACAGTACCAACATATAGCCTAAGCATGATTTCTAACATGACTGGCAGCTCAATTACTTTAACACATGATGAAAATATAGATAACAACATGATAAATCAACTATATAGTTCCATGGAATCGACCAAGTCACAATTCTTATGGTACACGCCCACACGCCTGTCACCTAGCATGTGCGTCACCTCAACACCAATCACATAACACGAAAAATTGGGGTTTCGTACCATTAGAGCCAAGTTTAAAAGTGTTACTTATCTCGAACCATGCAAAGCTCTACTCCAACACGCCCTTGCCTCTCGATATTGCCTCTAAATTCCTTAAATATAGCCATAAACAGTTCGATACAATCAACATGGGCTAAAGGAATCAATTCCATAAGAAAATACTAAGTTCTTAATTAAAAGTCAAAAAGTCAACTTAAAGATGGCCCTCATGCCCATGCCTGGAAATTCGATAAAAGTGAAAAAATTTGGAAGCACATGCAACCACGAGTCCAACCATACAAAATTTACCAAAATCCAACACCATATCGACACCCAAATCTCCAATGTAAACTCTCCAAATCACTAGCCTCAAACTCTCAAAATTGCACCTTAAAACCTCACAATCTAGGTGGAAAACTCAATGGGGAAACATAATTATTGAATACATTTAAACACAAGTGACGTACCTCAAAAATACGTTCGAAATCCCACTCAAAAATAGCCCAAATCCGAGTTTGCAAAGTCCAAAGTGAGAGAAATCACGAACCTTTCAAATTTAAGGTTTTGTCCAGGGGTCTTAGATTCTGCGGACAACTTACCCGCGCCTGCAGTCCTGCAAATGCGAAAACATTCTGCTTCTGCGATGCCCACTCGAACCCCGACCATGTGCACCTGCGGCTAAAATCCACGCATCTGCGGGTGCGCTCCTACAAGACCTCATCCGGTTCTGCGACTCCAACACTGCCCTTCCCCTTTCCACTTCTTCGGAAGACCATATGCAGATGCGCCTCGCATCTACGAAAAACTTTCCGCTCCTGCGATCACTACCCAATCCTCTCTAGGTCACACCTACGCTTCCCAGATCGTACCTACGAGCTCGCACCTGCAACCAAAGCTCCACAGGTGCGATTGCACCAGAAGACTCCAGCTACAACACCCCTTTTAACTCCAAACTTGATCCAATAATTATCCAAACTCCACCTGAAGCCCCCAGGACCACAACCAAATATACCAACAAGTCCTAAAACATGATACAAACTTAGTTGAGCCTTCAAATCACATCAAACAACGCCAAAACCACGAATCGTGCATCGATTCAAGCCTAATGAACTTTTGAACTTCTAATTTCCAAATTTGATGCTGAAACCTATCAAATCACGTCTGGTGGACCTTAAATTTTGCACAAAAGTCACAAATGACACAAAGTCCACTTTCGGTCAAACTTCCAAATTTCCAACTTTCGCCATTTTAAGCCTAATTCAACTACGGACCTCCAAATAACAATCAGGACACACTCTTAACTCCAAATCACCCAACGAAGCTAACAGAACCATCAAAACTCCCATTCGGAGCCATTTACACAAAAGTCAACATCCGGTCAACCTTTTCAACCTAAGCTTCCAATCTTGAGACTAAGTGTCTCAATTCATTCTAAAACCTCTCTAGATCCGAACCAACTACCCCGACAAGTTACATAAAAATAATTAAGCAAAGAATGAGTAGTAAATAGGGGAACAGGGCTACAACTCTCAAAACGACCGGCCGGGTCATTATAATAATTAACTTCAAACGATATTACAAGAGACTTCATTTCTTTAATTATCAATGTCAGGTTATTCATGGTCATGTATTGCATATTTATTAAATTCACTTTTTTGTCGGAGTAACTTCTATCATGACATTTCAAAAAATGAGGTATAAACTCTAATCTCTTTTATTAACAAATTTAAAATATATGAAATAAATAATTTTGAAGCCTTCAACTTTGGGACCTAAAGTAATTGCTTTAGTGGCCTCCAGTTGAGCCCGCCCTTCCCAGAGCCTAATATCAAAACACACTGTAATAATTTATTCTCTTTGATTTTCTAGCCATGAAGTCATCAGAAAGCGAGCTATTATTTGTTTATTTTTTCTAGTAAAGAAAATATAGTCTGTGTAATTTTTATCAAGAGTTCACTTCTTGCATGTCACGATCCAATTTTATGTCACATATTATCTGTTTTGACCAAACAGACCTCATAAACGTATCGTTTGAGATACACCATCATTGTGCCCAAAAACGTACATATCTGGTAAAGTTGTTGTTTACCCTCAAAATTAGATAACAATTAAATTTGTAAGTGGTTTTAAGGATATGCGGATTAACTTGACACAAAGCGATAAATTGAGTTACAGTCTTGGGAGGTTAGCCACCTTGAACTAGATGTACTTCGATCGGTATCAACACACAGTTGAATAACAACATAAAGATAAAGATAATATGTTGCTTTGGAATGCGTATCACAAAAATTGTTAAACGAATTATCAGACCCCTTTTATATATTTGAGGAGTCCTACTTTAGGTACAATTCTATAAAAGATAAAAAAAATCTCTTGATTTGCTTATTGTCGGTTCCTTATTGATATGTGTTGAGATTCTTGCCGTAATATCCGATTGGTCACGGATATTTCGGTCTTTTGTTGATTGTGCTAATAATATTTCTTCGAGCTCGTTCAGGATTAGGGTCGACTACGAGATCACGAACTCAATGTTCTTGAAGACAGATGTTTTGACCCCAAGTTCTAGCCCCGTGGGACCTCGGGTTGATCTTCAGTCTTTTATTTCCATGTTCCAAACCTGATCTACCATGTCGTAGGCAAGCCTGATTTTCAACCATATACAGATAGTTCCCTCATTTTTTCGAGAGTAGACGACAAGAAGTGACATGAGCTTCTGATTCTTACTTCGATATCCTACATCAGAAAAGACAAAGTAAACGAAACGTCTCGTCCGTCAAGTCTTAATGGCATTAAATGCTTGTTAGTATCCGGTCGGCCACTCCTAGATGTGAACAATCGTTGAAAAACTATAAATACCTCTTCCTTTGTTCATTTCAGCTTTACATCCAAACCTTTTACCCTCATATCTTAGAAATCTCAATATTTTCTGGCACTTATATCCCGTTTTTGAGATCTTTTGTAAGAACTTTTGTTCGTCTTCATCCCAAACCATCAAGTGTACTCCTTAAACTTTCTCTCTTCCTCTATTTCTCCTCCATTTTTAAAGAAATGGCAAAGACCTCAAAAATTGTTCCCCAAAAAGAAACACCTTCTACTTCGCGGTCGGCTACCAAAAGCCGAACAAATCATTTCGTGTATAGTCGTCCATGAACCAGTACAGGAATCACCTTTGAAAAATGTTCATCCTCAGAAGATGCTCGGTAAAAAATGATTTTAAGGTTGAAAAAACTTCTTCTGTACCGGGTTGGTGCGAAAACTTCTCGAGATAGTTCTCTCCAGATTGATTGCGACTGGGCCAACAAAATTATAGTGGCCCCCGAACCCAAGGAGGCCATTACCACCCATGTCAAGGCATACTTGAGTGTTTACACTTATCCTTTCACATTGGTTCCGATGGACCTGGTCATCATATATTTCTACAAGAGGTATAAAGTTTGCCTCGGTCAGATCCATCCTTCAATGTGGAGAATCATGATCCTCCTCCGATTCTTCCTGAGCAAAATTAATGACTGCCGATTCACCATAGATCATATACTTTGTATGTACAGTCACTGACTATTCTGAGGGGGACTGATAAAGCTTGTGTGTCAGGCCAACAAGTCCCCGTTATCTAGTATCGATGAGAACTAGGATCGAGGCTGGCAAGGCCATTTTGTCCGAATGAGGACTTCAGACCTAATTCTAGCGGAATGCATGCATTCCCTGTGAAATGGAATACAAGATGTAAGTGGAATTTCCCTTCGAATGTTGATTTTTATGTTTACTTCCCCTTTTCTTATTGTTTTTTGTGATGCTGCAACCATTGCTCGGGTTCCAAATGTTGTTCCTCAACTCGAGAGGTGGGTCGAGGATATCATTTCTCAAATGTCCTACTCCGAGTGCTCGTGGCGCAAACTCTCGATGGGCCGTTGAAAGGCCTGTTCCCATGGTAAGATCCCCTTTCCGATCAGGCCGTGTTAGGCCTCTCCTTTTACTATCCATTCCTTATTCCTTTTACTTTCTATCTCAGGTTTGCCTAAGGATGTTGAGCTTAGGCCTCCAGTTGGCGAAGAGGACTTGCCCGTTGAGTCTCCTGCTCTAGGGCAGGCTGGAGAAAAGAAAAGGAGGAGGGCTTCGAGCTTCCCAAGCTTAGAGAAAAAGAAATCAAGGAGGAGGCTGTTCTGCAAGACAAAGGAAACCTGCAACTCCTGAGTGCTTGAATCGAACTTACTCTACTAGTTCAGGGATGAGTCCGAGAAGGATTAAATTTTAGTGTCCCGAGAGCCATCGGCCCCCAAAGAACGTGTGCAATTTGGGGAGGGAATAACAGAGGCCAATCCCTTACAAATACAAGAGGCCGATGCAACAGTAGGGGTCGAGAACCTTCAAGATGCTGGCTCTATCCCGCCCGGTGTTATTGACATAACGGGGTCACCTTCGTATATGGACTTGATATTTGTTAAATCTCAAACGACGAAGGAACGGTTGAATGAGGTGGTCCATAGAGTAGACGATCCCCACCAAAGCTTTTTTAATTGTGTGGACTCTACCGCCACGGAGGATGTCACCGGATTGGGTGACTTAGAAGTACCAAGGAAAGGTCTTCCCTTGGGGGCAGGTGAATCTAGTTCAAGCCCGAGACTATTCAACCGGTTCCCTACCTCGAGTGCCGATCTCGGTAAGAAACGATCGATCATCATATCCTTTTGGAGGATGCGCAGATCCTTTCCACACCCGTTAGGGTAGCTAGTTACCTACGGTGCCTGGTGAATAAAGAGGATCATGCAAAGATGAACGAGGTGGATTCCCCATGCCTATTTAATGAAGTACAATAGGAGCTGAATCAGATAAGTTATTACCAAACCATTTCATTTTCCAGCTTTGTTTACTTAGTGATCTTTAATATTTCTCCTTATATTCGTAGGCCTCGGTGCTTCACCATGAGACCTTCCTTAGATACCTAGAAGAGCTAAGCCTCCTTGAGGCTGAAGCCAAAGAGCTTGATAAGAAGAGAGACATGTACAAACTTCTCAATGAGCAACGTGAGGAAGAGGCTAGAGTTTTCGGGTCGAGGTGGATGCGGCTCAAAGAGAACGTGCCAACCTGGTGGAATAGGTAAAAGTGTTTGAGGTTAGTGACGATTATCTAGACTTGATGACTAATAGTCAGAACCCGCAGGTCTAATAGAAGATTGATTGGATCGACCAGCTTCGGTCTGAGATGGACGTTATCAAGTTTGAGGCCGAGTAGTGGAAAGGCAAAATGGACCTTCAGGCCTCAAAAAAGGAAATTGCCCGGGCACAATTGGACTCTATGGAGGCTCAACTTTGAATGATGAGGGATAAAGATGAGGCACAATCCATGAAAACTGAGGAACTTCAATCTCAACTGGGCACGGTTGTTGCCAATTGGGAAACCCTCGCCAAGAAGCTTAAAGAGACCAAGTCGGTGGCTAAAATAACCAAGGTCGATAACGACGAGATGGTGGCCCGATAGAGAGCCGATGCCGAGTTGGCCCAGGACCGCTTAAAAGATATTGTGATTATGAGAAGCGGCATTCCCGAAGGGAGGCCCTCGAGGAGGTTCCTGCTCGGGGTTTCGATTTGTCGGTCGAGATTGCAAATGTCAAGGGTCTCGAGGCCGAGGCTAAGAAATTGGCTTACCCCGAGGATGAAGAAGAAGAAGACTCCGAGGGTCACGCAAATCCGGGGGTAGAGAAGACCCTGATGGTCCCACTAATGAGGCGGGCTCCGGTGAAGGCCAGGCCGTTTAAGTACCATGTACATTTTCCTTTGTTTTTTGTATTTTTATACTTGTGTACTTTTGTACTTTTGTCAAGGTTGTTTGGCCTTTGTAAAGAATATATGTTTATATAATACAAGGCTTCTTTTTCCCTTCAACAATTTCTGTGTTTTGTTTTCCTTCGTTTTATTATTTATTTTTGCAAAGATCGAAATACCTTAGCATGAAATAGTTAGGTTATGTGCAGAGGTTCGAACAAGCCTTGGCTTTGACATTATTTGTTTAAGGCATCACGAAGGTTTGGTATAACTGGAAACTTTTCCCCAAAATACTTATAATTTTTTAGATTATAGTTTATCGAGGGTAGCCTTTAGAACCGGTTAAGAAATTTTTAAGGCCTTATTTTTGTTACAGGTCTCGGACGTCTCCGAGCCGTTTTAATATGTACGTAGACTTTTTAGTTCGTGTGTTTCCCAGTGGGCTTGCTAATCCGATTTATCTGGGCTTGCCTAAGATAACAGTCCCAAATAGTGATGGTCGTAGCTACTAATGATCGGCCGCTGCATAATAGGTCTTGTGCCCTGGGCTCTAATAGCCCGGGTCGTCTGAGATTGTCTTTGGATGGTGGTACCTGAGTGGGAGTGATCGTTTGAACCAGAATTAAGGTGCCTTGGGCTCGGTACCTTTAGGGGATCGGATGTAGGAAATTCCCTAAGAAAGAAATTTTTGTAACAGACAAGATATTTATTCTTGTGCGTAATAGATGCACATGTGTCCAAGCTTTGTGTCAGGGCTCGAGCATTCTATGCAGGCACGATTCATTTGACCATTTAACCCTTATAGTAAATCCTATCGATCTATCCGAGACCAATCAATCACAAAGTTTCTTTCCTTGTTAAAATCGTTATATGAGGGTAATGTCCCCAGTATTTGCAATCGATCATAGAGAGTTTGTGAGGCCCCATGAAAATTTTCACTCTAAACCCGAAAGCGTGTAGTGGCAATTAGGATCATGTGTTAGTGATGCGTAAAATTCTTCGCGGCTCGTAAGCTCGCCGCGGTTTGGACCTTTTTGACTAATCTATGCTCTAAAAAGTCAAGAAATAATGTTTTCCAGAAAAATGTGATTCTGCGGTCAAGAATGTGGTCACTTATCAGGTATGCGTACCGCATAGTCGCCGCAAAGTGGGTCAGTGTGTTGGTCAATTTGAGGTCAACTATGCGGTCGATTATGCTATCGCATATCCGATGTGCGGACTGCATAGTCGTCGCATAATTCCCTTGGTATTTTGTAAGGGGCAGTTCTGCAGTGCATTAAGCGACCGCAGAAAGGGTATGCGGACCGCATTTCTGCCACATACCCAGACAGTGTGTTCAGGTTTGGGGGAGAGTTTTTGCGTTCCATTATGCGGACCGCATGTCGACTTCACGATCGCAAAAGGCGATCGCAGATCTGACTCGGGGCTCCAATTTTCTAAGTTTTAAACCCGCCCCCTATCGTTATATTCAGTGTAATAACTCATTTTGAGCCAATTTCCTGATATTTCTAGAGTGTGAGAGAGGGGTCTAAGAGAGGGAAAGTGTTTCTCATCAAATTACGCCATGAATCCTTGGTAAATCATTGAAGATAATCAAGTGAGGGACCTAAACCCTCATCCCAAGAGGTAAGGCTTCATCACCTCAGCTCTTATTTTTATACTTAGCTATAAGGGGGTCGTTAGTGAGGCAATTCATTGGTATTAGAGTGGATTTCTTGCATGCATATCAAACCTTAGAGTGTTGGGGGTAGTGAGCTAAACCAAAAGGCAATTGGGGTATAGAATGATTGAAATTTCTTTCAAAAAGGGCCTAAGATCACAATGCCCCTTTGGTGTTTGATAGTATGCTCAAAACAAGCTAGAATCTCAATCTCGTCTCTAATTCTCGGTTTAATTTGTATTTCTTACACAATAGATCGAAGTGCTAAAAGTTCCGAAATTTTGTAAGGAACAAGGAAAGCTTATTAAGGTATGTATGGCTAAAACCCTATCTTTTAGAAATTGAGCTTCGTCGTTGGTTGTGTGAGTATGGTAAGACTAAATTGAAGTGTTGTATTGATTGCTATTTCACTTGACTTGGTGTTGCAACCTTATATGCATGGAAACTGTGTCTCAAATTGATCAACATGCTATTCTTGATAATTTAAAAAGGTGCAAGGACTATGAATCATATATTGAAATGCTTAGACCTTAGATTGAAATTTAAGTGCGTTGTTGTGCCATTTACATGAAGTCTCATCTACGCCTACAACCTTATTTGCTCTTGTGTGCCATACTCTCTTGAATTACAAACCTAATGTTGAAAATGGGAACAATGTGAAACATGAATTGTGAAATGTGAAAATTGTGGCCCCAAGTGCCGGTAAACTAATACATGTGTAACCAAAGATTGGAGTGAGATGAATAATGGAAAATGGTAACGCCTCGGTAAGGCAGCCTAGCCGATCGAGTCGTGATCGGACGCCATGACATATACACATGGCGGTTATGCATTGATGATTGAAACTGGAAAGTGTGAATAGAATATTGGTAACGTCTCCGGGAGACGGCCTAGCCGATCGGGTCGAGATCGGACTCCGCTCAAGATAGTGGTGGTAATGTGAACGATGTGGTATGAAATTCCCAACTAAAGGCTATGGAAATATGATGCGATGGTTGTGTAATTCTTTCATGTTGATAATGTTGTGACCATTTAAAGCTTTGGAGTGATAATTATGATTTCTCTTATTTGTGTACGAAAGTTCTTTCTAATTTGATGGTGTTTAGTTATACATACTAGTGCTATTCGATGGCACTAACGTCCCTTTTGCCGGGGGCGCTACATTTTTTTTAATGAATGTAGGTGGCTCCATAGCGGATAGTGTAGGTCGTGTATAGCAAAGCATCCCTCTTCTCAAGATCTTGGTGAGCCCCTTTATCCTTCAAGGGGCTATATTGTATATCTTTGTGTTGTGCACTTTCACTTTTGAGGTATAGCCGGGGCCTTGTTGCCGGCATTGTCATACTTGTCTTTTACATCCTTAGAGGCTTCGTAGACATATATGTGGTCATGTGCGAGTGTCGGATGGATGTACTAACTATGTTGTAAATCTAATTCCTGTTTCTCTAAAGTATAAATGTATGGAACCTCAAAACTCATTTATGGTTTGATGTGGTGATTTAAAATGAACTAGTCATGTGGGATGCACTATCTTCCCTTGGTTAATAAACGGAAGCATGGTGCCCTTATTCATATTGAGCTGGGTAGGTAGTGTTTGATAAGGCTTGCTCAGTTGGGATCACTCGATTGAGTGCCGATCGCGCCTTCCGAGGTTTGGGCGTGACAGAGTCCTCGGATACTGCTATCGTAATCTTTGATATCGGTTCGTAACTGGCCTCTAGTTCTAAGTTAGCACGATCTACTGTTTCCTCGTTAAAAACCTTGTCGAAAAACCCATTTAGGACAAAACCAGTTCAAGGAAAAAAGAGTGCAATGCGTGCTTTCAGGCCTAAAAGTTGTGTCGTTCCTTAACGGTCGTCTGCAAGTGTTAGTAAAAGGCATGAATGGGGTCGTACCTTAGCATTAGTATCGCTTCAATTGAGTAACATTCCAGTTATCTTGTAGTCGTTTACCATTCATTACACCGAGTTTGTACGAACCTTTTTTGGTGATCTCGATATTATGATTTGGTCATTCCCAGTTTAACTCCAACTTCCCTTCATTCAGGTTCCGGGTGCTTAGTGTGACCCTCCTTAACACTAGGTCCCTCACATTAAAGTGTGAAGGTTGGCCCTTTGATTGTAATATCTCACAATCTGCTGTTTTTAGGTAGCCAACCGGACAAAGGCGGCTTTGCGCCTTTCATCTAATAGCTCCAGGCTTGTATTCATGGACTCGACATGCGATTCATTAGTTGCATATTGGATCTTGAGACTTGATTCTCCGACTTCAACCGATATTAGAGCTTCAGTGATGTAAACCAGCGAGAACGGGGTGGCCCCAGTACTGGACTTCGAGGTCGTATGGTACACCCATAGGACTTCGGGCAGGATGTCCTTCCAGTTTCCTTTAGCGTCGGTTAACCTCTTTTTAAGGTTTTTGAGTATGGTTTTGTTGGTTGTTTCTGCTTGTCCGGTCCCACTAGGGTGGTAGAGGTTGATAGGATCCTTTTGATCTTATAGTCATCAAGAAACTTACTTACTTTGCTGCCAATGAATTGCTTCCCGTTGTTGCATACGATCTCGGTAGGTTTTCCGAACCTGTATATGATGTGATCTCAGATGAAATTTATGACTTCCTTCTCTCTGACTTTCTCGTATGCCAGGGGTTCCACCCACTTAGAAAAATAATCAGTCATAAACAATATAAATTGAGGGGCCAACGATGTCCATTCCCCATTTCATGAACGACCATGGTAACAATACCGAATGCAGCAGCTCCCCGGGTTGATGAATCATTTGAGCATGTCTTTGGCATTCATCACATTTTTGTACGAACTCTTTCGCGAACTTTTCCATGTCGATCCATTAATAGCTAGCACTGATTACCTTTCGAACCAATGATTCTGCACCTGAATGATTTCCACAGGTGCCCTCGTGAACTTCTCTTAGAATATACTCGGTATCTCCTAGTCCTAAACATATTGCCAGCAGGCCATCGAACATTCTTCATAATAGAGTTCCATCTTCGGACAAGCCAAATTGGGAAACCTTCGTACGCAGGGCCCTCGAATTCTTTTGGATCCGAGGGTAGTTTTCCGGTCTTCAGATATTCTATATATTTGTTTCTCTAGTCCCAAGTCAGGCTTGTAAAGTTTATCTCTATGTGGCCTTCTTCCACTACCGATCTTATGGGTTGTACCACTACCCCCTAGTTGAACTCAGCATCCTCGACCACCGACCCCAAGTTAGCAAAGGCATCAACCTCACTTTTTTGATCCCAATGTACGTGTTGTAGAGTCCAAACCTTGATCGATGAAATGCTACCTGCAACTTATCCAGGTACCTTTGCATTCATTCTTCTCTGACCTAGAACGTCCCATTAACTTGGTTCACCATAAGGAGGGTGTCACACTTAGCTTCGATTACCTCCGCTCCCAAGATTTTGGCTAGTTTGAGACCGGCAATCATGGCCTCATATTTGGTCTCGTTGTTTGTCAATTTTATAGCCCTAATATATTGTCTAACTACATTAACCGTTGGAGGATTCAATACGACGCCAAGTCTAGACCCGTTTGTTTTTGAGGCACCATCCGTAAAGAGGGTCCAGATCCTTGAAGAGGTCCCAAGTTTACCAACAACTCTCTTTCGACCTAGGGTATTAGGGCCGGTGTAAAGTTGACCACAGCTATACGTCTTGTTAATCTTTGCACAACCTTCACGCTGTCCACAACTGTGATATCTTCGATGGCTTTGATCTTGTTGGGGTTGATTTTGATTCCCCAGTTGGATACTATGAATCCGAGGAATTTACCTGATCCAACTCTGAACGCACATTTCTCTAGGTTTGGCTTCATATTGTATTTCTTCAATATGCTGAAGGTTTCCTGTAAATATTTTAAATGCTCCTCTGCTCTCAAGGACTTAACCAACATATCGTCAATGTAAACCTCCACTATTGTTTTTATTTGTTCCTCGAACATCCGGTTTACCAGGCGTTGGTAAGTGGCACCGACATTTTTCAATCTGAATGGCATCACATTATAGCAGTATGTGCCATACTTAGTGATGAAGGAGGTGTTTTCCTGATCACTCGGGTTCATCCGTATTTGGTTGTACCGGGAGTAGGCATCGAGAAAAATGAGGATCTCGTGGCGGGCCATAGCATCGATCATTCGATCGATGTTGGGAAAAGGGAAGGAGTCCTTTGGACATGCCTTATTCAAATCCTTATAGTCTACACACATTCTTAATTTATTCCATTATTTAGGAACTACCACTACGTTTGCTAACAAATCCGAGTATTTAACATCCCAAATGGACCCTATTTTAAGGAGTTTAGATACATCGTTCTTGATGAAAGAATGTTTGACATCGGATTGGGGTCTCCTCTTCTGCTTGATCGGGTGGAACTTCGGGTCCTGGCTTAGCTTATGAGCGGTTATCTCCGGCGAGATCCCCTTCATATCAAGGTGGGACCAAGCTAAACAATCTTCATTAGTTATAAGAAATTGAATGAGTTTTTTCCTAAGCTTGGGGTTTAACCCCGTAACTAGGTATATATTTCAATCGGGCAAGTTTTTAGTTAGTATGACTTGTTCTAATTCCTCGACCGTTGATTTTGTAGCATCGAAATTGTTGGGGGCTATGAAAGATCTAGGAACTCCGTAGTCGCCATCCTTGTCTACCCCTCATTCCTCCAACTTTGTCGAGGCTGGTATCAGTGATTGTTGTTTGACTATCTGATTCAGGTCCTCCATTGTTGAGAGTTTGGATGTCGGGATCACTTCATTGACCGCGAACATCTCTTTGGAAGCCGGTTGTTCCCCATGAACTATTTTGACTCCTCTGAGTGTTGGGAATTTCAGTATCTAATGCAACGTCAAGGGCATTGCTCTCATGTTGTGAATTCATGGCCTTCCGAACAGAGTGTTGTATCTCATATCCCCCTCGATTAAATAAAACTTGTCTTCCTACACGGTTCCGGTGGTGTTTATCGGTAATGTTATCTCCCCTTTAGCGGTATCGCATGCCATATTGAACCCGTTCAGAACCCCTTTAGTGGTATCGCATCCCCTTTACTGATGATGTTGGATGAACTACATGTATCAATTAACAAACGCTTAATTCGAGATTTATTTACGAGTACCGATATTACCATTGCATTGTTGTGGAGTTTCACGATCCTCGCAACATCTTCGTCGTTGAAAGACAAGGTTACTTCCGGTATGTAATCCCGAGTCCATTTTCCCTTATGATGGATACTTTGGTGTGCTTCAGCATCGGCCCCTGGGGAATGGTTACCCCAATGATGATCATGTTAATGACGTGCTGAGATTCCTCCTGCTCAGTATGCTTATTAAAATCCCTGTTCCTAAAGTGTTTCTTGGCCTAACCGCTCAGGAACTCTAGGAGATGCCTGTTGTTGAACAGCCGGGCCACCTCTTCTCTTAATTGTCGACAGTCTTCTGTTCTGTGGCCATGAGTGCCTTGAGATTTACACATTAAATTGGGGTTCCTTCTGGATGGATCAGACTGTAAAGGTCTAGGCCATTTGGTAGCTATAATTCGTCTGATGGTAGATACAATAGTGGCGGCATCGACATTTAAATTGTACTCCAATAATCTCGGTGCTTCTTTAGGCCCGACGGGCCTGTCGAAGCTATTTTTGCTCATGATTCCCCGGTTGCTCTCACCTCAATCACTTCTCCTTTCATTTCTCATAGAGTTCCGCCCGACCCACTGCTTCTTCAATCTCTATTGTACAGCTGATACCGATCCTTATTTGATCTTGGTTCACAGTCAATATCTCTCTTGACTCTATCGACTGTTCTGATGGGGTATACAGACCTGGAAGGGCCCCAAGTTGATCATCTTCAATCCTTATTTTTGATTGATATCAGTTATGGACAATGGCCCAAGTGATGGCTGGATATTCTACAAGGTCTTGTTTCAACTATTGTGAAGCCAACGATCTCCGAATGTTAAGCCCTTGGGTGAAAGCCTGAACGGCCCAATCATCAGCGACCAGTGGCAGACACATCCGTTCCATTTGAAATCGGGACAAAAACTCTCTGAGTATCTCATTATCCTTTTGTTTTACTTTTAAAAGATCTGACTTCCTAGTCTCGACCTTGATAGCCCCGGCATGTGCTTTTACGAAAGAATCTGCAAGCATAGCAAATAGGTCAATAGAATTAGGAGGTAAGTTATGATACCATATCATAGCTCATTTTGACAGGGTCTCTCTAAAATTCTTCAACAAGAAAGACTCGATCTTATCACCCTCCAAGTCATTCCCTTTAATGGCACATGTGTAGGAGGTAACATGCTCGTATAGGTCGGTCGTTCCATTGTACTTAGGAATCTCGGGCATACAAAACTTCTTAGGGTATCGGCTATGGAGCCACGCTTGGAAGGAACGGGTTTTGCATTAACTTCTTGGAATTCAGGCCTTTCAGAATAGCCGGTGCTCCCCGAAATTTGGTCGACCTTGGAATTGTAGGTTTCTACCTTTTGTCATTAGCTTCGATTTTCTTTTCCCCTGATTCTACCCTTTTTGTGAATTCCTTGAGCATCTTTATGATCTCGAGGTTAGTCCTTGATTTATTTTCATTCGACCTATCTGCAACTGTTTCATCCTTGTAGGTGACTTCCCGGGACGGATCGGGTTCAATTATGCTCGGTGCACGGCTTTGGTTCTGTAACTAAGGTATCGCCGCTTGTTGAGCTTGTAACATTTCGAAGATCGTCCGTAAATTGATCCATTATCCTCCAATGTTTTATGTATTTTGAGCTGCTGATCGGGCTCCACCACGGATGCTATTCTTGGGGTTAATCTGCAGATTTGTGTCTATAGCCACACGCGAGTTAGCATCAATCGGCTCAGCGACAGGAATTTCGATGGGATCGACCGTGGTACCCCGTCACTAGACACTATATTGTTATTTTCACCATGATGGCCGGACTCATTGTCAACATGTAGGGGTGCTAATTATGAGTTTAAGTTTTAACCTGAAATTAGAGACACTTCAAAGAACAAGTGTAAAGTAGTGTGTGTTATGGAGATTTGTATCAAATAACCACTATTATCCTTAATTTCACGGTGGCGGCAAACTGTTTACCCTCAAAATCGGATAACAATTAAATTCGTAAGTAATTTTAAGGATATGCGAATAAACTTGACACAAAGCGATGAATTGAGTTGTAATTGAAATAAACAATGATAAAGTAAATTGAAATCACACGAATTGAACAGTTACAATTTTGGGAGGTTAGCCACCTCGAACTAGATGTACTTCGATCGATATTAAGACACTATTGAATAAGATCATAAAGAGAAAGATAATGTACTGCTTTGGAATGTGTGTTATAAAATGTCTTAAACAAATTATCAGACCACCTTTATATAGTGGAGGAGTCCTACTTTAGGTATAATTCTATAAAAGGTTAAAAATCTCTTGATTTGCTAATTGTCGGTTCTTTATTTATATGTGCCGAGATTCCCACCGTAATATCTGACCAGTCACGAATATTTTGGTCTTTTGTTAGTTGTGCTAATAATGTTTTTTTGAGCTCATTTGGGGTTAGGGTCGACTCCGGGATCATAGACTCAATGTTCTTAAAGACAGACGTTCTGACCCCGGGTTCTAGCCCCGTGGGACTTGGGGTCGATCTTTTGTCTTTAATTGCCATGCTCCGAGCCTGATGTACCATGTCGCAGGCAAGCCCAATTATTGACCGTATACAGCTGTGTTATGCCTTATAAATCTCTTTATTTTTACTTTCATTTCGATAAAATTTGCATAAAATGACATATGCATACATTTTTCAGAAACTTGCCAGTCTAGAAGCATGTCAATCCTGCTTGACCCGTATTTGTTAGCCGCCATAGGCGTCACATGGACAACTTGGTTTGTTTCACCAACCTGTTACTGATAGGATATTAAGTATAAAAAGCGACGTTTGGTTTTTAATTACAATTAAGGAACATTAATAAATCGAGTGTTTACTGTGAAAATGGTAATAACAATTAAATTTGATTATCGGATTTTAAAAATACGTGATCTATTTTTGTGCTAGTTTTTAAGCAGTTGATACTATGTATGTGAGACTTAGAAATGAAATAAGAGTTAAGGATAAGGTGATAACCAAACCGATAGGTTAATAATCGGGGCCTCGAGCTTGTCGATTCGAGGGACTCAAAGTCGATTTTGGAGCTCGGTTGGGAGCTATCGAAGGTGGTCGAAGTATGTCTAACTGTTATAATAAAATCAACGAAGGCTCTTTATGGCCAATAATAAGAAATAAATGAAGAACATTGACGAAGATAATAAATGGAAGTAACATTATCAAGAGAATATGTTATAGAGCAGAGAAAATGTTCATGTATATTTCGTATGGAGCAACTGAAGCAATCGGGCTTTACAAAATGACAAGGATCCCCCTTATATAGGAGGGAATCACAACATAGTAAAAAATACACTAATATCAAAGAAGTGGAGATGGGATAGCTAGATGACACCCTGATTCAGGGTTAAGGAAGTCCACTAGGCTCTGTCAGTCCTATTCGTGTACCTTGGGAACTCCTTATTTCTACCATAGTCGCGGTCAACATTGTCCCAAGGTCGGGCGTCGATGAACCTCGAGGGAGGAAACTCGACCATAGACTTGTAGTCTCGAGGCTTCGAGATGATCTTCTAAGGTGCCTCGATGATGAGGAAATGGACCCTCTGATTTTACCATATACAGATAGTCCCCGCATTTCTTAGAGAGGAGTAACAAGAAATGATTTTGACATCCAACTCTTCGGACTTCCCGCGATAATGTCACGTTGATGATATCGTACTTATGACAAAAGCCTTCACGATAACCGGGACATCCCATGGACTTGTCTTTTCAACGTCATTCAATGCGCTGCCGATTCCCATTCTTCAAAGCAACAGTATCGTCGTCGATCCAGTTTCCAATGACTCATTAATTGCACCTGTTGATCTGTCTTTCAAAGGCATTGATGGTGTTGTTGGTCATACTATCACCCCTATAAATGGGGGCCTTCAGGTACTATCTTTTTATCCAAGTACCTTTCAACACCTTTCCATCCCTTTCTTCCCACTATCCTCCTCCATTGCTACCCACCATGTTTGGGGTCTATGGCCTTAAGGTATTATGGTGATGTTCCATCGTTGATGTTCTTGTTGTTACGGCTGTTACGGTTGTCGTCATTGGTGTTGATACCCAATTTTTCCCTATATATTATAAATATGCATAACTACCTTCAAAATATCATATATAAGCATGTCCAAGGTTTTTATTTTTTTCCATAATTTTAAGGGATTAAATTGACTTATTTTCTCCCTTTTATCCATAAAATCCTTAATAATTATTTCCAAAATTATTTTTTTGATAATTCATCTATTTAATTTCTATATTTACACCAAAATATGGCTAAGGTAATTTTTATATATTTTTACAATTACATTTATTAGTTTTTAAAACTAAATTGCACATAATTGCAATATTAGCCCAGTTAAGATTTAATTATGTTTTATATGCATAAAATTGGATCTCATATTTTTAAATTATTAATTATGTATTTTAAATCATTTTGACACCTTAAATTTATTTTCCAAAAATTTCCTGTTATTTTTTATAAATTAAATAGGTGAAATTGGCTATTTAAATAACAGCCAAATTTGGCTTTCAATTATAGCGAAAATTGAACCCCTCTCCCGCCTAATTTCACACCCAAACCACCCGACCCAGACCCTATACACGTCTACCCGACCCAAGTCATCCTAAATCATGGCTGTTGATCTCTTAAATCAACGACCCTCGTTCAACCTTTCCTTTTTAATTCTGAGAGACCCCTAACCCTAATCACTTTTCTAAGGGTGCCACCCTCAGATGCTCTCATCTCTCTTCTCTCTCTACCTAACCGTAATCACTTTTCATCGCCTCCTTCTCCGATCATCTCCGGCGACCACCCTTTCAAACCCAAGCCTCCAATGGGTCTCTCATCACCATGCTCATCATCTTTATGGCCCTCAAGGGTCCTACGCTATGTCGATTTGGACCTAGGATTTTTGTTCCTATTACTTATGGGTCTCCGGTATGATTTTAGGCAAAATCACAACTTATATGTCACGACGGTGAAGTTTCAACAGGATCCTTTAATTTTTACTTGGTTTTCTTTTTGAAACCCTAACTCTCTTCTGAATCTCTCAGATCTATGTTATTTTTATGCTTTAAGTCAATCTCCTTCTGTGACTTACTTATTCTCGAGCTTTCTTCTAAAAGATCTTCTACTTTAAACCATTTTTTACTCTCTTTGAGAAACTAGGGTTTTTGGAGTTCTTTCTATACCTGTTTCGACTGATTTCTTTATGATTAAACCTTTTTATTTATTTATCTTGACCGATTAGAAGTTCTTACTACTTTTTAACTCTGTTAAAAAGCCCTAATTTATTAAAGATTTTCTTTACTTGTTTCTGTGTGTTGGCCTGATCTTTTTTACCTGTTTTTGTGTGTTAGATTGGTTTTCTTCACTTTGGTTCTTTGTGTTAGCATGACTACTTGACTTTGTTAAGTTTTTGTTGGTTACCATGCTTCGAATGGGTTTTTCAACTGAGTCCTTAGCCTACTCGTGTCACTTCTGTATGTTTGTGTCCATCTGGTTTGCTCATCTATTGCTTCTTTCTGTCGATATGGCTGACCTTGCATGTTTGCTATGCCTGTTCATTCTTCTCTATTTATATGTTGAAGTACAGAATCATGACTCCCTCTTGATTTATCCTGATTTCCTTAATTTATGGTATGATTGCAAGATTTTCTTATAAAATCCTAAAATTTTACTCGGCTATTTAAGTTGATTGATTCCATTTCCTTATTTGCTATGGTGTTTCATTCTTGCTGAATCCTTTCCTCAAATTAGTATATTCTGTACTTAGACTCAATCATATGCTTTATACTTTTACTACCTCTTATATGGTAAAAACCAGTCTTTCTCAACTGTTTTTCTTTCCTTGGTTATCCCTATTGGCATCCGTTTAAGCTGTAATTCCTTGATTAAAGGGGAGTACTTGTATTAATTGGATTCTAATTGTGACTACTTCCATGATTGTGCTAAACATTTACTTGTTACCTTATTTTCTACCTATTTTCAAAGATATAAATACCCTAAGTCTTTCATTAATAAGACACGAGACTTGTCTTTCAAAAACCCGTCTCTTACTTAAAAACTCAGTGTTATTCTACTACTATTAGCCGGCTGCAAGCCAAGGCTAATCATTTGTAAACCTTGGTTCTTTCATTTTGCTTACCTCTGTCTTCACTAGTATGCCCTAGCTTAATTTAAAGTCTCAACAACAACATGTTTCTATTCCTGTTTCAGTTTCTTTTATTTCTGGCCTGCTTTTACTTATGGTTTTGTTGTGAAGTCTGTATCTAAGCATGTTGATATGATTCCCCTCCTTTAAATTCATGAATTCCCTTTGTGTGATTCAAGCATGCCTGGACAATTGTATTCTTTTACCTACTGTGCACTTACCACTTTGTGAATCCCAAATCCCATATCCCTCCTCTATGTGTTCATGACTAGTTTGCGATTATGCCAGTGTCCAACTATCTCTGAGCATGTCCATACCAGTCCTAATACTTCCACTGGGGTCAGGTTTCCGCAATCAATGTATATGTATCCCCAAACCCCCTTAACCCCATATGTGATTACTGAATTCATTCACTTGTTGTGTGTGGTCTTACCCTAAAGTGTTTGAACTCTGTTTTACTAATCCAACTTCTTTCAACCATCTCTGTTACTAATTGCTTTCAAAATGGACCTTTCAGTCTAGTTTTTTTAACAAACTCCTTTCAAACATGTGTCATGCACTTTCACTCTACTCCTAGTTAATACGTTCTATCCCCTCTAGTATGTGTACTGCCTTGGGGTCCCCTTGAGAACCCTTGGAACTCTGGCATACTGAGGCTGGCTTTCCACACTGCACTGGTTCAATGGTTGGCTATTAAGTCTAGGTGTAAGAATTGCCAGGGGTCCATGAGACCCTTAGGGAACTTTGATGCACCTATACTATAATTTGTCCATGGAAACAAGGATTGAAAGACCATTGGAGGATTTGTGTAACTATGGCATGATTGGAGGCTCTCTATAGAATAACTTCTTAATTTTTATTTCACTTATGTGTTTCATTTGTTGGCCTGTAATAATTTGTAAACAGATATTTAGGGTATTTAGTGAAAGGGTGGGTAGATGTATACTTTATGGGGTAACTTGGGTAGAAATCCTGCTTTAGGATTTAATTTCGAATCTACTTGCCTCACTCACTAGAGAACATGCCTATAGGGTTTCTGTTCCTATTGAATCTGATTGCATTTGTATAGTAGAAGCATACCTGTAGGGTTTAGCTTTCAATCTCATTTGCATCATAATAGAAACCATGCCTGTAAGGACTTCACTTTTAATGTCACTTGCATCAGATACAAATCATGTTCTTAAATCCTGCATTTGTCATGTAGAAACCATGTTTCTAGATTCCAAGTCATCATGTTTTAAATCAACTCAAGCGTAGATACCATGCTTATAGGGTGTAATTCTGATTCGGCAAGCCTTTCATATGTTACTGCAAGTTGACTAAAAACAGTAATACGCCTAGATACCATGATCTAATTCGCAATTCTGTCCGGCAATTCGAATTAGCCTAATAGATCAAATGTACCTCGCCTAGCTTACTTCTCAAAACCGGGCAATAACTCTTTTTTCTAAAATTAGTCCTTTCAAAATTGTTGTAATCTCATTAGATATCCCGCCTGTAGGTTTAAAAGGGATTATTTCAAAACTTGCTTGTTTCTACATTAACAGAAGTATCAGTCCTGCATATAGGCAAGCCTTAGGGCATTTTCAAAACTTGCACTGCTCTGAAGCTATTTCTGTCACTCAACATTTCTGAATCCTAATGAGCATTTAAAAGAGATCCTAGGCAACTAATAGGTTGTGACTTCTGCATCTGAAAGTGGTTTATTCATGCATAATCATTTAGAAATCCTGCTTTAGGACTTTGATTGCTAAAGACCTTATTTGTGGTTGAGTCATGTTGCATGTATGCTTGTTTGCAGAGGAAACTATGGGCCTTTAATTGCTCCATTTATGTGGAAGTCCTAAATTGCTTTTCTTTGACTGTCGCCTTAGAATTTTGCCTTTAAGCCTTAGGGGTATGTCTAGAACTGCCTATAGGAAGAGGTTCTAATTCCCTTCGGGACTATTAACAAGGGACGAGTAGCAGCACGCAATAGGAATCGATGACCAACACTCGCTTTGCATGACCAATAAGGGGGTGGGAAGGGTAGACGTGAGATTTGATGACTACTCTCTAATGTCACGTATAGCCCCTCATTGAGGAGTGTTTATCGGACATTGTGTGGGGTGATCCCGTAGGATAAACAACCTAGGACCTCTCTTTACCCCCTAACCTTCTCCTTGTTTAAAACTTTTCTTCATAATTTGTTCAACCTTTATTTCACTACTTGACTTATTCAAACGTACTGCACCTATTTGATTCAAGTTTTTGTATGGACTAATTTGTAAAAATATAAGTTTCGTCGGGACCCACAGTTGTGGACCAAGAGGGGTGCCTAACACCTTCCCTTCGAGGTTATATCGAGCCCTTACCCTAATCTTTGGTAATGCAAACCAACCCAAGAGTTAATCACTCTAGGTGCCCTAACGTACCATAATTCGTTAGGTGGCAACTCTTCAAATACCCAATTCCCAAAAAGAAAATGAGTCATGCACTCCATGGAATGTCGAAACCCGGACCTCTCTCCGCGATGAGGGAAAAAGGGGGCGCGACAACATGGCGACTCTGCTGGGGATATTTTTTAGGGTTTTACCATAACAAACTTGTCTTTACAAATTAGTCCAAGCATGCTTTATCTCGTACCCTCCTCTCTTATTTGAATGTAATTGTCTGTTTCTTTTTAAGCATTTATGATTTCTTTATTACCCTGAAAACTGACTTCTCTTTGTTTTCCTTTTCTTGTAACTGTCTTTTCAATTATTTAAATGCTGTATTTATTTTTCCAACGTGAAAATACTTGCCTACATGTTATTAACTGCTGCATAAATCATGCTCCACATCATACTCCACTTGTACCAAACAAATACTATAGCAACGTTTGATGAGTGGTTGCGCCCTTCCTATATCATTAACCCCCATAAATTCGGAAAGGCTTATTTGCGGGTAAAACTAGCCGATCAGCGGTGCAGTCGACAGTTTCATGCCTTCCCCCTCGAGTTGTCCACTCAAGAGTACTAGTTTAAAACCTCATAGAAACCTTACTCTGTTTAAATTGCGCATTCATCATGGTCAAACCTAGCCGGGTCACTTATGTTGTCCACAAAATAATCCTTTAAGATAGCCTTGTCCAAAAGTCCATTGGGTTTCCCTTAACCCCAAATGGACATAATCACGTTTTGTGCATTAATTTGGAGAACTAAATGTCGATGTGCTGATCATAAAGGTATAAATAGTCGAGTCCGATGGGGGTAGGGTCTCACCCTTCTGTTTTGCAGAAATTAAGGCACGAGGTCCCCAGTTTCGGTATGGTCAGCATGCCCCCACTTTTGCTAGACTGGTGGAGGAGTCTTCCATCAAATGACCAAATCAATGAGTGGAAAGAGAAGGCCACCAAAGCTAGCAAAAAATTGGAATATCTAGAATACAGTCTACTGGAACTGGAAGGAAAAGTGAGGAAGAGAGTCACCGACTTCCAGAACACTAAGGGAAACGAAGGAGAACACCTGGCAAAGGCATTTTTATTGGTGAACCTACGCGAACGGGAGGATTTGATCAACGAGAGCATTCAACCTGAGGAAGGTCCTTCTGAGGCCAAATAGATTAGGTTTACTCGCTTTCCAAATGTAATAAGGCCAAGTGTCAGTAGTGACTTATTATTATCTTAGTATCGCTTTGGGATTCGTCTATTTTTATATTATTAAATGAAGCATTTATTGACATTTGAAGTACTCCAAGTCTATTTGTCCCTAGGCCTACCTCGGGCATAAAGAGGTTCCCAAATTAGGACACGCTTTACATTCCCGCACTATGTGTTTAAATATTGCAATACTTTTTGTAATCCTCATTGACTTGACTACCTTTTGTTTTATTTTTGTTTTTATTATTTCCCTTCCCAAAGGTTAGTTCGTGCACTCGGGCATCATTATCTTATTTTACAAGATCCAGGGGCCCTCCACCCACTCCTCCTCTCAGTCCCTCTAAAGGCAAGAACAAAGGTAAGAATAAAATGGAAGATTTAAACAACATCAGGAAAGAGAACACATCTGAATGGGTAGAGGCCACTGATGGCCAAGGTATTCGGGTTCCTAACGAGAATGTGTCACAACTTGAACAGAAACTGTTGAAATTCCAGGAAGAGCTCGATCAGGTTCGAAATCTGGCAAACCTGTCATTTTCCCTCAACACCTCAGATATCAACTTCCCCAATGCTCAAAACCCTACACCTCCTCAAAATATCCCAAAACAACAGAATCATCCAACGCCTCATCATCAGATGCTCCACCAAAGAACCAATGCAATACCTGTAATACCCCAAACAACACTCCACTACTCATCCCAGAACCTCAGAACTCCATAAATGACCATTTCCACACCCATACACCAGGCCACCATAACACTCTTATCTACGTGGAGACCATGCCACACTCCACCCAACCTATCTCATGTACACCTAAGTCTGGTGAAAAGGATCTGCTTATCAGGAACTTGGCGGAGGAACTTAAGAAATTGACCAGCCAGATTCAGGGCGTTGAGGGCTGGGGCACAACAAAGGATTGCACATCACCGTGTAATGCGAAGATTATTTCATCACCAGAATCCTGATCGATGGAGGTTCCAGTCTTAACATTTGTCTGCTGGTAACACTCAAGAAATTGGGTAAAGGGCTGCATGAGATAAAGGATGGAGCAATCAATGTGAAAGCCTTTGATGGTTCTCAGAGGTCCACCATTGGTGAGATTAGTCTATGCCTGCAGATGGGACCAACCTGGTTCGAGGTCGATTTTTAGGTAATAGATGTACCAGCTGGTACGGCCATGGATTCATGTTGCTGGGGCTGTAGCATCAACGCTGCATCAGTTAGTAAAGTTCGAATGGAATCACCAGGAAGCGATCATTCACGGCGACGGTAGCAACCCTATATACAGTCGCCAAACCATTCCGGCAATCGAGGGAAGAAGAAAGCTGGGTGAGGAAACTTACCACCACATTGAGCGGGTCAATGCTATCGACAAAGACAAATGGTGGGATAGCAAAATTGAGAGTATACTGAGTTGGAGTGGGTACGAACCTGGCAAAGGGCTCGGCAAGAACCTCCAAGGAATCTCTAAACCCATAAAACTCAAGAAACATGACACTAACTTCGGTTTGGGATATGAATACACTTGTGAAGAATTCAATAGTTGGTTGCCACCATGGTGCGGTCCTTACTACCCACTAGAGCAGCCAATACCGCATCTGGAGTAGACCTTCCAACAGGCTGACATTATTTATGGCTCAGATGAAGAGGAAGCACTTGAAACAGTGAAGAACTTGTTTCTAGAGGATAGTGATATGGACTGTTGCGTTATTCTCGAGGAGGAGGGGGAGGAAGGCCCTTCCATACAGGCTGTGAGCAGAGGGGCACATCTCAAGAATTGGACCATCAGGACAACCAAAGCCCGACGAGCCTCGGGGTAGCAACGCTAAAACAAGCATTACTTACTATTTTATTTACTAAATGATTTTCTTTTTGCATTTTTTTCAATTCCTGCAATAAGATCTTCGATGTTCAAAATCGTTACTCAATCTATCAAAAGCATTTTTGATTTTTCTTATGAATTAATATTTATTGCTATCGTTTTGTCTCCTTGCTTTACCAATATAGCATTACTATTACTTGTCTTGATGAATCAATGACTGTGACATGCAATGAGACAACACAATAAACGGACATGGATTCAAAGGAAAATGACATACCTGACGAGATTGTCAAAGAAGTTGAGAACTTTGAGAACAGACCTATGTCCAGCTTGGACGAGACCAAAATTGTCAACCTGGGAGATGCAGAAAACGTCAAGGAAACGCGAATCAGCATTCACCTGTTACCATCAGAGAAGAAAGGACACACAGAATTTCTAAAGGAGTATGAGGACATATTCGCCTGGTCGTATGATGACATGACTGGTCTGAGTACATCTATTGTGGCTCACAAACTGCCAACCGATCCAATGTGTCCACCGGTAAAGCAAAAGCTCAGAAAGTTCAAGCCGGATATGAGTTTGAAAATCAAGGAAGAAGTCACCAAGCAGATCAACGCTAAGGTTCTCAGGGTAGTAGAATACCCGACATGGTTAGCCAATATTGTGCCAGTGCCAAAGAAGGAAGGGAAGTTCAGAGTCTGTGTCGACTACTGAGATCTCAACCGGGACAGTCCGAAAGATGACTTTCCTTTGCCAAATATACACATCCTGATTGACAATTGTGCCAAGCATGAGCTACAGTCATTCGTAGATTGCTTCTCTAGTTATCATCAGATCTGGGTGGATGAGGAAGATGCTGAGAAAACGACATTCATTACGCCATGGGGAGTGTACTGTTACAAGATGATGCCATTCGGCCTGAAGAATGTAGGGGCCACCTATATGAGGGCCATGACTACCATTTTCTATGATATGATACACAAGGAGATAGAGGTATATGTGATTATGTTATTATCAAATCCAAGAAGGCCACTGACCACATAGAAGATTTGAGGAAGTTCTTCAATAGACTACGGAGATACAACCTAAAAGTAAACCCCGCAAAGTGCGCATTTGGGGTTGTTGCTGGGAAATTTCTTGGGTTTATTGTGAGCCACCGAGGAATAGAACTGGATCCATCGAAAGTCAAAGCCATTCAAGAACTACCACCGCCAAGGAATAAGAAGGATGTGATGAGTTTATTGGGAAGGCTGAACTACATCAGTCGATTCATAGCACAGTCTACAGTTATCTGTGAGCCAATCTTTAAGATGTTAAAGAAGGATGCCACCACCAAATGGACCGATGACTGCTAAAAGGCCTTCGACAAAATCAAGGAGTACGTTTCCTCACCACCAGTATTAGTCGTCCCGCCCGAGCCAGGTAGACCCTTATTACTCTACCTTGCAGTGTTAGATAGAGCTTTGGGTTGCGTTCTGGGGTAGCACGATGAAACAGGGAGGAAGGAACAAGCCATTTATTACCTTAGTAAGAAGTTCACCCCGTACGAGGCCCGGTATTCTCTATTGGAATGCACCTATTGTGCTTTGACTTGGGTAGCTCAGAAGCTGAGACATTACTTCTGCGCCTATACTACATATCTCATATCGAGAATGGATCCCTTGAAGTACATCTTTCAGAAGCCCCCATCGGCAAGCTAGCCAAGTGGCAAATCCTGTTGAGCGAGTTCGACATTGTTTACATAACTCAAAAAGTGGTCAAAGGACAGGCACTGGCAGACCACCTTGCTGGAAACCCCGTGGATGGAGGATACAAACCCCTAAAAACATATTTTCCTGATAAAGAGGTATCATTCATAAGAGAAGACATTGCGAAATCCTATGAAGGTACCGGTCAGCATTATCCGGTGTCTGCCAAACTCAGGTTCCCCAGCACCAATAATATGGCCGAGTATGAAGCCTGCATCTTAGGACTCAAAATAGCGATTGACATGAACGTTCAAGACCTGCTACTGATTGGAGATTCAGACTTGCTTATACGTTAGGTACGAGGAGAATGGATGACCAAGAACTTCAAGATACTCCCGTATCTGCATCATGTACAGGAATTGAGAAAGAGGTTCACAAAGACGGAATTCCAGCATGTTCCCAGAATCCAGAATGAGTTCGTCGATGCATTGGCTACCCTATCATTTATGATACAGCATCCCGACAAGAATTTCATTAATCCCATTCTGGTGAGAATCCATAATCAGCCAGCTTATTGTGCCTATGGTAAAGAGGAAGCAGACAGAAAGCCTTGGTTTCATAATATCAAGGAATATTTAGCAAAATGAGAGTACCCGGAGCTTGCGAATTCAACTCAGAAATGCACACTTCGGAGATTGTCCAACAACTTCTTTCATAGCTGAGGAATCCTGTATAGGAGGACTCCCGATTTAGGATTATTAAGATGTGTCGACGCAAAGGAAGTATCCAGGCTACTAGAGGAAATTCATGTTGGGACCTGTGGCCCATACATGAACGGTTTTGTCTTAGCAAAGAAGATACACTGGGCTAGTTACTTTTGGATGACTATGGAAACGGACTGCATCTAGTATGTCCGAAAATGCCACCGCTGTCAGATACATGCAGACATGATAAAGGTACCTCCAAACGAGCATAACATAACAAGCTCACCGTGGTTGTTCGCCGCCTGGGGAATGGACGTTATTGGACCAATCGAACCTGCTGCTTCTAACGGACACAGGTTTATCCTAGTAGCCATCGACTATTTCACCAAATGGGTTAAAGCAGCATCTTATAAAATAGTGACTAAGAAAGTCGTGGCAGACTTTGTCCGCGACAGCATTGTTTATCGATTCGGAATTCTAGAGTTAATCATTATTGATAATGGCTCCAACCTCAACAGCGACTTGATGAAAGATATGTGCAAAACATTCAAGATCAAACACAAGAATTCCACAACCTACAGACCTCAGATAAATGGAGCTATAGAAGCCTCCAACAAGAATATCAACAAGATATTGAGGAAAATGATAAAGAATCACAGACAATGGCACGAGAAGTTATCATTTGCTCTATTAGGGTATCACACCATAGTCCGCACATCAACCAGGGTTACCCCCTATATGTTGTTTTATGGTACAGAGGTTGTCATTCCTGCTGAGGTAGAAATTCCTTCCCTAAGGATCATACAAGAAGTTAAGCTCGACAACGCAAAGTGGGTAAAAAGTCATTATGAGCAACTAGCCCTTATAGACGAAAAGAGAATGAATGTAGTCTGCCATGCTCAACTCTATCAGAATAGAATGTCTAGAGCCTTCAACAAAAGAGTCAAGCCAAGACAGTTCGCACCGGGACAGCTAGTATTACAAAAAAAAATCTCGCATGAAGATGAAGCCAAAGGGAAGTTCTCTCCCAACTGGCAGGGTCCATACATGGTCCACCGGTTTTTGACAGGAAGAGCCCTCATACTTGTAGAAATGGACGGAGATGTCTGGCCAAAACCGATCAATTCAGATGCAGTCAAGCGTTACTATGTGTAATCTTTATGCTTTCCTTATATGATGTAAATTGAACTACGTCTGACTCAATTCATGTTTAAGAGGGGATACGTAGGTAGCCCTATGGGTTCGGTCATAATGCAATAAAATTTCATTTTCCCCCGCAATTGGAAACTGGGGCAGAATTTTGAGGAGGACCCTCAAAATTCCGAAGTAAATTCAGTCGATCGCCACACGAGCAACAGTCAGAAACATCAACCCATCAAACTAGGGCATAATTTTGAGGAGAGCCCTCAAAATTCCGTAGCAGGAGAGGTTGCAATGTCCTGAACTCATCACAGTCGTTGGTTCATCTAAAAGTTATTTCATGTCATACTCTTACAAAAATCATGCATGTTTATTATTGAAACTACTTGTTTACCAATACTACTCTAATAATACTGACGGTATCACCAAATCAAAGCCGAACGAGTCAAGCAAAGCCAGCAGGGATACGAGCTAACCTTCCCCCTTACAAAACTCACGATTTTTCTTTGAATACAGGCACTAGGATTGTGAAATCATTAGACATACTGTACACTCACAGGACAAAAATGGTTCAAAATACGATTCTCAGTACCATTGCACTTACCAACATTTGATATCAACACACACCAGTGATCTTCCATATGTCACGATGTTCCCAGTAATCACAACGCTGCAATCTGCTATCAGCTAAGAAAACTCTACTGTCATTTGTTATCTTATTTCTTGCATAAGGATACCATTCTGCCTATCGAGGTTAAGCTCTACCTCCATCTGCATTTGCATTGTATAAGGGTACTATTCGGCCTTCAAATTCTCATAAGGCTACCATTCTACCTTCCGGGGTTAAACTCTACCTCCATCTGCATCTGCATTGCATAAGGTTATTATTCTGCCTTCTAATATGCATAAGGTTACCATTCTGCCTATCATTTTGTCTTCCAAGGTTAAGCTCTACCTCCATCTGCATCTACATTGCATAAGGCTACTATTATGCCTTCCAATCTACATAAGGCTACCATTCTGCCTTCCGAGGTTAAGTTCTGCCTCCATCTGCATCTGCATAGCATAAGGCTACTATTCTTCCTTCCAATTTGTATAAGGCTACTATTCTGCCTTCCGAGGTTAAGCTCTACCTCCATCTGCATCTACAGTGCATAAGGCTATCATTCTGCCTTATTTCTTCAATAAGGATACCATTTTGCCTTCTAAGGTTAAGCTCTACCTCCATTTGCATTTGCATTGCATAAGGCTACTATTCGGCCTTCTAATTCGCATAAGGCTACCATTATGCCTTCCGGGGTTAAGCTCTACCTCCATCTACATCTGCATTGCATAAGGCTACTATTCTGCTTTCCAATCTGCATAAGGCTACCATTCTGCCTTCCAAGGTTAAGCTCTACCTCCACCTGCATCTGCATTACATAAGTCTACTATTTTGCCTTCCAATCTGCATAAGGCTACCATTCGGTTTTCCGAGGCTAAGCTCTGCCTCTAATTTTCTTTGAAACTAAGCGCTATCCCAAACACTATTTATCTCGCTTCTCTTTCGGGCTAAGATTTGCCTTCAACCTTACAAGACTAAGACTTGTCTTGTTACATCATATTATTGCATATCATGGGTTAAAATATCGCCAATCTATCCAAGGGCATCATAGTCTAAAGGCACTATCCTCATAGCCTGAAGACATCATGCCATGACATGAGGATCTCCCAAAATTTGCATGTCATTATTCAAAGGTGTCATAGTTTGGAGGCACTATTTTCATGGCCCGAGAACATCATTTCATGGCCTGCAAATCCCTTATTAAACAATTCATGTCCCAGGACATCATGGTCTAAGGATGTCATCTTTAATAGTCCGAAGACAACCTTCATTGTCCAAAGGGAATTTGCATAATGTTTAAATTTTCGCAAATACATTTGTAGCATTTTTTATCTGCAGGTAATCAGTAAGTAACCACTATCCTAGTAGGAGAAATCCCGCTTCAGTTCCCTCCAACCGTCCCGAGCCTTAAATGCTCACTGTAACCGCTTCCTACACCTCGTGTCCGTTCTTACAAAATTTCATCGGCATACTCCGCAGGTGAATCCAGAACTACACATGGCCTGATTCCTATAAAACCAAGGATATGTAAGCAACTCGAAAACCAGATCTCGGCCTCTATGTTTCAAAACATCCCTTCCGGTCAAAATTGGCCATCACGTCTTTACCCATAAACTCTTTCTTCCTTCCCGGGTAAAGAGGGGCAGCTGTTGATAACGAATTTTTCCCTATATATTTTAAATATGCATAAGTACCTTCAAAATAGCATATATATATGCATATATAAGCGTGCCCAAGGTTTTAATTATTTTTTTCATAATTTTAAGGGATTAAATTGACTTATTTTCTCCCTTTTTATCCATAAAATCCCCAATAATTATTTTCAAAATTATTGTTTTGATAATTCATCTATCTAATTTCTATGTTTATACCAAAATATGGCTAATGTAATTTTTATGTATTTTTACAATTACATTTAGTATTTTTTTAAAGTAAAATTGCGCATAATTACAATATTAGCCCTGTTAAGATTTAATTATGTTTTATATGTATAAAATTGGATCTCGTATTTTTAAATTGTTAATTATGTATTTCAAATTATTTTGGCACATTAAATTTATTTTCCAGAAATTGCTTGTTATTTTTTATAAATTAAATAGGTAAAATTGGCTATTTAAATAACAGCCAAATTTGGCTTTCAATTATAGTCAAAATTGGACCGCTCTCCCGCCCAATTTCACACCCAAACCACCCGACCCATATCCTATACACATCTACCCGACCTAATCCATCCTAAATCCTGGCCGTTGATCTCTTATATCAGCGGCCTTCGTTCAACCTTTCTTTTTTAATTCTAAGAGACGCCCCTAACCCTAATCACTTTTCTAAGGGCGCCGCCCTCAGATGCTCTCATCTCTCTTCTCTCTCTACCTAACCCTAATCACTTTTCACCGCCTCCTTCTCCGGTCATCTCCCGCGACCACCCTTTCAAACCCAAGCCTCCAATGGGTCTCTCATCACCCTACTCATCATTTCTATGGCCCTCAAGGGTCCTAGGCCATGTCGATTTGGACCTAGGGTTTCTGTTCCTATTACTTATGGGTCTCCTGTGTGATTTTGGGCAAAATCACACCTTATATGTCACGATCGGTGAAGTTTCAGTAGGTTCCTTTTATTTTTACTTGGTTTTTTTTTGAAACCCTAACTCTCTTCTGAATCTCTCAGATCTATGTTATTTTTATGCTTTAAGCCTATCTACTTCTGTGACTTGCTTATCTCGAGCTTTCTTCTGAAAGATCTTCTACTTTAAACCATTTTTACTCCCTTTGAGAAACTAGGGTTTTCGGAGTTCTTTCTATACCTGTTTCGACTGATTTCTTTATGGTTAAACCTTTTTCTTTGTTTATCTTGACCGATTCTAAGTTCTTACTACTTTTTAACTCTGTTAAAAAGCCCTAATTTCTTTAAGATTTTCTTTACTTATTTCTGTGTGTTGGCCTGATCTTCTTTACCTGTTTATGTGTGGTTTTTCTTCACTTTGGTTCTGTGTGTTAGCCATGACTACTTGACTTTGTTAAGTTTTTGTTGGTTACCATGCTTCGAATAGGTTTTCCTACTGATTCATTAGCCTACTCGTGTCACTTCTATATGATTGTGTCCATCTAGTTTGCTCATCTCTTGCTTTTTTCTGTCGATATGGCTGATCTTGCATGACTGCTACACCTGTTCATTCTTCTCTATTTATATGTTGATGTACAGAATCATGACTCCCTCTTGATTAATCCCGATTTCCTTAATTTATGGTTTGATTGTAAGATTTTCTTATAAAACCCTAAAATTTTACTCGGATGTTTAAGTTGATTGATTCCATTTCCTTATTTGCTATAGTCTTCATTCTGCTGAATCATTTCCTTAATTAGTGTATTCTGTACTTAGACTCAATCATACGCTCTATACTTTTACTACCCCTTATATGGTAAAAACCATTCTTTCTCAGCTAATTTTCTTTCCTTGGTTATCTCTGTTGGTATCTGTTTAAGTTGTAATCCCTTGATTAAAGGGGAGTACTTGTATTAATTAGATTCTAATTGTGATTACTTCTATGATTGTGCTAAACATTTACTTGTTACCTTATTTTCTACCTATTTTCAAAGCTATAAGTACCCTAAATCTTTCATTAACAAGACACGAGACTTGGCTTTCAAAAACCCCTCTCTTACTTAAAAAAATTGGTGTTATTCTACTATTATTAGTCGGCTGCAAGCCAAGGCTAATCATCTGTAAACCTTGGTTCTTTCATTTTGCTGACCTCTATCTTCACTGGTATGTCCTAGCTTAATTTAAAGTCTCAACAACAACATGTTTCTATTCTTTCTTTTATTTCTAACCTGCTTTTACTTGTAGTTTTGTTGTGAAGTCTGTATCTAAGCATGCTGATAAGATTACCCTCCGTTTAAATTCATGTATTCCCTTTGTGTGATTCAAGCATATCTGGGCAATTGTATTCTTTTACCTACTGTGCACTTACCACTTTGTGAATCCCTTGTCCCTCCTCTCAGTGTTCATGACTGGTTTGTGATTATGCCAATGTCCAACTATCTCTAAGCATGTCCATACTAGTCCTAATACTCCTGCTGGGGTCAGGTGTCTGCAGTCAATGTATATGTATCCCCAAACCTTCTTAACCCCATGTGTGATTACTAAATTTATTCAATTGTTGTGTATGATCTTACCCTGAGGTGTTTGAACTCTGTTTTACTAATCCAACTTCTTTCAACCATCTCTATTACTAATTGCTTTCAAAATGGACCTTTCAGTCCAGTTATTTTTAACAAACTCCTTTCAAACATGTGTCCTACACTTTCACTCTACTCCTAGTTAATAAGTTCTGCCCCCTCTAGTATATGTACTGCCTTGGGATCCCCTTGAGAACCCTTGGAACTCTGGCATACTGAGGCTGGCTTTCCACACTGCACTGGTTCAATGCTTGGCTATTAAGTCTAGGTGTAAGCATTGCCCGGGGTCCTTGAGACCCTTAGGGAACTTTGATGCACCTAGACTCTGATTTGTCTATGGAAACAAGGATTGAAAGACCATTGGAGGCTTTGGGTAACTATGGACTGATTGCAGGCTCTCGATAGAATAACTTCTTAATTTTTATTGCACTTATGTAATTCATTTATTAGCCTGTAATAATTTGTAAACAGATATTTGGGGCATTTAGTGAAAGGGTGGGTAGATGTATACTTTATGGGGTAACTTGGGAGGAATCCTACTTAAGGATTTAATTTCGAATCTGCTTGCCTCACTCACTAGAGAACATGCCTATAGGGTTTCTATTCATGTTGAATCTGATTGTATTTGCATAGTAGAAGCATGTCTGTAGGGTTTAGCTTTCAATCTCATTTGCATCATAATAGAAACCATGCCTGTAAGGACTTCACTTTTAATGTCACTTGCATCATATACAAATCATGTTCTTAAATCCTGCATTTGTCATGTAGAAACCATGTTTCTAGGTTCCAAGTCATCATATTTTAAATCAACTCAAGTGTAGATATCATGCCTATAGGGTGTAATTCCGATTTAGCAAGACTTTCATATATTACTGCAAGTTGACTAAAAACCGTAATACGCCTAGATACCATGATCTAATTCGCAATTCTATTTGGTAATTCGAATTAGCCTAATAGATCAAATGTACCTCACCTAGTTTACTTCTCAAAACCGGGCAATAACTCTTTTTTCTAAAATTAGTCTTTTCAAAACTGTTGTAATCTCATCTAGATATCATATAAGTTTAAAAAAGATTATTTCAAAACTTGCTTGTTTCTGCATTAACATAAGTATAAGTCCTACATGTAGGCAAGCCTTAGGGCATTTTCAAAACTTCCACTGCTCTGAAGTTGTTTCTGTCACTCAACGTTTCTGAATCCTAATGAGCTTTTAAAAGAGATCCTCGACAACTAATAGGTTGTGACTTCTGCATCTGAAAGTGGTTTATTCCTGCATAATCATTTATAAATCCTGCTTTAGGACTTTGGATTGCTAAAGACCTTATTTGTGGTTGAGTCGTGTTGCATGTATGCTTGTTTGCGGAGGAAACTATAGGCCTTTAATTGCTCCATTTATGTGAAAGTCCTAAATTACTTTTCTTTGACTGTCGCCTTAGAATTTTGCCTTTAAGCCTTAGGGGTATGTTTAGAACTGCATATAGGAAGATGTCCTAATTCCCTTCGAGTCTATTAAGAAGGGACGGGTAGCAGCACGCAATAGGAATTGATAACCAACACTCGCTTTACATGACCAATAAGGGGATTGGAAGGGTAGACGTGGGATTTGATGACTACGCGCTAATGCTACATGTAGCCTCTCATTGAGGAGTGTTTACCGGACATTGCGTGAGGTGATCCCGTAGGATAAACAACCTAGGACCCCTCTTTACGCCCTAACATTCTCCTTGTTTAAAACTTTTCTTCATAATTTGTTCAACCTTTATTTTACTACTTGACTTGTTCAAACGTACTGCACCTATTTGATTCAATTATTTGTATGGACTAATTTGTAGAAATGTAAGTTTGGTCGGGACCTACAGTTGTGGACCAAGAGGGGTGCCTAAAACCTACACCTCGAGGTTATATCGAGCCCTTACCCTAATCTCTGGTAATGCAAACCAAACCAAGAGTTAATCACTTTAGGTGTCCTAACGCACCATAATCCGTTAGGTGGTGACTCTTCAAATACCCAATTCACAAAAAGGAAGTGAATCATTGCACCACATGGAATGTCGAAACCCGGACCTCTCTCTGTGATGAGGGAAAAAGGGAGTGCGACAGTTGGTTCGAGGTAATGAGATAGGGGGCTGACTTCTTCTGACTTAGGAGGACATTTGGACTCTACATCGCTGCTAGGGAGAGCGTTCGGACTATACACCACTACTCACTCTCCTATCCTGGCCTGGTGTGTCACTTCTTCCACTTGGTTTTGCAAGGGATAAAATGGCACAACCGGCCATTAGACTTGCACGGCACAATGTCCTGGAAGGCAGACTCGGAGCAGGAGCAGCCGTGAAAGTAGGGTTGATTCCCGCTGAATCTTCAACCTCTGGCTTTGGCGGCTATGTCTCTTTTTTCTGCTTCTTCTACATCACTTTCCTCTTTTTCATCTTTCCACTTTCCTCTTCTTCATCTTCGCCCTCGGTGATATTATTCTAGAGGACCAATATGAAACCCCAAAGGAGGTGGCGGTCGAAGATAATGTCACTGGGATGCATGCCCGAAGAGATGGTGCTCGATTATGTTGCTACCGAGGATGCACCTTTGAGAGTGGGCTAGGCTCTAGGCTTTTTACTATACTTTTGCTTCTTTGTTTCTGTGTAAGGACCCTTCATGGGCTTTTGTAATCATATGTTAGGACCCCTCGAGGGCTTTTATAATCAAGTGTTTTCTGAATACAAAGACATTTTCCCAAGTTTATCTTCGATGCTTGCTATATTTCCTTTCATTTGTACTTATGGAGACTCTGAATGCATGACTCAATCGGCTGCTGCCATATCGAACCCAGATGCAAGTGTTTTTCTGACCTTTGATAGACTAATACGACCTCTTGTGGAACCATTCGCCGTTTAAAATTGGGTCGTCGGGCCCCTTACTTCGAGTTGAATGAAAGTAATTCTTAGAGCCTTAAGACCGTGATTTATCACCTAGGCCCCACAGTAATATTTGAGGGGAAATTTGCACGGAGGTCCAAGGATAGGGACTGCCTTTGAGCTTTGGAGAGTATTCCCCGAGTGGAGGTTCGTTCAAACTCGGGCCACTAGGAAACTTGCTTCGAACTTAGCATAAATAACATGAAGGTGTTGTAGATAGATCCCGAAAGAGGGTTTCCCCGAACTCATATGGTACCCCGAGGCCAAGCCCATACGGGTGGAGTTTAAGTGCTTATTTCCTTGGATCCTAACTCCTTTTTGACGAAAGTCCCCAAGGTCGGGTACCACCTCGAGTCTTGTAATAATGTCATTAGCTTCCTGGAGCCTAACCTTTGGTCCTCGAGGTTGGGTACTACCTCGGGACTTGCGATGATGCCGTTAGCTTTTTAGAGCCTAACTTCTTTTTGATGGAGGTCCTCAAAGTTGGGTACCACCTCGGGACTAGCTATGATGTCGTTGGCCTTTTATAGCCTAACTTCTCTTTGATAGAGGTCCTCGAGGTCGGGTAACACCTTGGGACTGGCGATGATTCCATTGGATTTTTAGAGCCTAACTTCTTTTTGATGGAGGTCCTCGAGGTCGAGTACCACCTCGGGACTGGCAATGATGCCACTGGCCATTTAGAGCCTAACTTCTCTTTGATGAAGGTTCTCAAGATCGGGTACCACCTCGGGACTGGCGATGATGTCGTTGGTCTTTTAGAGCCTAACTTCATTTTGATGGAGGTCCTTGAGGTCGGCTACCACCTCGGTACTGGCGATGATGTCGTTGGCCTTTTAGAGCCTAACTTCTTTTTGATGGAGGTTCCCGAGGTCAGGTACCACCTCGGGACTGGCAATGGTATTGTTGTCTTCTTAGGACTAACTTCTCTTTGGTGGAGGTCCTCGAGGTCGGGTACCACCTCGGGACTTGCGATGATGTTGTTTTTTCCATATATAGGGTTGTTTATGCTTTTTTGGAGATCCCACCATTCTAAGTAGTTACCCTTCTTTTTCTGCGTTAAGTCTTCCATAACTTCAGTACTAACGTACTTGCACAGATTCCTGCTTTAGTTCTCTAATTTTTCATTAGCCATGACTGTTACATCGGGGTCTGTTCAGTAGAGAGGGGAGAGTTCCGCCTCTGGCATTCAGGACCAATGAGAGTATACCTTGGAGATTACTTCTTTGATAGGAGAAGAGCACCTTGAGTTAGTGAGAAAAGACTGCGGATGGGGGGAGAAAGTAGTGTTACAGACATTTTCCCCGAATGAGGGCATCACGGATCGTGCCGATGGATTTTTGAATGTGTACACGTATCCTTTCACACTGGGCCCCCTTGATAGGGTTGTGCTCGACTTCTATTTAAAGTATCAAGTTACCTTAGTGCAGATCCACCCGTCATTTTGGCGATTAGTGTTGATGATGAGATTTTTCGCAGAGAAGGCGGGGCTTGAACTTATGCTCAGTCATCTTATTAGATTGTACCAGCCCTTTCACCATTGAGGTCTGCTAACCTTGCGATGTCTATCAACTACGCCCTTTGTTATTGATGATGAGGAAGATGAGACCGGGAGTGGATGATTCAATTCGTCCGAGTGCGGACCACTGAAATTATCCCCATAGAGATTATGCGATTCTCTAAGGAATGGAACTATACACGTAAGTGATGCATTCTGTGCCTTCTTAGTTTTGTCTATGGCAAAAAATGGTTTCGTAGTCGTGCCTTGTTTTCTTTTTCTATAGCGGTTTCATGGGCGTCAGACAACGTTCCTGATTTGCCGGATTGGGTTCAGAAGTTGGCGACCCACTCGACCTATTATGAGCGCAAGTGGCGAGCTTTGTCCCGGGACAGATGGGAAACAAAACATCATGGTGCGTGTTGTGCTATTTTTTTCATTTCACTTCCTTCATTTGGAGAGAAATTTTCCCTTTATGCGTATTAATCTTGCTGTTGTAGGCATCAGAGAGCCTTCCGAGGCGAGGTCGCGCTCCTCTAGAGAGGGGGAAGGGTTGCCAGCTTTCGGGCTAAAGAACGACAACAATAAGCGAGAGATGCTTTTTCAGGGCGATGACGCTCAAAGCAAGGCAAAACAGGATCAGGGCTTTGGAGCGGAAGCATCGTCCGAGCCTGTCGCGTCCGTGGTTCCTGGTTTTGGAAAGATGGTTTCCCCGTTGTTGTCGCCTTTTTTTTGTTGACAGTACTTCGAGGGGTACTAGAAACCTGGGGTCGTATACACCGAGCGATCGTGCCTCGAATGGAGTCAACCCTTTCAGAATTGAGGGAACTAGGTTGGTAGATGTTCCCTCAGCCTTCGAGGAAGCCCAGCGACTTCACTTCGTAGTGAGTTTTGGCATAGGCCTTTCGAACTCACGCCTTCTCTTCCTTATTATGTTTTCTTTTGCAGGCCTTTGACAAGCTTAAGTCCGGGCTGCTTCGTCATGAAGCCAGGCTCCTGAAAGCTCTGGATGAGGAGAGATCCCTTAGGCTCATTTGCGATGAAAAGGATGTCGAGTTGGTACACTTGTGGTATGAGGTGAGCTGGAGCTTGAATTATGAGAACTACTTGAAGGAGCAGGTAATATTCTGCTCCGGGTGAGCATGCATTCCGCCTTCTAGCTTCTGAGGATAACACTTCATTTATTTCAGTTGCATAAAAAGAAGGAGGCCCTGGAGCGCCTTCGGAATGAAGCTGGCCGAGCCAGGCGTGAGCATGATGACCCATTATTGCTCGATCTCTCCGACGGCTGGGGGAGCTGTCCCCGGTGCTACTGTGCTAGGAGTTTTCTGGTGACTTTGTAGCTGAGCAATAGCCAGTTGTTGTTCCTGCAACATTTCAAAAATAACATAAAGGCTAACCTCTCGTTCTTCCCTAGTTGGGGTTTTCTGAGCTTCTTGTTGATCTCCTTGGTGCACACTCATGTTGGTGTGCGAGCTTATATCGACCTGTTGGGTGTCGCGCGAGACTGCGTCCACCAGAATTGGTCCTGGTGCGTTCTCGAGGTTTCGTGGTGGCATACCAACACCTGGAGCAGCCATACCGTTTTCTCTGTGGTCCTCAAGATTTTTGTTTTCACCTCCACTCAATGAGTTAGACATTTCGACCTAAAATCGAAGATCTTGGACAAGAGAAAGCGTGAAAGATAACTTGCGTTATGTAGTAAAACCAGCAAGAAAATAATCACTATTATTTTTAGCCTCACGGTGGGCGCCAAACTATTTACTGTGAAAATGGTTATAACAATTAAATTTGATTATGGGACTCTAAAAAGACGTGATCTATTTTTATTCTAGTTGTTAAGCAGTTGATACTATGTATGTGAGACATAGAAACGAAATAAGAGTTAAGGATAAGGTGATAACCAAACCGATAGGTTAATTATCGGGGTCTCGAGGTCGATTCCGAAGCTCGTTTGGGAGCTATCGAAGGTGGTCGAAGTATGGCTAACAGTTATAATAAAATCAACGAAGGCTCTTTATGGCTTATGATAAGCAACAAATGAAGCACAATGACGAAGATAATAAACAGAAGTAACAATATCAAGAGAATATGCTATGGAGCAGAGCAAATGTTCATGTATATTTCGTATGGAGCAACTGAAGCAACCGGGCTTTACAAAATGATAAGGATCCCCCTTATATAGGAGGGGAATTCCAACATAGTACAAAATACATTAATGACAAAGAAGCGGAGATGGGACATCTAGATGACACCCTGATTCAGGGTTAGGGCAGTCCACTAGGCTCTGTCAGTCCTAGCTGTGTACCTTGGGAACTCCCCATTTCTACCATAGTCGTGGCCAACATTGTCTCAAGGTCGGGCGTCGACGAACCTCGAGGGAGGAAACTCGACCATAGCCTTGTAGTCTCGAGGCTTCGAGATAATCTTCTGACGTGCCTCGATGACGGGGAAATGGACCCTCCGATTTCACCGCATACATCGAGAATAATAGGCACAGCACTAAAAGACGTACAAAGCTCTTGGGCTACTTATCTAAAATGAAATTTGACAATCTAATTACCCAACATATTTCTCCCTCGATAGAAAATATTGAAGTGAGACCACTTAATCTAATCTAACCAACCAATAGAATTAAATGAAATGCTAGTACACTTCCTTTGAAGCACAACTTTTGATAATTTTACTAATATTTTGTCTTTGTGATATATATTCAGTTAAACACATTTAGAGTTTAAAAGTGAAATGTATGCTTTGGATCTATCCGTTTGTGAATTCCTACAAAATTAATGAATTAAATATCGCGTGTTATGCTAATTTTTTTAAACTATATTAGACAATATTATGCGCATAATACATTTATAGAAATAGTTTAAATACAATATATTTCTTATATAAAGAGACCAAATACACATCTTCACTACTTTTTGTTTGTGGTTTAAGATTTTGGTACTTAAGAAACCTATTTAACAGAACTAATCAAAAGTTTTTGTAAAAGAAACTAATTAATAACATAAATTAAAAAGAATATTTTACTAAATTACACTTATATGTATATCTTCCGCAAATAAATACGTGCTTTCTTGGAGTATTAAGAGTGGAGTTAAAAAAGTTAATACCTTCTTAATTTTTTAAAATGACAAATAAAAAAAGTGGAGAAAGTACTTAATTGAACCTTATGCGTAACCAAATACTATCACATATGGAACAAGTCAACAACATATAAAAGTATCAATAATGAAGGGACCAAATATTAGCCAGATCGTATTCATTTGTTTGAAATTTAACGACCCTAATTAATTACTCCCTCTTGTGCATATTATTTGGTGGATATTCCTTTGGCACATCATTTAATAAACTACTCACTCCTAAAAATTAAGAAGAACTTTGACTATACTATCCTTAATTAAATTTGCATCTTTCAAAGCTGATAAGTATAAAGAGCGTAGGAATTTGTAATTTTCACGTTGGAAGTATAAAAATCAAGAGTAAATTTGAAAACATAAATTAACGTCTTCTTGATTATGTAAAACACCGCTTATTTTGGATGAAAATGAAGATGTAAAAACACCCAATAATATCGGAAGGGGGGGAATAGTACCTAACAATGTTGGAAAGAGGATGCTTTTAATTAGTTTATATATATATCTTTGTATCTATCCCAAGATAGAAAAATGGAACTATACATGTGGCCAAGGATCCCACTTGTACAATGTCTGATACATAGATTTTTGAATACATCTAGTTGGAATTTACAAATAGGATTTTTGTTTGATAATTCAAATGAGTACGTAGGAAAAACATATTGTTACTACATCTACCGAGCAATCCTCGTGCGCACACGTATGTTTTATGACTCTTTCTCTGTGTGTGTTGTATGTATATATTGTTAGATATCTTTTCTTATTGTATAGCAATCGTCGTGCGCACACGTACGTTTTAGGACTCTTTCTCGAAAAAGTAGACGTGACCTCTTTTTTGTGTGGGTCCCAGAATTTTGTGGACCCAAATATGTAAGATATGAATCCACAAATATGTGGAATAAAAAAATGTTTCACACAATTAATATAAGTTGTGTGAGACGCAAAATAAAATCACTTATCTTTTTGTGTATTATATCATGGAAGATGGTTGTCATGGCTCTCATGTAAGTAGCCCCAACATGGGTGGAGGTGTTTAATATGTGGGTGGAGGTGTTTGATAGGTAAGTGGAGATTTTGGGCCAAATACTTCTTTTCACGTGTCGCTACATATGCAGGAAAAAAAATGGATAAGATAATAAATTTAAGGAGTTTTATATCTTTAGCATTTTCCATAAAATGGAGCCTTTAAAGTCTATATAAGGAGTTTTATATCTTTGCATCTATCCCAACTTACAAAAATGGAGCTTCCCATCCTTTCCATCTTTCTCTTCTTCATCTCACTGTTATGGTTCATTATCAAGCCATATCTCTCTTCTAAATCCAGAAAGCTACCACCTGGTCCTACTGGTCTCCCAATAATTGGGTCACTGCTAAAGCTAGGTTCAAAACCCAACCAATCATTAGCCGAGCTAGCCACAATCCATGGCCCTCTCATGACTCTAAAACTCGGCTCAGTCACAACCATAGTTGCCTCCTCGGCCGATATAGCCAAAGAAATCCTCCATAAACACGACAAAACATTCTCAGCACGCATTGTTCCCGTTGCTGTTGCTGCCCAGCCGAACCCAGAAGCAACCCTAGCATGGGTCAACGGCGATCATTTGTGGAAGAAAAAGAGAAGATTTCTTAGCACGCAGATGTTCACTAACCAAAGACTCGATTCTCTCCAAGAACTCCGTCACCAAAAGGCTGCACAACTAGTGAGTCACATAAGGCAGCAAAGTCAAAGTGGTGCAGCTGTTGACATAGGACGTGTTGCTTTTGCAACGACGTTGAATTTAATATCGAACACCGTTTTCTCGATTGATATGGTGGACCCTGAATTCAAGACAGCTCATGAATTCAAGGAATTGGTTTGGACAATCATGGAGGATGCTGGGGTACCTAACTTGTCTGATTATTTTCCGGTTTTAAAGCGGTTTGATTTGCAAGGAGTGAAGCGTCGTATAGAGCCAGCGTATTTAAGGTTGCATGAAATATTTAACGAAGTAATTGAGAAGAGACTACAAGCTAGAGCCAAAGGGGTGCTGAAGAATGGTGATTTCTTGGATGTACTACTTGATCAATTTGAAGAAGCTGATGTGACAGGATTTGGCAAAGAGATAAAGCCTCTTATGGTGGTAAGTGCTTCTTCTTTTTTCTTTTTTCCTTTAAAATTTTATTTGAAATTCACCTATATTCAACCGAAATACTTAACAATTTAAGTTATATATAAAATCATTATTTTTTTACAACACTAAGGGTGTGTTCGGTATAACGGAAAATATTTTCCAAGAAAAAAATTCTTGGAAAACAAATAGTAATCTTATTCATTTTCCAGTGTTTGGTACGCAAATTAAGAAAAATGACTTCTCAAGAGTATTCATAAATAATTTAGATATAATAAACATGAAGCCATAAACTTTTAAACCAACAACCTTCCGAACCCACAAATTTCATAAACTTTCGAACCGCTAAACTTTCAAAACCTCGGAATTTCGAACCCGTAAACTTTATAATTTCTAAACTCGTAAACTTCCAAACATATAAACCTCCGAACTTATAATTTTGGAACTTATAAAATTTTGAACCTTTAAACTGATAAATAAAAAATTAAAACTGAAAAATATATTTAAAAAATATTTTATCCGGGGGAGGGGGCAGGAGGCAGTAAAACAAAAAAAAAACAGAAATTTAAATTATAAAAAAAAGTATTTTTTTTTTGTGCGGGGAAGGCAGGTGGGGGTGGGTGGTGCAGAAAAAAGAAAAAACAGAAATTTAAAATTGTAAAAACAAATTTAGATAAAAAAATAATTTTTTTGTGGTGGGGTAGGGGTTGGGTGGGGGTGGGGGTGGAGGGGTAGTAGGGTGGGTGGTAACGGAAAAACTGAAATTTGAAAAAAAAGAAAAAGCCTTTTTTGGAGAGGGGGTGGGGTGGGTTGGTGAGGGTGGGAATGTTGAGAAAGAGTTTTGGAAAATATTTTTGTGAAGGAAAATGAGCTGATAAGGAAAATGTTTTCCAAAATATTTAAGTCAACCAAACATGGGAAAATTGGAAAACATTTTCCGGAAAATATTCATACCAAACAAACCCTAAATTAGTTGGATATTTATAAATAAGCCTTAGCTTATTTAAATGTAGAATTTATAATCTTGAAAATAATATACGTTCTCTATTACAATAATATGTAAATTTGGTGTAAAAATTCTATATACTAAGAATGTATAACTTAAACTCAGAAAATATTATTTATTTTTGTATTGACTTTGGGTGCGAGGGGAAAATGTTATCTAACGTCGAATTTGCTATATCTTCTATATATATTGTTTAAATTTATAATCTTAAATTTCCTTTTTACTCTATTTGGTACTCCTTACACTTCAATTTATTTAAATCTATTTTCTTTTATGACAAGCTTTTAGACCACAAATTCTAAAAGACACGTAGTTACACAAATATTATGATATATTTAATATCACAAGTTTGAATTTTTTTGTTTCTTTCTTAAATTCTGACTCTAACAAATAGGTTTACATAAATTGAAATGGAAGGAATAAAATATTTTAAGTCAACGTGGGCATAGTTCATGAAGCTATCACTCTGTTAAAAATGAGAAAACATACTTTAAGGGACCATTTGGTTGGAAACAAGTTATGTAAGGATTATACTGCAAATATTAACTATGCAAGGATTGGAATATAGAAAAAAAAATTATCAGGCGTTTTAAACTTTATATTAGAAAGGGAATATCCAGGAGAGAATTCAAATATGAATTTATTTTTTAAAAATAATACGAAGTAGTATAATTGAAATGGTATTGATGATCGATTTGTGAAAAAGATAAAGAGTAATTCTGTCTTTTGATATTGATTTAATCTAAAAAAAATCTTTTAGTTTTCTAATCAAAACATTCGCATCAAATGAGATGGAATAACTGAATAAGTATACATAATTTTGCTTTTGGTCGAGCAATAGTTAACAAAATAATACCATGAGACATAATTTGCGACAAAAGACGACGAATGACTTTTTTCTTTAAAAAAAATCTTCACAAATATTTAGGCGGACCAGATTATGTTTTTGTCCATTTGTTTTTTGGGGCTTAGTACCTAATTTGTACAGCACATTTTTAATGACGACGCCCTAACTTTACGGGTTCTTAGATAGAGGCCTCAACTTGTAGAAACAAATATTTTAAACACATCAAGTTTTATTAAACAATCTTCTTAATTAAATACAATCTTCTTAATTTGCTTTCTTTGTGTTATTACATTATTGTTATTATCATTTGTTTATTGCTCCTTTTTTTTGTTTTTGAGCCAAAGGTCGGAAACAGCCTCTCTACTCTCGTAAGGTAGGGGTAGGTCTGCGTACAGACTATCCTCCCCAGACCTCGTGGGATTTTACTGGATTTGTTATTATTGTTACTTAATTAAATACAAACCCTTGTGCTAAGCACAATATTTATATATATATATATATATATATATATATATATGATGTTTTATACGTTCTTGCTTGTTTTTGCCATGACATGACGACAGGATTTATTCATTGCCGGAAGTGACACATCTGCTATAACAACAGAATGGGCAATGGCAGAACTTCTTCGAAAACCTCAAGTACTTAACAAAGTAAGAGAAGAAATACTTCAACAAATAGGCACAGAAAGACCAGTGAAAGAATCAGACATTGATAAACTTCCATACCTTCAAGCAGTTGTAAAAGAAGCCATGAGACTTCACCCAGCAGTTTCATTACTCTTACCACACAAAGCCCAAAATGATATACAAGTGTTGGGCTACACTGTGCCTAAGAACACTCAAGTTCTCGTGAATGCTTGGGCCATTGGGAGAGACCCAAAGTCCTGGGAAAAGCCACTGGAGTTTATGCCTGAAAGATTCATTAAGTCTAGTGTGGATTACAAAGGTAGGGACTTTGAGTTTATACCGTTTGGCGCAGGCCGAAGAATTTGTCCTGGATTGCCACTTGCTATAAGGATGGTGAATTTGATGTTGGCTTCTATTATTCAACCATTTAGTTGGAAGCTACCTGATGGAATGGCACCAGAGAAATTGAACATGGAGGAACAATTTGGAGTTAGCTTGAGGAAGGCCGTTCCTCTTGTTGCCATTCCTATTATGGAAGAAAACAAGATCATTGTTTAGTCTATACAATTTTATTTGCCACTTGTTTTTTTTTAAAAAAAAAAAAAAAACCTTATGGGCTGTTTCTTTGAGCTATTTGATTGTGAGAACTGAGATGTATTATCATCTCATAGATAAGGTTTGAATGTTAATTGGAGACGAGAAACTTGAAACTAATAACGAACTTCAACATCTTGATCAATATTTTCATGGCTACTCATTAGGTGAGTACCAATTGCCACTTTGATTTGTGTCAGATTGGGGATAATACTGAATGGTAGCATATGCTTAGAAGTTCTATTTTACTTTCACCATATATTCGCTTTTTTTGTTTAAATTTCCACTTCATTTCTTTTTGTGCTCCTTGATTCACAACGACAGGGTTCCACCCAATCCTTAGTGATTTCACCCCGTATTACCTTTACCTTCATGTCCGCTCTACTATTATAATATATTAGGTATCTTCCGAACTAGCATTTCATAAAGTAAAAAACAAAACTTACAAAAAAAAAAATGGTACTCTCTTGCAAAAATGTGACTCATAAAGCTACAGAAGTGATGGCTGTGCTGCCTTGGGCTCAGAGAAACCTGAACTCAATCCCAGCTTAAGGCCCACAATGAGGACATTGTATACATCCCTTTTTTGTGGGCCGAAGACCAAAATATTGTAGAGAAAGTTTTATAAAGCACTATCTTTTAGTAATAATTAGTCATCTGTAGATATCATTTGCTATATTACAGATTATAGATATCTTTTATGTGGTTATAAGATGTATTTGATGTATTTAAGCTATTGTATTCATGAATACAGTAGCAAAAATAGGCGTGAATCAGGAAAGTCCAGCTAATCAGTTATTATATTTGATTGTATTCATGGAGTGAAACATGAGATTACAGCTGGACAGATTATTGTATTCGACTGTATCCATGGCGTGAAATAGGGGATTACACTGTTTTTAAATCGGAAAGTGAATCAATTAACATAATAGACTCCTAATATAACTCAACAAACTCAATTATAACACACAAATTTTGTATTTTTCAGTTATAAAAAAGGCTCAACCGAAAAATACCCCAAAAACATAGCAAGCTTCAGAGAAATTATATAATACATTTGAATACATAAATTATATTAATTAAAAAAACACATATGAATACATTCATGGCATATAGCGAGACAGTGAATACAATGAAATACATAGAATACAACGGGATATATTGAAATACAATGAGAAAAAAAGACACTGAATATAATGAAATACATGGAATACAACGAGATACATTGAATTATAATGAAAAAAGAGATAGTGAATACAATGAAATACATAGAAATACAGCGAGATACAATGCTCTTAAAAAAAAGGCAACAGAATCTTCAAATTGCTCAACCCCAAACTTCAGACGAACTATTTTAGTCGACGATTTTCCGACGACCCATCGGATTCCGACCATGATTCCATAAGCAGTGATGAGAGAAAGAAGAAGAAAACAAGAAAGATCGCTGAAGAAGAAATTGCTAGCATCCGTAACGCATCTGAAGAAGTTAAAGTCCCAGAACTGAATTTGGCTAGCATCCGCCGGTAACGAATCGGAATAAATTGCTAGCACCCACTAAAGAAGAAATTGCCAAGAAGTTAAAGTCCCAAAAAATTACTCGCCATGGAAAGGAAGAAGAAGAAGAAACATACTGGCAGAAGAAAACAATCAAAATCGAAAAGGAAGAAGAAGAAGAAGAAGAAGAAGAAGAAGAAGAAACATACTGGAGTTGGCCGTGGAGATTTCGTTGCCTTCATTAGGGTCAAGCCAGAGAGACAGCGTATTTTATGAGAGAGAGGGCAGCGTATTTTATGGCTTAAGGATAGGAGATGACCATAAATAAGTATTTGGCTATAAAAATCAAAAGGTAGTTATAGAATATAATTTTTTAAAATGATATTTATTTAACATAAATAAGGTATCAACATTTGCTATATGAGGTAACTAATCCAAGGCCCACAAGTGACGGACATTTATGTAAAGATAACTATGAACAGGTTCTATTTCTATCTTCACTGCCATCCAAGGATCATGCTATGATCAAAGAAGGAAAGCCAAGAAGAAATTGAGAAGAAAATTAAACAAAAGATGAAGATGGTGAGCATATGCTAGCATTCAACCTATGGCTATTATTTGATCATAAATTCTGGAAAACTTTACTGTTCTTTGGAATAGTGAAACCGAACATTTCTGTCTCGTCTTGAGATTTTTGTGGTAGGAGTAAGGAAGCTGCTAGATCAAGTCTCATGGTTTCTTTTACAACTGCTTGAAGGTATATGCGTTTTATTGGTCAATGTATGATTCTTGCACTGACATTTCCATGCTTATTTGTTGAATAATTTCTTCTCGTACTTTGTATAAATCTTGAGGTTTTCTGATAAGTGATCTGCCATTGCCCAAAGATTAAGCTATTCTTTTTGCTTATTTTGTATTGCTTGAGGATAAATAATGGAGACAAGGAACGTCAGCAAGATCGATCGTATAAACTATGCAAAGTTGGTGGCTTACTCCACAGCTGACTTTAATGTCAAATCAGCTTTGGGATGAGATTAACATAATATTGTATGCAACGTTAAGAGATCAATATATTATCGGGGTTGCAACGTTAAGATAATCTTTGCTGCGTTCATCGAAAAATTGCTCAAACGTAATAGCACAATATATTATATTAGGGAAAATAGTACTAGTAATTAACTTTTATCCAAGCCTTAATAAGTTCTTAAAATTTTTTAAGCCTAAAATCCAAGTTTCAAAGAGTGATTTTTGTTCCACAAATTAAAGCTTTTTCTGAATCTCTTTCCTTTCAGATTCCGTCTATAAGGTGCTATCTGGGAGCCCATACGAAAGAAAGACAACTACTAGGAAAACACCACCAACAACAACATACCCCAGTATAATCCCACTAGTGGGATATGGAAAGAATAGTGTGTATGCAACCTTACTCCTACCTTGTGCAAGCAGAAAAGCTATTTTCGATAGATCCTCCAATCAAAGCAAGCATACATAATCAATCACAACAAAATAAAGAGAATAACACAATAGTGAAAAAGTCAAAGAAGCAGCAATACCAACAAGAGAATAGAATAACCAGAAGAAAAGCATTCAGGTAGTAATAGAAATCTAGGAATATGGAAATACGTGAATGACACTACTACTCCTTAAATGAGAAAAGATACTCAACTGCCTACTACCCTACTACCTTAATCCTCGACCTCCACCCTTCTATCAGGGATCATGTCCTCGGTAAGCTGAAGATGCGCCATGTCCGACCTAATCACCTCTCCCCAATACTTCTTCGGCCTACCTCTACCTCTCCTCAAACCCATCACAGTCAATCTCTCACACCAAAAAGGATTAAAAGAATACTAGCTAGTAGAATGTATTGGCAATATTTTTCTTATGCAGAATATAGAATGTAATTATTGCCTGAGTTTATGTCAGCTTAAACTAAAAATAAAGGAGAGAACAAGAAAAATATTGTTACATTTCAAAACCACTCAGCCTACTTGCACGGGGCAGGTAGAAGTAGAATCACGGAATCCCCTAATGAAGACACAGAAAAATTGCCAAATACAGGATTGGCGTTTTACCAATCACAATATTCCTTTTGGAAGCCAGAAAAATACACACACTCACAGAGGTACGTCATACACGAATGCCATGGAAATGTACAAGGTATGACGTTTTAATTGTCTGTTTTCAGGATTTGTTAGACTGAAAACACACATGATTAAAAGAAAAAGTACAATGTTATAAAAAATAATAAGTAAAACAGCAAAATGGTAAAAAAAAAAAAAAAAAGTTACAATATAAAATTGTAATACCAGCTAGTAGCATTTTCCATGCTCCATTTTAATAAGATGGAGCTGGTTTTAGTAAGCCTATATAAGGAGTAATATATCTTTGCATCTGTCCTCAAGATACAAAATTGGAACTTCATAATATCCTTCTCTTCTGCGTCCCTCAAACCTTATATCCATTCTAAATCCAGAAATCTACCACCTGGTCCCCCTGGTCTCCCCATAATCGGTTCACTACTAGAGCTAGGCTCAAGACCCAACCAATCACTAGCCGAGCTTGCCAAAATCCATGGCCCTCTCATGACTCTAAAACTTGGTTCAGTCACTACCATAGTAGCCTCCTCCCCTGAAACAGCGAAAGAGATCCTCCATAAACACGACGAAACTTTCTCAGCACGCACTGTTCCCGTTGCTGTCGCCGCCCAGCCTAACCTAGAAGCGACAGTGGCATGGATCAATGGTGATCACTTATGGAAGAAAAAGAGAAGATCCTTAGCACACATATGTTCACTAACCACAGACTCGATTCTTTCCAAGAACTTCGTCACCAAAAGGCTGCAAAACTAGTGAATCATATAAGGAAAGAGCGTCAAACTGGTACAGCTGTTGACATCGGACGTGTTGCTTTTGCGGCAACATTGAATTCAATATCGAACACCATTTTGGCACAACGATCAAGCCTCCTATGGTGGTAATGCTTCTTCTTTTTTCTTTTTTCCTTTTTACATTTAAATTTTGAGTTCCACCTTATACTTGAGTGAAAAGGAACTGTTTGCTCCACGGTGGACTCTTGATCTTCAGGCCATTAGGCGTTCCTCTTCTCTCTGTAAAGGCCACGCTTGATCTGTGACCCCAGTTCACGCCATGGTTTCGTAATTCCTTTCTTGATCTCTTTCTTGGTCTCTTGTGAAAGCATGGCTACAGATGGACAACCCTGTCTACGTTTGAGACCATAGTATCAATGACTTATTCCAACTTCAACTTAGTCAACTTTTCTTAAGTTGGGCACTTGGCCACTTAGCGTGGAGACTTTCAACTTGTGCTATAATTATACCCAAGTATCTTAATGCCCCTGTTATCCTTATGTGATCCCACATGTACTTCAAGGCTATGTAAATCAACCCTTTAGGCTTGTTTAAAATAGAAAAAAAAAAAATTCTAGGCTTTACAAGCTCGTCCATGACGACGAGTGACTTTCTTAAAATCTCCACAAATATTTAGGTGGTCACTTTTCAGCCATGTAATTGAAAAATAGCTATTGTCATTGAGTTTCAATTTCACCTGAAATTTGAAAGTCTAATTTTTTAATTACAGAGCTGAAAAGTGACTACTTGTGAAGTTTATCCATTTGCACTTGAACAGTTTTTATGACAATCCCTAACTCAACGGGTTGTCAACCAGAGAGCTCAACTTGTAGAAACAAATATTTTCAATGTACCAAGTTTTTTTTATTGATTTAATCTTCTTAATTAAATATAAGAAGTTAGTAATATATATTATGCACCTTGTACTAAACAGAACATATATTAAGCTAATAGGTTCTTGCATGTGTGTGACACGACATCGGATGGCAGGAATTATTAATGGCTGGAAGTGACACATCTGCTATAACCATGGAATGGGTAATGGCAGAACTCCTTCGAAATCCTCATGAGTTACAGAAGGTAAGAGAAGAAATTCTTCAACAAATAGGCATAGAAAGGCCAGTAAAAGAATCAGACATTGAGAAACTTCCATACCTCCAAGCAGTTGTAAAAGAAACCATGAGACTTCACCCAACAGTTTCATTACTCTTACCACATAAAGCTCAAAATGACATAGATGTATTGGGCTACACTGTGCCCAAGAACACTCAAGTTCTCGTGAATGCTTGGGCCATTGGAAGAGACCCAAAGTCATGGGAAAAGCCACTGGAGTTTATGCCTGAAAGATTCATCAAATCAAGTGTGGATTACAAAGGTAGGAACTTTGAATTTATACCATTTGGTGCTGGCAGGAGAATTTGTCCCGGAATGTCACTTGCTATAAGGATGGTGAATTTGATGTTGGCTTCTATTATTCAACCACTTAATAATTGTTCAGTAGCAAGACTGTAAAGTGGAAGATATAATAAGCAGAGTTATTGTTCAGTATGGAAGAAACGAGTTCGCCCTAACAGCAAAATTCACCTGTTTGCAGAAAAAAGCAACATTAAGTACTAGTATTGACGAACTTGCCCTCCATTATCCAACTATAGCTCAGCAGGAATCTGGTGAGTGAAGCAAAGTTGAGACTTATGCTAGTTTCTTTAGATTCATTTAGGCTTTACATTCACCATCTTAAGATACTATAGAAGCATCTCATATACGTCTGTTTATTATTCTACAGTTCTTCTATCTTCCGAAATTTATTCGAATAAAAGGGCAGCCCGGTGCACAAAGCATCCCGTATTCATGCAGGGTCACGGAAAGGGACACACCTTAAGGGTGTGATGTAGACAGTCTACCCTAATGCAAGCATTAGCGGTTGTTTCCACGGCTCGAACCTGTGACCTATAGCTCACGCGGAGACAACTTTACCGTTGCTCCAAAGCTCACCTTCAATACCTTAAAATTTTGTAGCTTACCGTAGAGGAAGATAATAACTAAAATTATATTCTTTAAGCAACTTATAACCCAGAGAACTGCATAAATTGGGAATATGTTCTAAATTGTTGTTACTTGTATTTAAGTCCTTGCCTATTGTACCCTTCAGAAATCTCTTCTTCTCTATTCGCAGTACTGTATTGATGAAAGAACTTAATTAGTAGTCATCATTGTACCATCACCTAGGCATAGAGCAGAAACATCAAGTATCAAATTGTTCAGACAAAGAGTTAGTTCTTCATTTAGAATTTTTTTGTACAACTGCTCATCATATTTCTATTTGGTACATTTCATTAGCGACGTTTAATGGTTCTGACTTCTGAGTTGTTTGTTAATAGACTAAGCACCAATCTTTATCACGCAATGCAATAACAGCCCCTAAGATACTCCATTTTTATGCGCACTATCTAACATCGCCAACTCTCGCCACCGCACCTCAGCCCAAGATACCTCCAAAAAACAAAGAAGCCATTGACGTAGACAGAACAACACCAACCAATACCAGTTGTACTACACAAATAAACTCAAAATTCAGTCACTACGTATATTATACAGCAGATTAAGGAATAACATGTCAGAGGCATTTAGGCTTGGGATAAAATAGAATTAATTGTCAGATAAAAAGAAGTAACTTGTAAATTTTTAAGATAATTCATGGTTCTATCATATGAAAGAATTTTTTTTCCAGTTCCGACGGGGAAAAGTGGCTTCCACCTAGAAAGCAAGTAGTTGCTTACTGTGTTTCACTGTTCACAAGCAGCCAAGAAATATTGCAGAAGTGAAATCGACTTACCCTAACCAAGACTTGCGCAAATTCTGCGAAATCATTTGTAAAGTTGTTGAAATCATCATTCTCGCTAACTGTATAAACCACTGAAAAAGGATTTGAATTTGAGATGTGAGCACATACAGTCATATATGGAGTCACAATTTCAAATTAGGGCATTTGGGTCGATAACACATGGGTCATAATTTGTGATTTGAGCGGAGAGAAAATGGAGTGGGGGAAATTTCTGGAGAGATATGAGCAAAGAGAAGAACCCATAATACAACTTTGGAGTCAAATTTTTTAAGTTGCTACGCGCTCCGGTCCAAAAGGAAATTCACGAGCAATCAAATTGATCATATTAATCTTTATTATCTTACATAAATACTCCTAATACATACTCCAACACTATTTACTCCAATGACAATATAGGAAAAATATAATTAATTCATTCTTGAAATCTGAAAAAATTATTTATTTTGGACCACAAAAAAAGGCCAAAAAATCACTTATTTTGGACCGGAGAGAGTATAAAAGTAAAACTTTGGAGTCAAACTTTGTTCTTAGCGGGAATGGCAAATTCAGTCTGCACCTAAGAGGCGACCTAATAAAAGTGTCATTAAAAATTTATCTTCTATAGCTACTGCTCAGGTCTCCAAAAAAATAAATTGTTATAATTAAATTAAGTCGCCACTGTTGTGAAATATAACTCAAAGTAATAATATGGAATAAGGAAATAAAAGCAATTTAGTAAAACATGAACAAGAAATGAGGATAGAGAGAAGGAAGAGATTTTCTTCTTCAATTGGGTGTATTTTCCTATCTATTACAAGGCCTTTGTATAGGCATGAAAAGTGAAGAAAATATGTCATTGAATATGTCATTAAGCATTTGATATGAAGATCATGGAGGAAGAGTAGACATCCACCATAATATGATATTTATCATAACACTCCCCCTTGGATGTCCATAAATAATGTGTCTCGTTAAAACCTTATTAGGAAAAAAAACCTATGGGAAAAAAAATCATAATGAAGGAAAAAAAGTACACATATTTAGAAATACACATTTTGGTTTCCTCGTTAAAAACCTTGCAAGGAAAACCCGGTGGAACAAAACCTTGTAAGGGAAAAAGAGTACACCGCGTATTAACTCCCCATGATGAGAGCATCAATTTACATCCTTCAGCCTTCGCATCCCAATCTTGTACACCAGTTTCTTGAAGGTTGATGTCAGTAGAGATTTGGTGAACAAATCAACCATATTATCACTTGAACAAATCTGTTGCACATTGATATCACCATTCTTTTGAAGATCATGTGTGAAAAATAACTTTGGTAAAATGTGCTTTGTCTTATCTCCTTTTATGAATCATCTCTTCAATTGGATTGTGCATGCTGCATTATCTTCATACAAAATTATGGGTAGTTTGTCACACTTCAAACCACATTTGTCTCGGATAAGATATATTATAGACCTCAACCAAATACATTCTCGACTTGCTTTATGAATAGCAATTATCTCAGCATGATTAGAAGAAGTAGCCACGATTGATTGCTTAGTCGATCACCAAGATATGACAGTGCCTCCACATGTAAACACATAACATGTTTGAGATCAAGCCTTGTTTGTGTCAGATAAATACTCTACATCGGCATAACCAACAAGATCGGGATTGATCATTGCCATAAAATAAGCCCACATTGGTAGTCCCTTTTAGATAACACAATATGTGTTTGATTTCACTCCAATGTCTCCTTGTAGGAGCAGAGCTATATCTTGCTAAGACATTAACTAAAAACGTTATGTCACGCCTTGTAGTGTTAGCAAGATACATTAGTGCATCAATCGCACTAAGATATGGTACTTTAGGACCAACAAGTTCTTCATTATTTTCATGAGGTCGGAATGGATCTTTATTTATATCGAGTGATCTCACAACCATCGGGATACTAAATGGATGTGCTTTATCCATATAAAATCGCTTTAAAATCTTTTTAGTGTGTGCTGATTCATTGATAAAAATTTCATCTTTGATATACTCAATTTGTAGACCAAGACAAAAAGCCTTTCCAAGATCTTTCATATCAAATTCTTTCTTTAAACAGTCTACTGCTTTAGGAAGCTGCCTGGGAGTTGTAATGATATTTGAATCATCAACATACACAGAGATTATAACAAATTCAAATCCACATCTTTTTATAAAGATACAAGGACAAATTGAATCATTCTTGTACCCTTCTTTCAATAGGTACTCACATAGGCAATTATACCACATTCGCCATGATTGTTTCAATCCGTATAAGGATTTTTGAGGCTTGAAAGAAGCCAGACAATCCGATCGGAAGATAAAGAAGATAGATGAGAAGACATTAATATGCTTCAGAACAATTTTAATCCTTCAATGATTTCCATTATACGCATATCAAGTTTTCATGTATTGCCAGATTAAAACCTGAAATGATTATATCCACCATAAGAAAACATGTCTCCATATAATCAATGTGAGGATATTTACTAATTTTCTTATGTCACAAGTCGTCTTTATGTCTATCGACTTGAACTTTTTGAACAAGAACACATTTATACCTCTATTGGCTTTATACTTTCAGGTGTTGGGACTATCCGCCCAACTTCACATTTTTTCAAGTGAATTCAATTTTCATTATGTATTTTTCATTTGGCCAATCATTTATCTGTCCAAATTTTATGACAGATTTGAGCCAAGATCCTCGTCAATATTAATAATATTGAGCACTACATAATGTTAATAATATCGTCGACGATCACTTTACGTCGGTTCCATTATTACCTAATAAAAACATAACTTATTGAGATCTCTTTATCTCATTATTTTCAGGTACCTGAGCCTCTCCCATGAGATCTTATGAAATGTTATGTCGTGGTGCTCTTCTAGGGCACTTGCCTCCTTATTATGACCATTTTGAATATTTGCCCTCTCCTTTTTCAAGGAGTTTTATCTTTGGAACCGATTGGTCTGTTACGCTTCATGCATTCCATAGACTCTGTCCCTCATGGACTTCATTCTATTTGGAGCATTAGCAGCTGAAATATGACATTTAGCTTTGGGTCAGCAAATGCGTCTGGCAATAATTTGTAAATGAATTATCACTTGAACTTCAAGTTCATATTTTCTTATACGAGGATCTATATATATTCATAATAATTCATTTCACGTATCACTTTCTCCGCTGCCCATTTTCTCCCCCTAATGTTGGGGTCACCAACACATTTCCCAACCTTCTTTGGGAATTCATCTTTGTGCATTTTGGTGGCATAATTAAATCATATAGCACATCCATATTTCTATATAGAAATTATTTGGTTCCTGACCCTGAACCGATTGTGATAGGGAGAAATTTTTATAACTTGGCTAGATGCGTACAAGTGTTGTTGTATATTAAATAATACATCTCATACCAAATTTTGTTTGGGAGTTTTGTTTTCATAACCAACGATTTAGCTATAATTGGAGGCATACAATTTCTGCTAAACCAACTTGGATTTAAACTAGTATTATCAAGATAAATCATCATAATTTATATTCCGGAACTGTGCTGTAATAATTTGAGCAAGCAATCTTGCAAAAGCCAAATTGCAAGTTGATAACAAAATGCACAGGTAACCATAGAATAGATGCATCTACTAAAATCATATAATAGTAAACAGTCCACATGGCATGTGACTGGGCCCATATATTTATCACCTTTTATTCGTTCCAGAGATCAAGGGATTCAATCCCAACCTTAACTGGTATATCATGAGAATAAGCAGCACAAGAAAATTCTTGAAGAATCTTCTATTCTTCAATATATGTCAATGTAATTCTTAATTACTTTTTCGTATCATAATTGAACTGGGATGGTCAACCGGTCATGCCAACTAATATTTATTTTAGTAAACTTCTAGTTTACTTGTGGCATGTGATTCCAGCATCATACTTATATTTGTGTAGTACAAATAGAAAGAAAATCGGGTAATCTTTCTGTGACGACCCGACCAGTTGTCTCATGAGTTACCGCTCCATTTCTCCCATTTCTGGTTCTTTATGCTTCGTTATCCGCGTTTTATGTGATCGAGTCAATCGAATATTGACTTATGTGTTAGAGAGCTCATATGTGAGTTCTGATGGTTCGGTTAGCTTCGGTAGGTAATTTATGACTTAGGAGGTGATCGGAATTGGTTTTGGAGGTCCGGTGTAGAATTAGGCTTGAATTGGCGAAGTTATATTTTGGCGATTTCTGGTTGGTAGGTGAAATTTTGATCTGAGGGTCGAAATGAAATTCCGAGAGTTGTTGTAGCTTCGTTATGTCATTTGTGATGTGTGTGAAAAATTTCAGGTCATTCAGACGTGGTTTGGTTGCGTATTTTGGAAGTTTTTAGAAAACTTAGGCTTGAATTCAATGTGAATTGATGGTTTTGGTGTTGTTTGAGGTATTTTGATGATTGGAACAATTTTGAATGAGGTTTTAGGATGTGTTTGTGCTTTTGGTTTAGGTCCCGAGAGCCTCGGGTGAGTTTCGGGTGGTCAATCGGACCATTTTGAGTTTGAAGAGTGGCAGAAAATCAACTCAGTTGTTGCAGAGATTTTGTCTTTCGCGATCGCGTAGGTTGTGTCGCGATCGCGTAGAAGAAATTTGGAAGGGAAGGATTTAGAACTTCGTGTTCACGTCTGAGGGATCACGTTCTCGGAAGGTTAGAAACTTGTGCTTCGTGTTCGCAGGAGGAGGTCCGCGTTCACATATAAGGATTTGGGGGTCCAGTGGAATTGCTCTTCTCGTTCGCGCTATAGGTCTCGCGTTCGCATAGTTTGGAAAGTGGAAGCATCGCATTCGCAGTGCTCATGTCGCGTTTGCGTAGCGTGTTTTTGGATCTTTGGAATTTTTCTCTTCGCGATCGCGAGGCTTGGGCCGCGATTGCGATGAAGAGAGGTCAAAACTAGGGAGAAAGTGGTTAAATTATTTCATCCGCGATTTTGAGTCATTTTTCCACCATAGTTGATCATTTTGAGAGCTCTTTGAGGTAGATTGAAGAGGGATTCAAGGAGAAGTGATTGGAGGTAAGATTTATGAACCTAAAACGTGATTCTATTGTGAAATTAACCTAGAAATTCATGGAACCTACGCTAAAAATGGAAGAACTAGGGCTTGAGATTTTGAACTTTTAAATTGGGATTTGAATGAACCATTTGAGGTCGGATTTGAGAACTTTTGATATGTATGAACTCGTGGAAGGAACCCGTTGATGTAAAATATTTTGAGTTTCGAGAAGTGGGTCCGGGGCTCGGGTTTTGCTAATTTCGGGATTATTGATATTTTTTGATTGTTTTCGCTTGGGCTTTGTTTCCTTAGCATATTGTGACGTATTCGTTCTCATTTTGGATAGATTCGACGCACGTGGAGGCCGATTCGAGGGGCAAAGGCGTCGCGAGCTAGAGTTGTAGCCGGTCCGAGGTGAGTAATGATTGTAAATGATGTCCTGAGGTTTGAAACCCCGGATTGCACATCGTAGTGCTATATTGAGGTGAGACACGGGCTGGATGATGAGCGTGGGGTCTTTTACTACTGAGGATTGAGACTTGGTCCGTCCCGACTGATGATTTTACCGCGTATTTGACTGAAGCTTATTTGTTATCATCATGATTTGGGCTAATTGCCATATTTGGGCTTCGTGCCAACTATTTTAACCCTTCGGGGATTTTGACTGATTTTCCTCACTATACTTGTTAAAAATCATATCCTAGGTCATGTTTCTATCTGTTTTAAACGATTCGAGCCGGTTTTATCATACTATTCCTAAATGAGAGGAATTTGTGGGCTAAGATCCCTATCTTCTATTATGGTGCCCGAGAGGATGTGAGGTTAATGACCGAGAGGGGTTGAAAACCCAATGGTGAGGATATTATATATGTTATGGATCGGGCTGCACGCCGCAACAATACTTATATGGATCAGGTGCACGCCGCAACAATATAGCGCTTGGGCTGTAGGAGCCCCTTCGGAGTCTGCACACCCCCAGTGAGCGCAGTCGACTATCTATATGGATCGGGCTGCACACCGCAGCGGTTATTCTGATTTCTGTTATTATGAGAGATATATGGATCGAGAGCTGAGAATGAGCATTAAGTGATGAGAGTGAGCCCGAGGATCTGATACTGTTCTGAGTGATTGGTACTGTGCCCGAGGGGCGGATTTCTACTTATTATTTACCTGCTAAATTACCGGTTTTACCTGATTTAAAGAGATTTCACTTGACTTCTTCACTGATTTACTGCTTTGATATAGAATTGCTTAGTGCCTTTACGTGTTTTCTTGCTTTCATCCATTATTTATGATTATTACTCACTAGGTCGGAGTACTCACATTACTCCCTGCACCGTGTATGCAGATTCAGGCATCGCAGAGTCCGCTCCTGAGAGTTGATCCTCCCAGTCCAGGCAGTGTTTTCGAAGACTACGAGGTAGTTGTTGGCGTCCGCAGCCCCCGTGCTTCCCTTATCTTATTACTTTGATATTCTTCAAACAGTTGTACCAGATATTATATCTAGTAGACTCGTATCAGGATCCTTAGTTGCTACACCCCGGTTTGGGCTGTGTCGGGATGACTTTTACTGTTGTTATCGTTAATTCTGCAAATTATGGATATTATATCATGCTTTAGAACTGTTTATGATATTTAACTATTTAAAAGAGGTGTTCTGTTTTGGTTTTGCTGGCTTTGTCTTCACGAGAGGCACCATCACGACCGGGTTCGGCAATTGGGTCGTGACACTTTCATATTTACCCGGTATGATTATAGAAATATGAAGATATTCAATCTTCCTTTCATTTATAGTCTCAATATGCCAATCACTTTGATTTATACATTTGAAATTCAAAAAGTTTCTTTTGAGACTTTACAATATCAATGTCATGAATAGTTTTATTCATCCGGATTGTAATAAATTAGTTTTTACGGATCTCTTAACAACTTTTGTACTACAAGATCTTTTATCATACCATTCATATGGTAAATGTCTCTTTCACTGAGAAAATTATATCATAATAAATTGTCATGGTCAAAATTATCATAAGCAAAATCATTTCTTGCTTTAATTTTGCCTTTAATAATTTTTATAAGGCATGCCAAACTATTTTGGCGTATCACATGTACGAGACCAATGACATATTCATGTAATCACACAATAATATTTATTCTCTTTATTTCACTCAAACCTTCCTCAAAGGTAAGTTGTGTGGTATTCATCCAATCATGCCTTGATTACTTTTATCACATATTACCACATTCACCTTTAGGAATGGGTCTGCATTCTCAATGTTTATCATAAGTCACATTCTCTTCAAGGAATGGATCATAATCAGCGATGTGCTTCATACCAATTTGATGGTAAACATTGCCTTCACATTTTGAAGGATTATTTTGAGAACCCTTGTTGTTCTCCTTTTATAATCATTGTGATGATTATTATTATTTGGAATGCTCACGTTCATTGTTCAACCACTTTTCTTCATTTAGACTTATTATGCATTGCTACCACATTCACTTCAAGAATGGAGCTAATCAAGCGGGACAATCTTCATGCCTTTTCATGAAAAATATATTATTTTTCTTTAGTCATCATTATATCATCAATATGGTACATTGGGGCTCAAACCAATGTCTTACCAATATAAAGGCATGTTAAGCTATAATAAATTAGGACTCAAACCCAAATCTTATCATTATGGAGCATCAGGACTTGATCCTGATGTCTTACCCACAATCAATGGAATAATAGGCTAAACAGTATTGAGATTCATTCTCAAGCTTTAATTTCAACCACATGCCAATAAAGTTGTACACAACTAATTTGCAACTTAACAAATCAAATTTATTTTCTTAAAGTATACAAATCTCAAATCAGCGTAAAGCTTTATCAATTATTTGTAGCATCTATATGAAATACAACTGTTTGTAGTCAGAATATTTCTTCTAAATTCTATTAGAATTTAAACGTATCATAAAATCATTGTCATAATATGCCAAAGTGCACTATGACTCACCCTTGAACCTTAATGAAAAATATCAGTTATCAATCTTGTGGTCATCAGTAGAAGCGGGATTAGTTATAAGAATATAATCATTTCTACAAGTCATGTATATCATGAAACTTTGCTATAATCCAAGTGTTATTTAATAATGCAAGATTTTCAATTTTAAATAAATATTATATAATATATTTTAAGTACTGATAAACCATCAGCAAAGTAGTAACAACCATATAGAAAACGATTAAGAAATTATTATGATCCATTGACAATTAAATCTCATAATTAAGCATTGACATCGGTCAGTTACCACTTTCCAAATAAAATGAATCTTAAAATCCTCTTTTCTAAAAGAGAGAGAGACATCTTCAAAATTATCAATATATTTATAGGCTGCAAATTTACATCCAATAACTTATAATAAATCATGATAGTGTTTGATAAATATTATAGGACACATAAAAAAATCACTAAGTGTTTACATGATATATTAGTAGCCAAATTAAAAATATATCCATGTTCAATATCTATTGAATAAATCAACACACTTGATCTAGCTATTTCAATTACACAAAGACTAAAATAGTTTAAAGTGATCATAGAGGTTCAAAAGAAATCCAAATTGATGAAAAATTCAAACAAAAATTAAAGTACTTAAAAAAACTGAATATTCAAACCATAGTTCAACTTAAGCAAGTTCTGTTTTGAAAGCGTACATATGAAAAGCTTAGCTATTATTAAAAATCAATGTAACTAAGAATATTATTAATAAATGATGATATAAGAGTTCCAAAGCGGACCACATATACTTGTTAGGCTAAGAAAATTAAGTGAAGGAAACATATCTCACATATTTTACAGGGAAGAATCACATCCTTGAAAGCTTTGGAAAATTTTCAAGTTCAATAAATGAAAATTAGTAAACTGTAAGCTTACATATATTTTTTCTTGATTCAACCCGCTTATTTTCCTGCACAAATAATATTGTACTTTTGTGTAATATGAATAATACGAAATCTTAAATCCCAATTATTAAAATGAGAATTCATAGGAAAAATGAAAAAGATACTCCCTGGACAATTGAAGCAAATTGATTCACATATAAAATACTCAAACTTCCATCGAGAACGTAACTGATTCTAGGTATTCAATATTTTGTAGTTCAACGATGAACTTGGTTATCTTCGTACTTTAAGATGATAGTTGAAATAAAAATTAGAGCTTCGTACTGATAACGTGTTATGAAATATAACTCAAAGTAACAATATAGAACAAGAAAATAAAAATAATTTAGTAAAACATAAACAAGAAATGGAGATAGAGAGAAAGAAGAGATTTTCTTCTTCAATTGTGTTTATTTTCCTATCTATTACAAGGCCTTTATATAGGCATGCAAAGTGAAGAAAATATGTCATTGAATATGTCATTAAGCATTTGACATGAAGATCATGGAGGAAGAGTAGACATCCACCATAATATGATATTTATCATAGCAGCCACTAAATACTACGAAAAAACTTAATTTCTTGTAGTGCTTCTACTTTATCAACTCCAATCAAACACTAAAAGATTTCCTTCCCAAGTAATAGTAGGCATTTATCTCATCTTCAAATCGGGGAAATTCACTTTAAGGAGAGGAAAATTGGTTAATTTTGTTTCTATGAAAATGTCAAACTCTAAGCACGACTTAAGCCAAACCACAATTACAGAAAATTCAAACAACAAGTAATTTTTGGGACAATTTTCGATTTATTGACTGAATGAAAGTATTACAACTAAAATTGAAGAAAATGAAATTATAAGCAACACTAATTGATGAACGCCATTGTTGATGAGCTCGAGTCTGCAACAGAAAGAAGAGTAGATTTAGGTGAGAATAGAATTTGGATTGAAGGAAGAGAAATCAGAAGAGAGAGAAGAATTTAGTTACCAGAAGTTCGTTGGTTTCTCCTCCCTCTCAGTCGTTATTTGATGCCTTTGGAATTAATCTGAGCCTTTGATCTATACCTGCTGAACAAATCTCAACCTTCCAACCTTTCTGTATTTTGCAAAGAGGTCCTTCAGCCTTTTATAATTGAACTCTGCCCCATTTTTAATTATAACGACTCTACAGACCATGACATACCCTTCCCCTTGAAAGGATCCTTGTCCTCAAGGATCAAAATGAGGGAATTTAGCTTTCAAATCTGCATAATCTTCCCAAGTGGCATCCTCAGGAGCTAAGTTTGACCACTGCACTAAGACCTTAACAGCAACTGCATTTTCCTTCTTAACCATTTGTCTTTGTAAGATGGCAACTAGAGCAACCAAAAATTGTCCATCATCTCCGGTCTGTGGCTGTGTATTTTGAGTAGTGACCTGGGAGGATGTGACGACCCGACCCGTCGTCTCGTGAGTTACCGCCCCGTTTTCCTCATTTCCTATTTCTTTATGCTTCATTATCAGTGTTGGGTGTGAACGAGTTGATTTGGATTGGTTTTAGTAGGAAATGAGACACTTAGTCTCTTTAAGGAAGGTTTATTTGGAAAAGTCAACCGGGCGTTGGCTTATGTGTTAGAGGGCTCGTATTTGTATCCTGATGATTCAGTTAGCTTCGGGGGATGATTTGTGACTTAGGAGTGTGATCGGAAGTAATTTTGGAGGTTCGGTGTAGAATTAGGCTTGAATTGGCGAAGTTAGTATTTTGACGAATTTCGGTTGATAGGTGAGATTTTGATCCGAGAGTCGGAATGGAATTCTAAGAGTTTCTGTAGCTTCGTTAGGTGATTTGGGATATGTGTGCAAAATTTCAGGTCATTCAGACGTGGTTTGGTCGGGTTTTTGATCGAAAGTGTATTTCGGAAGTTTTTAGAAAATTAGGCTTGAATTCGATGAGTTTTGGGTAATTTGATGTTGTTTGAGGTGTTTTGATGATTGGAAGAGGTTTGAATAATGTTATGAATTATATTGGCATGTTTGGTCGGGGTCCCATGAGGCTCGGATAAGTTTTGGAAGAGTTTTTGGAAGACTTTTGTCGTTTGAGCATAAGCATGTAATGATCCAAAGGTCCATTTTTAGTTCTATAGATCGAAATTTTATTTCGAGATTTCCAGAATTTAACTAATGAATTATAGGAGTGATCTGAAAAGTTTGGTCTAATTTCATCAAGTCGCGATAGGGTTTTTGACACGAAACATGAGTTAATTATTTAACGAGTGAAATGGGTATTGAATTGAGCAAATGAGCTCCGAATTTAGTTTTGACTGAAGGTCTATGTTCGTATTATTATTTTTGACTCATAGGAATAAGAATCATTGAATTCTGAGTTCCCAGGCCCGAGAAATAAATTTTTGAGTAAAATTGCTTTCTGAAAATATTTAAGGAAAATGGAAATGAAATTTGATTAGAAAGTGATGGTATCGGGCCCGTATTTTGGTTTCGGTTCCCATTACAGGTCTTATATATGGTTTAAGCCCTTTCTGTAAAGTTTGGTTGAAAACGGACGTCGTTTGACGTGTTTCAGACTCAAAATGGAAAATTTGATGTTTTATGAAATTTGAAAGAATTCTTGGATTTTAAAGCTTAATTCGTGGTATATGACGTTATTTTGGCGATTTGATCGCACGGTTAAGTTCGTAGGATATTTTTGAGTTAGTGTATGTGTTTGGTTAAGAGCCCCGAGGGCTCGGGAGTGTTTCGGAGGTGTCTCAGAGTGATTTCAGACTTAGTAAAATTGGAGAAAATTGCAGAAATAGTACCCTGTGAACAATACCGTGTACAGTACCCGGTGTCTAGTACCGTGTACAGTACCCCGTGAACAGTACAATATACAGTACCCCCGTGAACAGTACCGTGTACAGTACACGCGTGAACAGTAGCCGAAAAATTCTGGGCAGTGAGTTTATAAAACACTTCATCCGCGATTTTGGGTCATTTTTCCTCCATGGGTGATCATTTTGAGAGCTTCTTGGTGGAGATTAAAGAGGGATTCAATGGGGAACGACTTGAGGTAAGTTTCTTGGACTTAGAACTCGTTTTTATTGTGAATTCCACCTAGAGATTCATGAAATATAAGCCTACAAATCAAGAACTAGGGCTTGAATTTTGAAACCAAACAATTAGGATTTGATGGGTCATTTGAACTCAGATTTGGGATTTCTTGGTATGTATAGACTCGTGGCGAGACAAGGAATCCGGTGATGTTAATTTTTTGATTTTTCGAGATGTGGGCCCGGGGCTCGGGTTTTGTCAAATTCGTGAATTTTGATATTTTTCGATTGCTTTCGATTGGGTATTGTCTCTTTAGCATAATGCGATATATTCGTTGTGATTTTGGGTAGATTTGTTGCACGAGAAGGGTAATTTGAGAGGCAAGGGCATAGCGAGCTAGACTTTGACCGTCTTGAGGTGAGTAATTGATGTAAATGGTGTCCTGAGGGTTTGAAACCCCGGAATTTCACATCATAACGCTATATTGAGGTTACTTACACGCCGAATAACAGGCGTGGGGTAGAGCACCATTGGGAATTGTGACTTGGTCCGTCCCGAGAGATATTTTTACCGTGTTTTCTACTTGAACTAAATTGAGAATCATCCTTACTTGGATTTAATTGTTACATTTGGGCTTCTTGCAAATTATTTCAATCCTTCAGGGATTGATATCAATGCTTTCACATATTTTGCATATCATTTGACCTCAGTGCAAGGTTTTAAATACTGTTTTGCAAACTCAGCTATCTTTCTAAGATTTAAAAACTTAAATGATATATCTAAATGATATTTCGGGCTGAGAACTACTGTTTTACAAATGCCCAAGGGGCTTATTCTGAGCATGGATGGGGCTGCGTGCCACAGCAGTGTTATATTGATATTGAGGCCGAGAGCCTGGTTGATTACATTGATATTGAGGCCGAGAGCCTGGGTGATTATACTGAGATTGATATGAGGCCGAGGGCCTAGATTTGATGCCACGAGATGGCTTGATATTGCGCTTGGGCTGTAGGAGCTCATCCGGAGTCTGCACACACCCCCAGTGAGCGCCGTCGACGATAAATAAATGGATGGCTCGGGCTGCACGCCGCAGTGGGTACTTGAGTGTACCATCATATGCATTGCATTGCACTCATGCATTTGTTTTTATCTGTTATACCTGTCTCAGTATTTGCTACTCTGACTTAATTGACTTATTACTTCACTATTTGTTGTTCTAAATTGCCAATTAAAGTTTACTTTGTATTTTTCCATTATTTCTTATTCTCAGCCTTTATTTATGTTTATTACTCACTGGGTTGGAGTACTCATATTACTCCCTGCACCTTGCGTGCAGATTCAGGTACACCACAAGCTAAGTGAGGAATTGTTTAGCTGAGCAGGCAGTATCCGAGAGTATTGAGGTAGCTGCATGGCGTTCGCAGCCTTGATCTCTTCCCTCTATCTCTATCTTTTATTCCATATTTTTCCTAGACAGACTTGTAATAGGTGGATATTCTGTATTAGAGGCTCATATTCGTGACACCGAATTCTGTTGGGCTATGGTGTGGTATTTTAATTGAACTTCCGCAGATTTTATTATTAATTATTCACTTGAATGAAATGACTTAGTAAATTCTCTGTGATATTTATCTATAATCTGAATAAGAATTTGGGATAATGTTGTTGAATGGTCGGGCTTGCCTAGCAGTGTGTTGGGCGCCATCATGACCGGGGTTGGGGTCGTGACAAGTTGGTATCAAAGCCTAGGTTAATTGGTCTCGCGAGTTATGAGCCGGTTTAGTAGTGTCTCGCGGATCGGTACGGAGACGTCTGTATTTATCGTCGAGAGGCTGCAGAACCTTTAGGAAAACTTCACATTCTTGAATTCTTATCGTGCGTCCTTGATTCACCTTGAAAAGAAACTTTTGAAATTCCTTCCACGCGTTCGTATGCGCGCATGTGCGCTTAGTATCAGATGTGCCTCGATGGCTTGTGATTCCCCGATCGAGGGGCAAGGTGTTATCTCTGTGAGTTTATAGTGGTCAAGTCTGGAGGACTTGAGGTTGGATCTTTGCCTATGGCGGGAGCGCCGAGATGCTGATTGTGTGAACAAGTGTTTTTGAACTTCTATGTTCGGTAGTGTCCCTGTTAGTGGAAATGATGGTTGTGGCTATGTGATGAGTATGTTAGTACTGCGAGGCGTATCTATATGATTTGGAAGCGACGAGAAGGGTCTGCTGAATGATGGAAGAACTAATAGATGCTTGAAGTCCATCGTGATTCAAGTTATAGCCCGAGTTATGGGCGTGTGAAGAATCTTTTCATGTCTCCTAGTTGGGAGTGAAGTAAATTTCATGTTGCGGTATGAGTACAGACTCAGGAAGATCAAGTGACTGCGTAATGCTTATGGTGGTGGAAGGTATACAGAAATATTATATTGAGGCAAAGCAGGTGGGTTATCTCCCGCGAAGTGTGCTGAGGCGGTGTGCTCCTCATGTGAATGACAGAAGATCTCACGTGCAAATGAATTGTAAGTATTGAAGTCTGAAATTTTTGGTTCACTTAAGAGAGTGAGTTTAACTGTTGCGAGATCGCCAAAGAGTTGAAGTACTAGATGAACTGTGTTTACACAAGCTTACAGAGGATTTGAGTTTAACCTCACTATGGTATTGAGGCAACAATGGAGTATATGCATTATGAGTATAGTGTGTTGTGATCTATGGCTTCGAGCTAAATTGGGGAGCTTGCTATTGGTTAGCAGATTATGCGGGTATGTACTATATTAGTTCTGATTTGATGCATGCTGGTGAATTAGTTATGGTTGTGGAAATTGGGCTGAGAATGGCACGAGTGAAGGAATTTTTTTGACAAGATGTCATGAGCTCGGATGAGCAGGAGATAAGTTTCGATGTTTACGGTAAGTTGGTATTGTCTTCAGCGTCACCTAAGATCGGTGTTTTGTAAAAAGGGTTTTGCGTCCTGGTTAATAATTCTTGATCACTCTTTAGCGTTAGTGCGACCGGTGGTTTGGATGTACGCTCCAGATATTGTTGTGGTAGGTTGTGGAAGTGTGTCCCACGGGAAGATTATATAAGTGTGGCATGTGATCACTTGATTGATTAAAGATGTAAACCAAGTATGAAGTTTGCAACAGTGTGATGTTGAGTATAGTTTTCTATATGCTATTTTGTATGCCTTGCTTCCTGTTTTCTAAGTAAAGTCCGTATTAGTGCGTGGGATTGGTAATTCCCTCCAGAGTTTGTTTTCTTTTTTGTATCGCGTTCGAATTGGTAGCCTATTGGCATATTAGGGCATCATATGAGGCTTTTGATTATGTCTGGGGTGGCTTATTGCCTGAGCAGTTCGTAATGGGTGAGATGAGATCATTGAATTCGAGATCAGTGCAATCTGAGTATATGAAGTAAATTAAGGGGCTAAGACCATTGTTTGGTTCATAATGAGGTGATAGTTCTTGCCAGAAGTATAGACCTAATGAATTGTTGATTCGGCGGTGTTATGAATTTATACAGATCTCATCCGTCGTGTTGGTATTGTAAGAATTTGAACAAGACCCATGTATGTCATGCAGAGCATGGGATGTGTAATGATTTTTTCTTCTAGATGGGATCAATGGAAGTTCTTGACTAGCTGAGTACGTAGACGTTCATGGTTCAGAAGGGAGGTGAAGTCCTTATGTTACCTTAGGATGATATGGTATATGCGATATGTCGTAAAGGATTGAGATTTGCGCGTGTAAGGTTACGGTTCAGTTCTGCATGGAAATTCATAACATTCTTGAGCGGTACGGGCAGCTTTAGGTGATTAGATAAATGAGCTTCAGATGATTAGGGTGAATGATCTTCAGATGATTAAGGAAATGGTATTGCTAATTGGAAATGATTTGATAAGAGTATATGTCTCAAAAAAAGGTAATGTGATTAAAGTGATGATATTTCGGTAGTATTGCGGCATGTTCTTGGTGGGTCCACTGGTGGTATTCTGGTTTGCTTGGTAGCACAGAAAAAAATAAAAAATAAAATTTGAGTATCTGTCGTGGAATGATTGGGTATCAAAGGTGTGCATGTATTCACACGGTGGAAACTTGAATCAGGTTGATGATTTGTGTGCCATATGGAGTTGGAGACTGGGAGTTCTTATGTACATGCTAGGTTGTGGTGGTGGATCATGTGTATTCGGCACTGTTTAGCGACAATCGAGATTTGGAGGCTCGAGTGGATCTTTGTTTGCTAGTATGTTAGATTTTGGATGTGATGTTGGAATTCAGACTGGTTGTCTTAGTGTTGAGTGATTCTGAACTATTGCACTACGGGCAATACCGAAAATGCCACGGGTTGAGTGATGAAGTGCATTGGATTATGTTCTAGCAGAGTGGTTTATATTTCAAAGGACCAGCGGACAGTTGGGAAGGATTGCTTTCTTAATTGGGCATTCGTGATGGATGTCAGTGCAAAGGTTGCTATCATTAATTCAGTTCCGGTGTTGGGGGACTTTTCAGATGAGTTTCATATGGCTAGGCATGTCGCCGGGTGAGGTTGTTGTTTTCGGTATTAATTTGGTGTCGGGCACTGGATCGTCTGGCTCCGATAGGAGTTGTAGTAGTGGAAGTCGAGCGGGATGAGTAATTGGGTGTTGTTCGGTGAATAACGTACCAGTTATGTTCTATCAGGTTTGCGTGGTGTGTATTATTTGTTTCACTATGGGTGTAATGATTTGCTTTGGCTCCAGACATCAATTGAGCATGGTTGTCGATTTCAAGCATAGTGACTTGAGGTGTTTCCTGTGGAGTAGTATTTGGATATGAACGCGCGTTGCAGCAAAGCTGTGTGGAAACATGACATTGCGGGTCAAATTTGTGTCCTGTTTCTATGATGTGAGACAGGGTCTCAGCCTTGTGTTGTAGCAGTACTGGTGATTTTGAGGTATAGCTCTCTCAGTTGAGTCGTTTTCATGAATTGAGTATATTCATATCATTTATTATTGGTGCACGTATTGTGCAAGTTGTGGCTTAGGCATGTATTGATGTGTCATGTCACCTGAGTAGTGTGTTTGGTCAGAAGAGATCGTTGAAATCATTAATGAATGCGAACGAATTCGATTTCAGTATGTGTGATGGGTAAATATTGAGGTTCGGTTCAAAATTTGCTATGGTAATTACCAGGAGAGAAATGACTTCATGAATGGTTGACATAGGAAATGGTTATGATTTATTGCGTGTTTCCTTTATCATTGGCAGTATGTGAGAGTGTTGGAATGAGGCTTTAGTTGTTAAGAGGTTTCCTATCGATATTCGATTATTATGTATAACTACTGTGAATAGAAATTATTGTTTCGAGTGTTTGAGTTATGTGGTATATCAGAAAATTGCACCTGATGTTGCAGGTATGGGTTATTACAGCTGGTTCGGGCTTATTCTGAGTATGGATGTGAAGTTCTAATCTTATGTATAATTTCGGAACGTGCAGTGTTGTTCTATGGTTTATGGACTAGATGGATTGTGAAATTTTAGCTATGTTATGTTATCGGACCTATGCGAGATAGGGTAGTGTGGGATCACCCACGGGTATATTCTAAGTAAAGTCGTTCAGCTATTGGTTGGCTTATTGGACAACTCTGGGTACGCTCGAGGACGAGCGTTTGTTTAAGTTGGGGAGGATGTGACGACCCAACCCGTCGTCTTGTGAGTTACCGCCCCGTTTTCCCCATTTCCTATTTCTTTATTCTTCATTATCAGTGTTAGGTGTGAACGGGTTGATTTGGATTGGTTTTAGTAGGAAATGAGACACTTAGTCTCTTTAAGGAAGGTTTGTTTTGGAAAAGTCAATCGGACGTTGACTTATGTGTTAGAGGGCTCGAATTTGAATCATGATGATTCGGTTAGCTTCGGGGGATGATTTGTGACTTAGGAGTGTGATCAGAAGTAATCTTGGAGGTCCGGTGTAGAATTAGGCTTGAATTGGCGAAGTTAGTATTTTGGCGAATTCCGGTTGATAGGTGAGATTTTGATCCGAGAGTCGGAATGGAATTCCGAGAGTTTCTATAGATTCTTTAGGTGATTTGGGATATGTGTGCAAAATTCCAGGTCATTCGGACGTGGTTTGGTCGTGTTTTTGATCGAAAGTGTATTTCAGAAGTTTTTAGAAAATTAGGCTTGAATTCGATGAGTTTTGGGTAATTTGATGTTGTTTGAGGTGTTTGATGATTGGAAGAGGTTTGAATAATATTATGAATTATGTTGGCATGTTTGGTCGGGGTCCCATGAGGCTCGAATAAGTTTTGGAAGAGTTTTTGGAAGACTTTTGTCGTTTGAGCATAAGCATGTAATGATCCAAAGGTCCATTTTTAGTTCTAGAGATTGAAATTTTATTTCGAGATTTCCAGAATTTAAATAATGAATTATAGGAGTGATCTGGAAATTTTGGTCTAATTTCATCAAGTCGCGATTGAGTTTTTGACACGAAACATGAGTTAATTGTTTAACTAGCGAAATGGGTATTGAACCGAGCAAATGAGCTCCGAATTTAGTTTCGACTGAAGGGCTATGTTCGTATTATTATTTGTGACTCATAGGAACAAGAATCATCGAATTCCGAGGTCCTAGGCCCGAGAAATGAAATTTTGAGTAAAATTGCTTTCTGAAAATATTTAAGGAAAATGAAAATGAAATTTGATTAGAAAGTGATGGTATCGGGCCCGTATTTTGGTTTCGGTGCCCGGTACAGGTATTATATATAGTTTAAGCACTTTCTGTAAAGTTTGGTTGAAACGGACGTCATTTGACGTGTTTCGGACTCAAAATGGAAAATTTGATGTTTTATGAAATTTGAAAGAATTCTTGGATTTTAAAGCTTAATTCGTGGTATATTACGTTATTTTGGCGATTTGATCGCACGGTTAAGTTCGTAGTATGTTTTTGAGTTAGTGTATGTGTTTGGTTAGGATCCCCGAGGGCTCGGGAGTGTTTCAAAGTGATTTCGGACTAAGTAAACTTGGAGAAAATTGCAGAAATAGTACCCCGTGAACAGTACCGTGTACAGTAACACGCGTGAACAGTAGCCGAAAAATTCTGGGCAGTGAGTTTATAAAACACTTCATCCGTGATTTTGGGTCATTTTTCCTCCATGATTGATCATTTGAGAGCTTCTTGGTGGAGATTAAAGAGGGATTCAATGGGGAACGACTTGAGGTAAGTTTCTTGGACTTAGAAGTCGTTTTTATTGTGAATTCCAACTAGAGATTTTTCACGACCCGGATTTCCCACCATCGGGTGTCATGATGGCGCCTACTATCAGAGCTAGGCAAGCCAAATATTTAAAACACCTTTCCTTCTTTCTTTCAAACAATATAATAAACGAGACAAAATCTAAGCGGAAGACTTTAAATCTAAAGCAACTGAAAACCAAAAGTGCGGAAGTTTGAACCAAAATGCTACCCAGAGTCTGGTGTCACTAGCTCACGGACTACTACAATCAATGTCTGAAGAGAAAATACATCATGTTTGTCTGATACAAGATAAACAAACAAAAAACATGGAAAGGGACTTCGGCCTGTGAACGCCAGCTAGGCTACCTCGAGAGTCCCTGGACTGAAGATAGCTCCCAGAAGTCCTACTGCTGCGGTCCGTAAGCTGCTCCCTGATCTGTGCACCAAAAATGCATAGAGTGTAGCATCAGCACAACCGACCTCATGTGCTGGTAAGTGCCTGGCCTAACCCCGACGAAATAGTGACGAGGATAGACAGTACCTACCACAATTAACCTGTACAGATATATATACAACAAGTGCAAGCAAACAATAACAAGATAATACAAAGTAAAACTGGGAGGGGACATGCTATCGGGGAGTAACAGATAAAAATGAAATATCAGAAATAAACAGAAGAAACTCCGGTTTCCCTGATATATATATGGACGGCGTGCCACAGAGGCCAATAACCAAGTGGACGGCGTGCCACACGATCCCATAATATCATATATAAGTGGACGGCGTGCCACACGATCCCATAATATAGTTCATAATATCTGACTTCATATATTAGACCCCTTCAAGGGAGAATAACAACTCAATACCTTTAACCCGACAAGGGTACAACTAACAACCCAAGATATCCCGACAAGGGAGAATATATATATATATATATATCAGTCTACACATCCCGGCAAGGGAGTATTCACAACACATTCTCCTTTTTAAATCCATTCTTCCTCAACTAACACATTCATGTTCGGGCTAACGCTCCAAAAGTACACCAATCACAATTTTACCTCAAGCATTCACATTATATGAAAACTCATCAAATAAACAAGGAGCTTGTGTCACATTATTCGAATTAAAAGCAATCAAGACTCACGGTCATGCTAGACTCCGGTGCATAGATAACCGTCACCATGCCTATACACCGTACTCCACATTAGCAAGTAGCAAATATCATCCTAATCCTATTCCCTCAAGCTAAAGTTAGAACAAACACTTACCTCGAATGCTCCAAACTCAACTCACGCTTCTAGTATAGCTTTACCTCTTGATTCCACCACCAATCCGCTCGAATCTAGTCATAGGTTACTTAATCACATTAATAATTACTAAATAAATCATCCCCAATGCATGAAAAATAGATTTTTCAAGGTTTTCCCAAAAAGGTCAAAAATACCCCCGGACCCACGTGGTCGAAACTCGAGGTTCGGACCAAAACCTGGTTACCCATTCCCCCATGAATCCTAATATATGATTTGTTTTTAAATCGGACCCCAAATTGAGGTCCAACTTCTCAATTTGTAGAAAACCTAGGTTCTACCCAAAACACCCAATTTTCCCCATGAAAATCTTTGATTTGAAGTTGAAATTATGTTAAAAGATGTTAAGGAATAAAGAAATTAAGTTAGAAATCACTTACCAATCGTTTTGCAGAAGAAAAGTTGTTTGGAAAATCGCCTCTTAGGTTTTGGGTTTTTGAAAAGTGGAAAAAATGACTGAAAATCCCGAATTTATATATATACTGGGGGCTGGCGCAGAACGCGCAGAAATGCACCGCGGCCGCGTGGTTGCCAGCGCGGACCACGCGAAAATGTACCGCGGCCGCGCCGAGGGAGGGAAGAAGTGGGCTCTCTATGAACCCACCCAACGCGGACCGCACTGATTTGGTGCGCGGCCGCGCTGGTCGACCCTCTGAACCCCACCACGCGGACCGCACAGAAAAGCACCGCGGTCGCGTGGCTGCTAACGCGGACCGCGCAGAAATGGCCGCGGCCGCGCTGGGCCTGCAACATCTGAACCTGTATATTTTTTTTCTAAGTCCAAGACCTCCCGGGCCCCATTCAAAACTCACCCGAGCCCTCGGGGCTCCAAACCAAACATGCACACAACCTTAAAAACATCTTACGGACTTACTCGTGCAATCAAATCGCCAAAATAACATCATATACATAGGATCAAGCCTCAAACACATGATTTTCTTTTCTTCAACTTTCATAACTCAAATTCTCCATTTTTAGTCCGAAACATGTCATATGACGTCCGGCTTTAGCCAAACTTTACAGATAGTGCTTAACGCATATTTAAGACTTGTACCGGGCGTTGGAACCAAAATACGAGCCCGATACCTATATTTTCTAACTCCTTTTCATTTCAAATTTTCATATCAAATTTCAGAAAAACAATTTCTTTCAAAAATTCATTTCTCGGGCTTGGGACCTCAGAATTTGATTCTGGGCACACGCCCAAGTCCCATATTTTTCTACGGACCCTCCGGGACCGTCGAATCACAGGTCCGGGTCCGTTTACCCAAAATGTTGACCGATGTCAACATTATGCATATTAATACCAAAATTCATCACATGTTTCACATAATTCACATATTCTAACATAAAAACTTTCTGGCTACGCACCCGAACTACGCACGCCAATCGAGGCAACTAAAAGCGAGGTTTTCAAGGCCTCGAATGTGCGGAACAAGGAAGAACTACGGTGATGACCCTTCGGGTCGTCACATTCTCCACCTCTAAAACAACCGTTCGTCCTTGAACGGATAAAATAAAGAAGTACCTGAGTCGGGAAATAAATGAGGATAACGGCTCCGCATATCGGACTCGGAATCCCAGGTCGATGCCTCAGGAGACTGACCTCTCCACTGAACACGTACCGAAGGAAAACTCTTCGACCTCAACTGTCGAACCTGCCGGTCTAGAATAGCCACCGGCTCCTCCTCATATGACAGATCCTTGTCCAATTGGACAGTGCTAAAATCTAACACGTACAATGGATCTCCGTGATACTTCCGGAGCATAGACACATGAAACACGGGATGCACAGCTGACAAGCTAGGTGGCAAGGCAAGTCTATAAGCCACCTCTCCCACTCGATCAAGAATCTCAAATGGACCGATGAACCTAGGGCTGAGCTTGCCCTTCTTCCCAAATCTCATCACGCCCTTCATAGGCGATACACAGAGCAATACCCGCTCACCAACCATGAAGGCAACATCTCTGAACTTGCGGTCTGCGTAACTCTTCTGTCTGGACTGAGCTGTACGAAGTCTATCCTGAATAATCCTGACCTTGTCCAAGGCTTCCTGAACCAGATCCGTACCCAATAATCGAGCCTCTCCCAGCTCAAACCATCCAACTGGAGACCGACATCGCCTACCATACAACGCCTCATACGGAGCCATCTGAATACTAGATTGGTAGCTGTTGTTGTAGGCGAACTCTGCTAAAGGCAAAAACTGGTCCCACGAGCCTCCAAAATCAATGACACAGGCTTGGAACATGTCCTCAAGAATCTGAATAGTCCTCTCGGATTGACCGTCCGTCTGGGGATGAAATGCTGTACTCAACTCAACCTGGGTGCCCAACTCTCGCTGAACCGCTCTCCAGAAATGCGAGGTAAACTGCGTACCCCGATCCGAAATGATAGATAGCGGCACCCCATGAAGGCGAACAATCTCCCTGATTAAATCTCGGCTAACCTTTTGGACGAATAGGTGGCTGCAACAGGAACAAAGTGCGCTAACTTGGTCAGCCTATCAACAATGACCCAAACTGCATCAAACTTTTTATGAGTCATCGGAAGCCCAGTAACGAAATCCATCGTAATCCTCTCCCACTACCACTCGGGAAGTGCAATCCTCTGAAATAGACCATCGGGTCTTTGATGCTCGTACTTAACCTGCTGACAATTCAAACACCGAGCCACGTGCGCAACGATGTCTTTCTTCATCTTAAGCCACCAATAGTGCTGCCTCAGATCCTGATACATCTTCGCGGTGCCCGGGTGAATAGAATACCGAGAACTGTGGGCCGCCGCTAAGATCAACTCTCGAATCCCATCAACATTGGGCACACAAACTCGCCCCTGCAATCTCAATACACCATCATCATCTAAGGTTACTTTCTTGGCACCTCCACACTGCACCGTGTCTCTCAAGACACACAAATGGGGATCCTCAAACTGCCGCTCGTGGATACGCTCTAATAGTGAGGAACGAGCAACCGTGCAAGCTAACACTCTGCTAGGCTCAGAAATATCCAACCTCACAAGACGATTGGCCAAGGCCTGAACATCCAAAGCAAGCGATCTCTGGCTGACTGAAATATAAGCAAGACTACCCATGCTGACGGACTTCCTGCTCAATGTATCGACCACCATATTGGCCTTCCCCGGGTGGTATAAGATAGTAACATCATAATCCTTTAGCAACTCTAACCACCTCCTCTGCCTCAAATTCAACTCTTTCTGCTTGAACAGATACTGAAGACTCTTGTGATCAGTGTAAACCTCATACGTCACGCCATATAAGTAATGCCTCCAGATCTTCAAGGCATGAACAATGGCTGCCAACTCGAGATCATGAACCGGATAATTCTTCTCGTGGATCTTCAACTGCCTCAAAGCATAGGCAATGAATTTGCCTTCCTGCATCAACACTACACCAAGCCCAATACGAGACGCATCACAATAGACCGTATATGGCCCTGAACCTGTGGGCAAAACCAATACTGGTGCCGTAGTCAGAGCCGTCTTGAGCTTCTGAAAGCTCGCCTCACACTCGTCCGACCACCTGAACTGGACACCCTTCTGGGTCAATCTGGTCATAGGGGCTGCAATGGATGAAAACCCCTCCACGAACCGACGGTAGTAACCTGCTAACCCTAGGAAACTCCGAATATCCGTAGCTGAAGCTGGTCGAGGCCAGTTCTTGACTGCCTCTATCTTCTTCGGGTCTACCTGAATACCTGCTGCTGATACGACATGACCCAGGAATGCGACCGAACTCAACCAAAACTCGCACTTTGAGAACTTAGCATACAACTGACTATCCTTTAGGGTCTGAAGGACCACTCTGAGGTGTTGCTCATGCTCCTCCTGACTGCGGGAGTATATAAGAATATCATCAATGAAGACTATCACGAACAAGTCCAAATAAGGTCTGAACACTCGGTTCATCAACTCCAGGAACGCTGCTGGGGCATTAGTCAATCCAAATGACATGACCAAAAACTCATAGTGCCCATACCTAGTGCGAAATGCTGTCTTAGGGACATCAGATGCCCTAATCCTCAGCTGGTGGTAGCCCGATCTCAAATCTATCTTTGAAAATACCCTCGCACCCTGAAGCTGGTCGAATAAATCGTCGATCCTCGGCAGTGAATACTTATTCTTAATTGTAACCTTGTTCAATTGCCGGTAATCGATGCACATTCTCATCGAACCATCCTTTTTCTTAACAAACAACACCGGCGCACCCCAAGGCAAAACACTGGGTCTAATGAAACCTTTCTCAAGCAAATCCTGCAGCTGTTACTTTAACTCTTGGAACTCCGGCGGGTCCATTCGATATGGTAGAATAGAAATGGGCTGAGTGCCCGGGGCCAAATCAATACGAAAGTCGATATCCTTGTCGGGTGGCATACCCGGCAAGTCTGAAGAGAAAACCTCAGGAAACTCCCGAACAACTGGCACAGAATCAGTAGAAGGGGCCTCCGCGCTAGAATCGCGAACATACGCCAAATAGGCCAAATATCCCTTCTCGACCATACGCCGAGCTTTCACATACGAGATAACACTGCGGGTACAATGACCAGAAGTCCCCCTCCACTCTAAATGGGGTAAATCCGGTAAGGCTAAGGTCACGGTCTTGGCATGGCAATCCAAGATAGCATGGTACGGGGACAACTAGTCCATCCCCAATATAACATCAAAGTCGACCATGTCCAAAAGCAACAAATCAACACGGGTCTCAAGACACCCAAACACTACGATACAAGAATGATGAACTTGGTCGACCACAATAGAATCACCCACCGGTGTTGACACATAAACAGGAATACTCAACGAGTCACTAGGCATAACCAAATAGGGTGCAAAATAGGACGACACATATGAATACGTAGATCCGGGATCAAATAGCACAGAAGCATCCCTATCACAGACCAGAATAGTACCTGTAATCACAGCATCTGATGACTCAGCCTCTGGCCTGGCTGGAAAAGCATAACAACGGGGCTGGGCCCCACCTCCCTGAATCATATCCCTGGGACGATCTGCTGCTGGTTGACCCCTACCTCTAGCGGTCGGAGCTCCACCTCTAAGACCTCTACCTCCACCTTTATGTCCTCTACCCCCGTCTCTAGCTGGCTGGGCAGGCTGTGGGGCAACTGGTGCCTGGATCATCGAGCGAGGACCCTGCTGCTGCGAGCTGCTGGAAGCTCGAGGGCAATATCTGGCAATGTGACTCACATCGCCGCAAGTATAACAAGCCCTCGGCTGCTGAGAATAACGAAGTAGTGGTGCACTGATAGGTGCTGATGGTGAACTGAAGAGCTGCTGGTCAGAATACTACGGCTGAGAACCACGACCACCTGGTGTACCATGAGAAGCCTGGAGAGCTGACTGAAAGGGCCTCGAAGGATGGCCTCTACCATAAGAATCCCTACCTCCAGACGAGGTACCACTGAATCTACCAGAATGACGGGGCCTCTTATCAGACCCATGACCACCTCCCTGAGCAAGTGCCATCTCTATCCGGCGGGCACCATCTGCCGCCTCCTAAAATGAAATCTCACTACCGGCACTCATGGCCATCTGAACACGGATCGGCTGGGCCAACCCATCAATAAACCTCCGCACCCTCTCTCTATCGGTGGGGAGTATCACAATGGCATGACGAGCAAGATCAATGAACCGGGTCTCATACTGGGTGACCGTCATAGGACCCTGCTGGAGACACTCAAACTGCCTGCGAAGAGCATCTCGCTGAGTAACTGGAAGAAACTTCCCCAGAAATAACTCTGAAAACTGATCCCAGGTCAATGATGGCGACCCTGCTGGCCTGGCTAAACAGAAATCCCTCTACCAAGTCTTGGCGGATCCTGCCAGGTGAAAAGTGGTGAAATCGACCCCATTGGTCTCTACAATGCCCATAGTCCGTAGAACCTCATGACAACTGAATATGAAATCCTGAGCATCCTCTGAGGGAGTGCCACTATATGTAGTAGTGAAGAGCTTGGTGAAACGATCAAGCCTCCACAAAGCATCCGCGGACATAGCCGCACCATCGCTGGACTGAGCCGCAATACTTGGTTAGGCTGCCACAGCTGGCTGAACTGCTGTAACCTGAGCCTGAGGAGCTACCGGTTCTGGAGTACGAGTATCGGGAGTCTGAACTCCTCCCCCAGCCTGAGATGTGGCTGGAGCTCTGGGAAGCAAACCCGCTCTAGAAATGCCCTCCATAAAGCCTACCAGTCGGACCAAAGTGTCCTAAAGCACTGGAGTGGCTATGGAACCCTCTGGGACCTGAGCTGGGCCCACTGGAACAGCTGGGGCCGGAACCTCCTCCTCAAAATCGACCTGAGGCTCCGTCGCTGGAAATGCTGCTCGGGGCTGAGCCCTGCCCCGGCCTCAGCCTTTGGCACGGCCTCGGCCTCGCCCTCTGCCCCTAATAGGGGCTGCTGCTGGGGGCTCAGGCTGTTGCGCGGTAGAAGAGGAAGCACATGTCCTCGCCATTTGCAAAAGAACAGAGTGGAAAGACAATCAGTACTTGAGAAACAGAATCGCACGACAAGAATGAACAAGGTGAAGTTTTCCTAACTCGGTAGCCTCTACGGGATAAATACAGACGTCTCCGTACTGATCCCTCAGACTCTACTGAGCTTGTTCGTGAGTTGTGAGACCTAAGAAACCTAGGGCTCTGATACCAACTTGTCACGAACCGGATTTCCCATCATCGGGTGTCGTGATGGCGCCTACTATCGGAGCTAGGCAAGCCAAATATTTAAAACACATTTCCTTCTTTCTTTCAACAATATAATAAACGAGACAAAATCTAAGCGGAAGACTTTAAATCTAAAGCAACTGAAAACCAAAAGTGCGGAAGTTTGAACCAAAATGCTACCCAGAGTCTGGTGTCACTAGCTCACGGACTACTACAGAATACTACAATCAATGTCTGAAGGAAAAATACATAATGTTTGTCTGATACAAGATAAACAAACAAAAAATATTGAAAGGGACTTCGGCCTGCGAACGCCATCTAGGCTACCTCGAGAGTCCCTGGACTGAAGATAGCTCCCAGAAGTCCTACTGCTGCGGTCCGTAAGCTGCTCCCTGATCTGTGCACCAAAAATGCACAGAGTGTAGCATCAGCACAACCGACCCCATGTGCTGGTAAGTGCCTGGCCTAACCCCGACGAAGTAGTGACGAGGCTAGACAGTACCTACCACAATTAACCTGTACAGATATATATACAACAAGTGCAAGCAAACAATAACAAGATAATACAAAGTAAAACTAGGAGGGGACATGCTATCGGGGAGTAACAGATAAAAATGAAATATCATATATAAGTGGACGACGTGCCACACGATCCCATAATATCATATATAAGTGGACGGCGTGCCACACGATCCCATAATATCATATATAAGTGGACGGCGTGCCACACGATCCCATAATATCATATATAAGTGGACGGCGTGCCACACGATCCCATAATATCATATATAAGTGGACGACGTGCCACACGATCCCATAATATCATATATAAGTGGACGGCGTGCCACACGATCCCATAATATCATATATAAGTGGACGGCGTGCCACACGATCCCATAATATCATATATAAGTGGACGGCGTGCCACACGATCCCATAATATCATATATAAGTGGACGGCGTGCCACACGATCCCATAATATCATATATAAGTGGACGGCGTGCCACACGATCCCATAATATCATATATAAGTGGACGGCGTGCCACACGATCCCATAATATCATATATAAGTGGACGGCGTGCCACACAATCCCATAATATAGTTCATAATATCTAACTTCATATAGTAGACCCCTTCAAGGGAGAATAACAACTCAATACCTTTAACCCGACAAGGGTACAACTAACAACCCAAGATATCCCGACAAGGAAGAATATATATATATCAGTCTACACATCCCGGCAAGGGAGTATTCACAACACATTCTCCTTTTAAAGCCATTCTTCCTCAACTAACACAATTATATTCGAGCTAACGCTCCAAAAGTACACCAATCACAATTTTACCTCAACCGTTCACATTATATGAAAACTCATCAAATAAACAAGGAACTTGTGTCACATTATTCGAATTAAAAGCAATCAAGACTCACAGTCATGCTAGACTCCGGTGCATAGATAATCGTCACCGTGCCTATACACCGTACTCCACATTAGCACGTAGAAAATATCATCCTAATCCTATTCCCTCAAACCAAAGTTAGAACAAACACTTACCTCGAATGCTCCAAACTCAACTCACGCTTCTAGTATAGCTTTACCTCTTGATTCCACCACCAATCCACTCGAATCTAGTCATAAGTTACTTAATCACATTAATAATTACTAAATGAATCATCCCCAATGCATGAAAAATAGATTTTTCAAGGTTTTTCCCAAAAAGGTCAAAAATACCCCCGGACCCACGTGGTCGAAACTCGAGGTTCGGACCAAAACTCGGTTACCCATTCCCCCATGAATCCCAATATATGATTTGTTTTTAAATCGGACCCCAAATTGAGGTCCAACTTCTCAATTTGTAGAAAACCTAGGTTCTACCCAAAACACCCAATTTTTCCTATGAAAATCTTTGATTTGAAGTTGAAATTATGCTAAAAGATGTTAAGGAATAAAGAAATTAAGTTAGAAATCACTTACCAATCATTTTGGAGAAGAAAAGTTGTTTGGAAAATCGCCTCTTAGGTTTTGGGTTTTTGAAAAGTGGAAAAAATGACTGAAAATCCTGAATTTATATATATGCTGGGGGTTGGCGCGGACCGCGCAGAAATGCACCGCGACTGCATGGTTACCAGTGCTGACCGCGCGGAAATGTACCGCGGCCGCGCCGAGGGAGGGAAGAAGTGGGCTCTCTCTGAACCCACCCAGCGCGGACCGCACTGATTTGGTGCGCGGCCGCGCTGGTCGACCCTCTGAACCCCACCACGCGGACCGCACAGAAAAGCACCGCGGCCGCGTGGCTGCCAACGCGGACCGCGCGGAAATGGCCGCGGCCGCGCTGGGCCTGCAACATCTGAACCTGTATATTTTTTTTTCTAAGTCCAAGACCTCCCGGGCCCCATTCAAAACTCACCCGAACCCTCGGGGCTCCAAACCAAACATGCACACAACCTTAAAAACATCTTACGGACTTACTCGTGCAATCAAATCGCCAAAATAACATCATATACATAGGATCAAGCCTCAAACACATGATTTTCTTTTCTTCAACTTTCATAACTCAAATTCTCCATTTTTAGTCCGAAACACGTCATATGACGTCCGTTTTTAGCCAAACTTTACAGATAGTGCTTAACACATATTTAAGACTTGTACCGGGCGTCGGAACCAAAATACGAGCGCGATACCTATATTTTCTAACTCCTTTTCATTTCAAATTTTCATATCAAATTTCAGAAAAACAATTTCTTTCAAAAATTCATTTCTCGGGCTTGGGACCTTAGAATTTGATTCCAGGCACACGCCCAAGTCCCATATTTTTCTACGGATCCTCCGGGACCGTCGAATCATAGGTCCGGATCCGTTTACCCAAAATATTGACCGATGTCAACATTATGCATATTAATACCAAAATTCATCACATGTTTCACATAATTCACATATTCTAACATAAAAACTTTCCGGCTACGCGCCCGAACTACGTACACCAATCGAGACAACTAAAAGCGAGGTTTTCAAGGCCTCGAAAGCGCGGAACAAGGAAGAACTACGGTGATGACCCTTCGGATCGTCACAAGATTCATGAAATACAAGCCTACAAATCAAGAACTAGAGCTTGAATTTTGAAACTAAACAATTAGGATTTGATGGGTCATTTGAACTCAGATTTGGGAGTTCTTGGTATGTATAGACTTGTGGAGAGACAAGGAATCCGGTGATGTTAATTTTCTGATTTTTCGAGACGTGGGCCCGGGGCTCGGGTTTTGTCAAATTCGTGAATTTTGATATTTTTCGATTGCTTTCGATTGGGTATTGTCTCTTTAGCATAATGCGACATATTCGTTGTGATTTTAGGCAGATTCGTCGCACGAGGAGGGTAATTTGAGAGGCAAGGGCATAGCGAGCTAGACTTTGACCGTCTTGAGGTGAGAAATGATTGTAAATAATGTCTTGAGGGTTTGAAACCCCGGAATTTTACATCGTAACGCTATATTGAGGGGACTTGCACGCCGGATAACGGGCGTGGGGTAGAGCACCGTTGGTTATTGTGACTTGGTTCGTCCCGGGAGATGTTTTTACTGTACTTTCTACTTGAACTAAATTGAGAATCATCCTTACTTGGATTTAATTGTTACATTTGGGCTTCTTGCCAATTATTTGAATCCTTCAGGGATTGATATCACTGCTTTCACATATTTTGCATATCATTTGACCTCAGTCCAAGGTATTAAATACTATTTTGCAAACTCAGCCATTTTCTAAGATTTAAAAACTTAAATGATATTTCTAAATGACATTTCGGGTTGAGAACTACTGTTTTACAAATGCCCAAGGGGCTTATGATGATTTCTGGACTGAGCATGGATCGGGTTGCGCGCCGCAACAGTGTTATATTGATATTAAGGCCAAGAGCCTGGTTGATTACATTGATATTGAGGCCGAGAGCCTGGGTGATTATACTGAGATTGATATGAGGCCGAGGGCCTAAATTTGATGCCACGAGATGGTTTGATATTGCGCTTGGGCTGTAGGAGCCCCTCCGGAGTCTGCACACACCCTAGTGAGCGCCGTCGATGATCAATAAATGAATAGCTCGGGCTGCACGCCGCAGTGGGTACTAGAGTGTACCATTATATGCATTGCATTTCACTCATGCATTTGTTTTTATCTGTTATACCTGTCTCAGTATTTGGTACTCTGACTTAATTGACTTGTTGTTTCACTATTTGTTGTTCTAAACTGCCAGTTATAGTTTACTTTGTATTTTTCCATGATTTCTTATTCTCAGCCTTATTTATGTTTATTACTCACTAGGTCGGATTACTCGCATTACTCCCTGCACCTTGCGTGCAGATTCAGGTACACCATAGGCTAAGTGAGGAATTGTTTAGCTGAGCAGGCAGTATCCGGGAGTATTGAGGTAGCTGCATGGCTTTTGCAGCCTTGATCTCTCCCCTCTATCGCTATCTTTTATTCCGTATTTTTCATAGACAGACTTGTAATAGGTGGATATTCTGTATTAGAGGCTCATATTCGTGATACCGGATTCTGTTGGGCTATGGTGTGGTATTTTAATTGAACTTCCGCAGATTTTATTATTAATTATACACTTGAATGAAATGACTTAGTAAATTCTCTGTGATATTTATCTATAATCTGAATAAGAATTTGGGATAATGTTGTTGAATGGTCGGGTTTGCCTAGCAGTGTGTTGGGCGCCATCATGACCGGGGTTGGGGTCGTGACGTCCAACCTTTTTTTTCAATAGAGAAATATGAAATACAGGGTATACCTTAGGGGTAGGAGGTAGTTCTAGTTTGTAAGCAACTTGCCCCACTTTGGCAATGACTTTGTATGGCCCATAGAACTTGGAGCTGAGTTTGAGGTTTCTTCTGAGAGCTAAGGATGTTTGTCTATAAGGCTGGAGCTTTAGAAAAACCATGTCGCCCGCCTGAAATTCCATTTTAGTTCTTCTTTGATCTGCATATAACTTCATCCCTCTTGAGCCTTTATCAAATTATCCTACAACAGTTGTTGAACCTGTTGTCTTCTCATAATAACATCACTAGTAGCTTGGACAGTAGTATCTAACAATGGCCCAACTGATAACTGTGGTAGAGTAAAGCCATACAAGACTTCAAAGGGAGTGCATCCTAAGCTGGTGTGAAAATTTATATTGTACCACCACTCAACTAGGGGTAACCATTGCTTCCATTGTACTGGCCTATGAGAAGTCATGCACCTAAGATAATTCTGAATGCATTTATTTACCCTTTCACTTTGGCCATCACTCTGAGGGTGGTAGGCAGTAGTAAAATGAAGTTGAGTGCCCAGCAACCTAAATAGTGCCTGCCAAAAGTTTCTTAAGAACACCTTTTTCCTATCAGAAACTATAGAGTTAGGTAACCCATGCAGGGTATGCACTTGCTTGAAAAACTTGTTAGCCACATTCACTGCAGTGTAAGGGTGAGCAAGAGTCATAAAATGAGCAAATTTTGACCTCCTATCAACTACCACAAAGATCACTTCCTTGCCCTTAGACTTTGGTAGTCCTTCAATAAAATCCATGGTGATTTGTTTCCAAACCTGGTCTAGAATGGGTAAAGGTTGCAGTAGGCCAGGTAAGGAACATTTTCTCCTTTGTTTTTTTGGAACACATCACAAGCATATACATGGTCAATCACCATCTGTTTCATACTAGGCTAATAGAACAATTGTGAAAGCCTTTTTAGAGTGCCAAGGTGGCCTGAAGGCCCTCCAATTGGTGAATCGTGAAAGGTTATCAATAATTGTTGTCTGAGTGGATCATGATCCCCTATGTAAATCTTACCTTTCTTTCTCAATACTCCAGCTATGTAATGGTATATATGAGGTCCTTGAGTAGCCACTGTACCTCAGAGATTAAGATAGATGTATGGGTATCCCCTTCGTAGCTATTACTGACTTCTTGTATCCAAGTAGGAATTGTTACACTAATGGCCATGAACTCAGCTGTATTAGACAAGGTTTCACCTTATTGACCCTCAATTGCCTGGAGAGTGCATCAACAACTCTATTTTCTGCCCCTTTCTTATACTAAACTTCATAATCAAGTCCTAGTAGTTTAGTTAACCCTTTCTATTGAATGGCAGTGGTCACTCTTTGTTCCAGTAGGAATTTGAGCCTATGATGATCAGTTCTCACTATAAAATGTTTATTTTGCAAGTAGTGCCTCCATTTTTCTACTGAATTTAAGAGAGCCATATATTCTTTCTCATAAATAGACCTTCCTCTATGTCTAGGAGCAAGTACTTTACTCAACTAAGCAATGGGTTTCCCCCTTTGTAATAACACAACACCTATACCATTCTATCTAGCATCAGTCTCCACTATAAAGTCTTGCGAATAATCAGTTAAACACAAGACTGGGGTTTTGATCATGGCTTGTTTCAGAGTTTCAAAGGTAGTTGTAGCTTCCTCATTCCACTTGAAGGCTTCCTTCTTAAGAAAATCAGTCAAGGGTTTAGTAATAACTCCATAATTGAGCACATATTTTCTGTAATAGCTTGTTAATCCCAGAAAGCCTCTCAAACCTGTCAAGGTAGTAGGAGTGGGCCAATCTACTATAGCCTTGACCTTCTTAGAGTCAGTAGATACCCTTTCCTTAGAGATCACATGCCCCAAGTACTCCACCTTTGATTGTCCAAAAGAACACTTAAATTTCTTTGCATACAAGGTCTAAGCTCTCAGGATTTTTAACACTACCTCCAGATGTGTCAAGTGTTCAGGTAGAGATTTACTATAGATGAGGATGTCATCAAAGAATACCAACACAAATTTTCTGTGTATAGGCTGAAAAACTTGGTTCATCAATGCTTGAAATGTAGCTAGAGCATTTGTTAGCCCAAATGGCATCACCTTGAATTTATAGTGTCCCAAATGAGTCCTAAAAGCAGTTTTGTAAATGTCTTCACTCTTCATCCTGATTTGGTGGTACCCAGACCTAAGGTCAATTTTTGAGAAAATAACTGACCTAAATAACTCATCTAGCAAGTCATCCACTATTGGAATTGGATACTTATCTTTGATGGTTATCTCATTAAGTCCTCTATAATCCACACAAAACCTCCAAGTATCATCTTTCTTCTTTACTAGTAAAGCTGGTGAACAAAAGGATGACTGACTATCTTTAATGATCCCATTAAGCATCATTTCCCTCACTTGTTTCTCTAGTTCTTCTTTTTGAAAGAAATTATACTTGTAGGGCCTCAGGCTGATAGGAGCAGATCTTGGTTTGAGTAGAATTTCATGATCTTGGTCCCTTATAGGCGGTAGGATTTAGGCTTACCAAACACATCCTGATAGGTGATCAATACTGTATGGATGGAGGAATCAATGGGCTCCTCCTCTTTTGCTGCTACTGCTTGCACCAAGAATAAGTGTGCCATGAGAGTTTGGCCCTTCTTTATTAGTTTTCCCATAGTGCTTCCACTGGTCCATCCTAATTGCCCCTGTTGGTGATGCCTTATAACACCACCTTATTGCCTTTTTTTCCAATGGTCACACAATACTTCTCATGGTCAAATTTGGTTGGATTGAACTTCTTCATCCAATCATTGCCAATGACTATGTCACAACCTCCTAACTGTAGTATTCTCAAGTTTTCTTCAAATAATTTTTCACCCATCTTCCAGCTGAACTTGGGACAAACAGAGTTGGTATACATGTAATTGCCATCAGCCACTATTACTCTTAAGGTATTAGAAAACAGTGGTGTGTAGCCACTCTCCTTGACAGTAATCTCGTTAATGAAGTTGTGAGTGCTACCTGAATCCACCAAGATAGTTAGCTCCTTTCTTCTAAACACTCCTCTGACTAGTATGGTATTGACTCCCATATTAGTATCAGACAAGGTATTAAAGCAAATAACCTCCTGCATTTCTAGTCCCATGTCTAATTCAATCTCTATCTCAGGTAGGGGTTCTTCTTGTATAGTAGCTACTTCCTCCACTTCTCCAGTCAAACATTGTAGTTGTTTGAATTGGCACTTGTGACCAGAACCAAACTTTTCTCCATATCCGAAGTATAGTTGGTTGGCCTTTCTGTACTCATATACCTCTGGAGTCAGTCTCAAGGGACTTTGTTTGGATGGAGCAGTTGCAGTTAGTCTTTGCACAACTGTTGGAGCTGAAGCTTTAACAATAGTGGTCAATCTTGCCACTGGCTGGTTCTTCTTCAAGGCAGCCTCAATAGCCTTCTCTTACATTGTAGTATGCTTAATGGCTCAACTCAAGGTTTTATGTTTGAATAACTTCACTAAATACTTGATTTCATCCTTCAAGCCTCCTACAAAGCTAGAAAGAAATGTGCCTCATTTAGTGCAGGGTTCCTCATTATCATTTGAGCGGTCATCAAACTTTACCAGATAATCTTCCACATTGCTTGTTTGTTGTAGTCGACTAAATTCTTCCACTATATCCTCCATTAGCACTTCCCCAAACCAATTGCATACCTTCTCCTTCAACTCATCCCATGTAATCACTCCCCTGCTTAGTATCGGGGAATTATACCATAACTTAGTATTGCCATTCATATAGAAACACAACCCCTTCTACTTTAAGATCATCAGCTACCTTATACAGATTGACGAATCTATCACATTTTTGAATCTATACCTTAGGTTAGTACCATCAAAGCTTGGTAATTCCCATTTTGGATTAGGAATTTGCCTTTGTTGTGGTCTAGCTGCTCTATTCTCAGCCGGTAAGGGAAGTAGTCCAATTCCAACTCCGGGAATTTGCTCAGGTGGCCTAGGTTGCCTATAATCCATGATATTTAACCTTTCAAAAAGTTGTTCCAAGGTTCCTTGAGTTCCGGCTTGGGTGTCTTTCAAAGCTTGTTGTTCCTCTTTCAGCTCAGCCAATAGCTTGTCATGATGGGTTAATTTTTTATCCATAACTTTCATGGGAGTTCCTTCAACCATTAGTATCTCTGATTTGGCGGGAAATCGACAAGGCTCTGATACCAATTGTCAAGCTCTAAGCTCGACTCAAGCCAAACCATAATTATAAAATATTCAAATAACAAGTAATTTTTGGGACAATTTTCGATTTATTGACTAAGTGAAACTATTACAACTAAAATTGAAGAAAATGAAATGATAAGAAACACTAATTGATGAACACCATTATTGATGAGCTCAAGTCTGCAACAGAAAGAAGAGCAGATATAGGTGAGAAGAGAATTTGGATTGAAGGGAGAGAAATCAGAAGAGAGAGAAGAATTTAGTTTCCAGAGGTTTGTTGGTTTCTCCTCCCTCCAGTCGTTATTTGTTTCCTTTGGAATTAATCTGAGCCGTTGATCTATACCTGTTGAACAAATCTCAACCTTCCAACCTTTCTGTGTTTTGTAAAGAGGTCCTTCTGCATTTTATAATTGAACTCTATCCCATTTTTAATTGTAACGACTCTATAGACCATGACATAAAATTGAGCAACTTTACTTTTCGTTAAACTTTTAGACTAATCTTATCTCCCGCCCTCTACCCCACGTTAAACTTTTGGTCTAATCTTATATGTCCCCTCCCCCAATTTTATAAAAAAGTTTCATTTTCAAACTTTTGGTGTTATATTACTCCTTTCAAATAAGCGCTTTGAAGCTAGCTAATTCAGCCAGCAAGCCATAAAGGAAAGGAAAAAATTAGTAAAGGTATCATGCTTCAATTAGAAGATAATTTTAAACCTTAATGTAAAGTATGAGATGAGTTGGTAACAACAAAGCCATAAATATACCAAATGTCGTCTAACGATAACATTAAGCAATTTCAAAGAGGATAAGGGAAAATTTAAATTTTTTCAATAAAACAAATTATTTCTTATATTCGGATTTGATCTTAATTTTCTTAATTATATTTTTTACAGCTTTCAAAAATTAAAATTAATTAACTACTCAAAATGTAAGTTTTAATGTGATATTTTTTGCAAACTAACTTTTCAAATAATACTATGTTTGCGAATGGCGCTATTGCCAAAGTATTTTGTGAATGGCTTTGTTAAAATAAACTTTGAAAACAAAAAGAATGCAGGCTAACGAAGCTTTGACCTGAGGGTTAACAAGTCAAGCTATACTTGATTCATATCAAGAGATCTCAAAATCAATAATGTTTATATCTTCCTAGTTCCTAGAATTTCATGATTAAAAAAATAAAGGAGGAAAAAATAATAATTACAAAAAGTGGTACGCTCTTGCAAAGAAGTGATTCATAAAGCTATATTTTTTTCTTCATAAAGCTATATAGAGAAGTGATGGTTGCCGCCTTAAGGGTTGTTTGGTTGGAAACAAGTTATTTCATGATTACTTATTTCGGGATTAGTTATTCCACGCTTTCATAAGGATAAAAAAATACTACAATCCCGGAATAATTAATTTCGGGATTAGTTATACCATGATTTTATCCCAACCAAATATGAGTTAAACTCGTCTCAAATTTAATCGCGGGATTAATTATCCTTTTTTCCTCATACCAAGCGAGCCCTTAACTCAATCCCAGCTGTAGCCCCACAATAAAGACATGCATTGCCCAAAGATCAAATTATTACGAGGCTGACAATAAGGACATTTATGCAAAGATAATGGTTTACCTCGAAAATTGGAAGTAACAATTAAAGATAATTTGTGGTTTTAAAGATATGTGATTTATTTTAATACTAGTGATTATACAAGTAATATTAAGTTTAAGTAATAAGAATTGATGAACCAAACCAGTGTAACTATAACAAGGGGGACCTCGAGCTCGACTTTATTTGTGGCCTCGAGGTCAGCTAAGAGCAGTGGAATATGAACAATAAAGTAAAAGCAATAAAGCTGAAAAATACTTGTAGAGCACGTTAAACCAGAAAAGCAGAGTAGAATATTCTATCGCAATGGATAATGCGTCTTACAAAATGATTGGGGTCCCCTAGGAGAAAATCCCAATATAGTACATTCTTAATTGAGGTAAATAATTCTATTGGTACAGGTGTATAACAACCTAGTACGGACCTGTACCATTCGTACAAATCTTATCCTCTAATTTATGCCCTCATCCACGTGTCCTTGAGAAATTTCTGCTCTTTCTTGAGTGCCCTCGAGAATGGACTGCCCTTGGTGTAGGCCATGCCAGGCCTTCGATCTGCTTCCCCGAGGTGTGCGTCCTTCAACCGGGTCCGACCCCTACTCTGAGTCACCCGGACTCGGACTCATAGCTTAATTCAAGACTTCGAAATTGGGCTCCTTGATTTTGACCGTATACAGATGGTCCCCGCATTTCTTAGAATGAAATGATATGAAACGGTTGGTTCCCGAAGCCCTTATTGATTATATCATCCTCGTAATGCCAACGTTCGAAGTGACCGAACATCCCATGGGCCCACTTCCCCAAAAGTATTGAATGCACGCCAGGGATGGTCGGCCACTAACGCTGCCAAACCATCGCTGCTCCTTTATAAATATGAGGCATTTTCTCTAAGCGAAGAACTTTACCCTTTCTTCTATCTTTTCCCAACTTCATCTCTTTCTTCAATCACTCACTTCTTCCGCCTCTTCAAGCGCCGGAAAATACCAAGCTCTTGCCGGAAGCACCACATCCCTGTGCATCTGCACTCTTTAGCTTACAACCATAGCTAAAACTTCCAAGACGGTCCCCAAAAAGGACAACACATCATCTTCCTCTGCCTCCCAACCGGCCACAATGGTGGTGTCTCCAACACTTGAGGAAATCACCCCTGGTGATTGCATCATCAAGAAGGACTTTGGTATTGACAATCCTCCCAATGTCAAAGGCCGATGCGAGCACGTCTCCTAATACGTTAGCTTGATAACGGAGCAACTCACTGATTAAGTAAAGAAGGATTATCGATGGGGAGATGAGGTCGAGGTTCAAATCCCAAGGCCCGATGAAAGCATAACTACCCACAAGGAGGGGTTTTTATGTGTTTACACTTACCCCTTCACATTGAGTCCCCTTGATCCGGTGGTGATAGACTTCTGCAAGATGTACGAAATCACCCTCAGTCAAATCCACCCTTCTTTTTAGTGTATCGTGATCATGATGCAATACTTTTCTGAAAAGGCCGAGGGTTTGGAATTCACCCTTAGCCACCTGGTTCGATTGTATCGGCCCCAGTTATTTCGAGGGCTCATCAAGCTGCAACACCGAACAACGAAGTCCTTCTTCACCAACACCGATGAACCCAAAGACTGGGGTTGGATGAGCCGGTTCGTTAGAGTAAGAACTTCAGACATCATCCATGAGGAAAAAATGTCATTCCTGGAGAAGTGGAATTTTAATCGTAAGTGGAGTTCGTATTTATTGTATACATTCCTATTCTTTCATGTTCCATAATGTCCCTATCTTTCTTTTGGCAGCCACAGCTTGAGCGCCCAACCTCGAGGATTAGGTCAGAAAGTTAGCTTCCACTTCCTCATACAACAAGCACAAGTGGCACGAATTAGCAAAGGGCCAGTGGGAGGCCAAGAACCACGGTAGGTGTCTTTCAACAGTTTCAAATGCTCTTCATATATTGGCAACATTTTATTTACGCCTACTTGTGCAGGCCTCGGAAATTAGTCTGAAATAAGGCCGGCTCCGATTGAGGAAAAATCCAAGCCTTCAAATCTAAAGTCCGAGAAGGACAATAAAAGGAAAAGGGTTTCGAAGCCCGATGATCCTCAAAACAAGAGACCCTCCGCTCAAAAGTTGAGGAAAAGATTTGCTCAAACGGGTGCAGATTTGGCCCATGACTCCCCAGATGCTGAAGATTTAGCATTTGTGACTCGGACCAAGAAGCCAGTCGAGGCCGCCAAGTCTTCCGAACCCGAAACCTCATTCCGTGGTGAGGATGCCCTGAAAGAAGGAACGGGCCAGGCCCCTATGTCCCCGGAGGTTGAGATTGTCCCTCCATCTTCAGCAACTATATTGGAAGGGGTAGACGTTGAGTCCCCTAATGCTAATAAGAATGCCCCGAGTGAGGAGCTCGGGGCCACAACAATAGGTCATTCCCTTTCTTTGCCGACTTACTCCGAGAGGGCAATTGATAAAGCCAATGCTCTACCCAAGCCCGATCCGAGCAAAGTCATCGAGGATGATCTTTTCCAGAGTTGCTACGTTGGGATTGAGGATGCCGATGACCTGAATGATGCGTCAGCTACCTTTGAAGAGGCTCAACAACTCCTTTCCTGGGTAATTACTTACTTTTAGCTTTATAATTTTTTCTTTATTTTCTTTCGACTGACATGTCTCCATTTCATGTATAGAACCGTTGCAAAGTTTAGAGTCGAACTGAGCCAATGTGAGGCCGAGTTTAAGAAAGTTTCGGGCGGAGAGAAGGCCTTGAGGATCCTCCGTAGCCAGAAGGAAGATGAGCTTAAGGATCTCCGAATCGCGTTGGCCAAAGCTCAAAAAAGCGAGTCTGAGCTAGACGAGTAGGTAACTGTGATTAACAGAGTTTGGCCATCTTGGCCTTACTTCGAAGGCTAATACTTCGGTATCTCAGTTGCAGTAAAAGATGAATATGATTGGGTAGCTCCGGGGTGAGGTAGAACAAGTTCGGGCTAATTGTCATAGTGGAAGAAGAACATGGATCAACTCGCTGCTGACAAGGAAGTTATTGCAGCCCAACTAGCCTCGTCTGAAGCTCAGCTCTGAGGCGTTGAAGCGAAGGGTCTGGCTCAGGCCAGAATAATCGAGGGCTTGGAGGCCGAGCTGGCTAAAACCAGGGCCGAAACTACACAGGCTATGGCTGAAGCTATTCATGCTAAGGTCAAATCTGAGAAGATGAAGGCTGCGGCAGATAAATCCATAGCTATATACATGACAAAAGCCGTGACCGTTCAACCTGAGTTGAGGGAGGCCTCCGATCGGGAGAGACAGAGCAATGAATTAGTTAAGTGCCAAGATCCTAGGGAGACTCTCAAGGAAATCCATGCCCAAGGGTTCAACCTCGCCGGGGAGATAGCAGAAGCAAAGGCGCAGGAAACCAATGCTAGGTTTCTTGTCTCTTACGATGACGAGGATGTGGTGAGAGTGGCTTTGGGACGAGAAAGGTGAAGAAGATGTTCCCGAAGGGGAAGAGGCTCCAGAAGATGAAGCCGACACCCCCGCGAATATGGCCTCGAAAATAGATTAGGCTCCTTTTTTTTGTGTAAGAGCCCCTTGTGGGAGTTGTAATATGTTTTGTAAATTTCCTTAATGAACATAAAGTATCTTTTGCTCTCTCCTTGATTTGTGTCGACTTTTGTCTCTGTTTATGAAAAATTCCGATGATTCAAATACTAAGCTTGAGTATAGGTCTAAACTCGTAGTAAACGAGTAGGATTTCATTGCTCAAGATCGTAACCCTTAAGGTTTTAGATGATCCTTGAGTTAAACTTCAAATTACTTTTGATGTGAGCTCAGAACGATGGGCCCTTAGGCTCTTTTAAAGATGGCCCTTAGGCTCTTTAAATTTGACCGTTTCGGCCTCTAAAATGGATGTATAATATTTCCCTCATTTCGGCTAAAAGACTTAGTGAAATTTTAGTTATGCCTTAGCATGTATTTTTGCACCCGTTGGGTTTTTCAAGGGTTCCACGTATCAGAACCTTATTTGTGACTTGTTTGCGTAATAATAATCGGATACCCCTTGAGGTTTTTCCGAAGGCTGATGTTATCGAAGCCTTTGGATTATTCGAGGGATGAATTTATCGAAGCCCTTGAATATGTCGGAGTCTGAATTTATCGAAACCCTTTATATTTTGCTTTTGCTATGGGTAGCCTAATTTAATCGGTTTTTAATGTTAGAAGGCCTTTAATTTATGGAAGAAGTTGGATGTCTCTAAGCCGTATTATTTTGGCCGTAGCCTTTGTATGACCGTAGTATTTAATATGGTTGTAGCCTTCATGTATGTCACTTGAACCTTTTTCCCAATAACTTTTCGAACTTGTCCAAAAAGTTAGTCCCCGAGTATATTGGCTTTGGCCTTTGTTTCGAGGGGGTAAAACCTTGAGGTCTTATGAGTCCGAGTTTTCAATGACTCGGATATACTGACTGTCGATGACAGTCCACGAGTATTCGGGGGTGCTTTTATGCTTTGGCTCTTCATTTGTTTCCTGTAGGATTATAAGTGTAGAGCTCGTATAATAGTAGACTTCTTTGAGACACAAGGTGTTTTTGATATTAATAGAATGCTTCTTCGAATAATTGATACATGCGTACATGCTCTGCCGTCAGGGCTCGACTATTCTATATGGACACAATTCATCTGGCCGTTTGTCCCGTTACAAAGTTTTCCTATCGAGGCCTTCTTAGGCGTGAAATATCTTTCTCAAAAAACATAACCTCCGAGGGTGATGCCCCCCCAGTATTCGAGTTTGATTAAAAAGAAGCTTGAATACTTGTTGAATGTTCCTTAGGTAGTATATAGGTGTTGCCTCGTTAAAACCTTGCCAGTAAAGCCCATTTGAGACGTCTATGAAAAAAAGAGTGCAACGCATGCTTTCAAACCCAAGGCCTTCGAGCTGAAAGATGCCTCGATATCTCCAATCGAACATCTGCAAGGAGTTAGTTTTAAATACAAATGGAAAAGGGGAAAAGGTCATACCTCAGCAGTAATATCACTTTAGCATCGATACATTCCAATTGTTTGGTAGTTGCTCGCCTTCCATTGTGCTAAGTTTGTAGGATCCTTTCCCTACGATTCCGAGGACACGGTACAGTACTTCCCAATTGGGACCTAGCTTCCCTTCGTTTAGGTCTCGAGTGTTGAGAGTGACTTTCCTTAGAAATAAGTCCCCGACTCTAAAATATCGAAGGTTCGTCCTCCTATTTTAATACATTTCGATCCTTTGTTTTTACGCGGCCATTCGAATCAATGCAGCCTCACGTTTTTCATCAATTAGTTCGAGAGAAGTGTTCATAGCTTCGTGATTTGATTCCTTGGTGGCATGCTGAAACCTGACTCTAGGTTCCCTGACTTCAACTGGGATCAATGCTTCGAATCTGTATACCAAAGAAAATGGGGTCTTCCCCGTGCTCGACTTTGAAGTTGTTCGATATGCCCATTGCACCTCGGGCAACACTTCTCTCCATTTCCCCTTCGCATCATCTAACCTTTTCTTTAAGTTTTGAATTATGGTTTTGTTTGTAGACTCTGCCTGACCATTTGCGCTTGGGTGGTAAGGCGCCGATAGGATCCTTTTGATTTTATGGTCCTCGAGGAATTTTGTTACTTTGCTGTTGATGAACAGTTCCCATTATCACATGCTATTTTGGCAGGTATCCCGGACTGACATATGATGTGGTCCCATATGAAGTCGATGACTTTTTTTTTTCTCTTATCTTCTCGAAGGCCTACGCTTCAACCCACTTTGAGAAGTAGCCAGTCATAAACAAAATAAATTTAGCTTTACCTGGCGCTGTTTGTAGGGGGCCGACGATGTTCATCCCCCATTTCATGAATGGCCACGGGGATAGGACCCAATAGAGTTGTTCACCGGGTTTATGGATCATCGGCGCAAAGTTTTGGCATTTATCATACTTTCTGACAAACTCCTTGGTATCCCTTTCTATGCTGTCCCAATAATACCCCGCTTTGATCACCTTGCGAACTAGAGAGTCTGCACCAGAATGGTTCCTACAAGTACCCTTGTGGATTTTTCATAGTACGTAATCGGTATCCCTGGGTCCCAAGCATACTGCTAGTGGTCCATCGAAGGTTCTTCTGTACAACATTCCATTTTCATTGAGTGAGAATCGAGCTACTTTGGTTCGATATGTTCTCGACTCCTTTGGGTCTGCGAGGAGCTTCCCATGCTTCAAGTAGTCGATGTGCTTATTCCTCCAATCCCATGTTAAACTTGTTGAATTAATCTCTGCATCTTTTTCGACCACCGACTTTGATAGTTGGACGACATTCCCCAGGATGATATCATCTTCTTCAACTGATGATCCCAAGTTTGCAAGTGCATCAACCTCGCTATTCTTTTCTCGAGGTACATGATCTAGCGTCCTCTCCTTGAAGTGGTGCAATGTCACTTGAAGTTTGTCCAAGTACCTCTGCATTCAGTCGTCTCGAACTTCGAAGCTCCTGTTTACTTGACTTACTACCAAAAGAGAGTCACATTTTGCCTCGATGACCTTTGACCCAAGGACTTTGGCTAGTTCAAGACCTGCAATCATGACCTCATACTCGGCCTCATTATTAGTCAATTTAGGAATTTTGATAGATTGCCTGATGACACCTCCCCGTAGGTGGTTTTAAAACAATGCCGAGCCCGAACCCTTTCATATTCGAGGCACCTTCAGTGAAGAGGGTACATACCCCCGATGACGTACCCGTTTTTAGTAAAAATTACTTTTCTACTTCGGGTACGAGGGCAGGCGCGAAATCAGCCACGAAGTCTGCCAAAATTTGAGACTTGATAGCCGTTCGAGGCCGATATTCAATATCATATCCTCCAAGTTTGATGGTCCATTTGGCCAATCTGCACGATAATTCGGGCTTATGCAAGACATTTCGAAGTAGGTATGTAGTTACCACACATATATGATGGCATTGAAAGTATGGTTTTAATTTCCTAGATGCGCTTATTAATGCAAGGGCTAACTTTTCCAAATGGGGGTACCTGATTTCAGCATCTCCTAGGGCCCGACTCACATAATAGGCAAGAAGTTGTGTACCTTGCTCCTTTCAGACCAACACGCCACTTACCGCTACTTCGGACACGGCTAGGTACAAGTAGAGTGTTTCATCCTCCTTCGGAGTATAGAGTAGGGGCGGGCTCGAGAGATACTGTTTTAATTTTTCCAAGGCTTGCTATCATTTTGGAGTCCATACGAAGTTGTTCTTCTTCTTGAGTAGGGAAAAGAAATAATGGCTCTGATCTGATGACCTCGAGATAAATCGTCCTACGACAGCTATCCTCCCGGTCAGCCATTGTACTACTTTCACATTGTTCACCACAGTGATATCCTCGATAGCTTTGATTTTATCGCGGTTGATCTCAATCCCCCTGTTCGATACCATGAAGCCCAAGAACTTACCTGAGCCGACTTCAAAAGTGCATTTGTCGGGGTTGAGCTTTATGTTGTACTTTCTTAGGATATCGAACGTCACCTACAAATAGGTCAAATGGTCCTCTGCGCGTAGGGACTTAACTAGCATGTCATCAATATAAACTTCCATAGACTTACCTATCTGATGCTCGAACATCTTATTAACTAAGCGTCGATATGTGGCTCCTGCATTTTTAGCCCGAAAGGCATTACATTATAGCAATATGTACTATACTTCATGATGAATGAAGTCTTTTCCTGGTCCTCCGGGTTCATTTGAATCTAATTATACCCAGAGTAGGCATCAAGAAAAGTAAGGATCTCGTGGCCAGCCGTAACATCGATCAATCTATCGATGTTGGGCAGTGGGAAAGATTCTTTGGTGCATGCTTTGTTCAAATCCTTGTAGTCTATACATATTCTAAGTTTGTTTCCCTTTTTAGGGACTACTACTACGTTAGCTAGCCATTCGAGATATTTTACTTCCCTAATGGATCCTATCTTGAGAAGTTTGGTTACCTCTTCTTCGATGAATACATTCTTTACCTCAGACTGAGGTCTCCTCTTTTGCTTCACCGGTTTAAATCTAGGATCGACACTTAGTCGATGGGTAGTTATCTCTGGTGGGATTCCTGTCATGTCTAAGTGGGACCAGGAAAAACAATCAATATTATCGATAAGAAATTGAATGAGTTTTTTCCTAAGTTCGGGGTTTAACCCTGTCCCCAGGTATACCTTTTGTTCTGGGAGATTCTCGACCAATATGGCCTGCTCGAGTTCCTTGATTGTGGACTTCATCGCATCCGACTCTTTGTGGGCAATGAAGTCTCGGGGGGTGAGGAAATCTTCTTCTGCATCCTCAACAACCTGTTCATCGGACACTTGTCCCTCGGGCTCAACCAAGGACACAAGTTGTGATTGCTATATGGCCACCTGTTCATCCTTCGACTTTTTCGATGTGGATGGTGCCTGTACCGGTGCCAAGTCGCGTACTACAAACATCTCCTTAGCTGCATGCTGCTCTCCAAACACTGTTTTCACGCCATCCTTTGTTTGGAACTTCATCATCTGATGGAGGGTTGATGGCACCGCCCTCATGCTATGGATCCACGGCCTTCCAAGCAAAGCATTATACCTCATGTCACATTCGATGACATGAAATTTGGTGTCTTGTATGATTCCGGGTACGTTAACTGGAAGGATGATTTCTCCATTTGTTGTTTCACTTGCCATGTTAAAGCCATTCAAAACTCGAGATGACAGCATGATTTGATTGAGCAACTTGAGCTACTCCACGACCCTTGACCGGATTATATTTGCCAAACTACCTGGATCCACGAGA